>NC_136918.1:84020612-84352250 GCF_949752795.1 Hyperoodon ampullatus | reverse complement strand
GGATGAGTGAATGAATGAATAAAATGAAAAACAGTGAGAAAGAGAATTATCAGAAAGATGAGTTGAAGGCAAGTCAAAGTTTCAAGAAGGCTAATAGTGTGAAATGCTGTAGAGCAATCAAGTAGAGTGAGATCAGGAGAGGATGTGGTTAACCTAGGCAAGAAATATTTAATTGGATGCTTGGCTTTGTTTAAAGAAAATTATTTCAGGGAGCAGAGATCAGAATTCCATTCTTTGAAGAAGGTATGGAAGGGAGGAAGTGGTTCCAGCAACCACTGACTATACTCAGAAAAATTTAGAAGATTAAGGGAAAGTGAGAGTATGGATGTTGATATTGGGTGACAGGGATTATATTTTTGGAACGAGGAATTTTGAAAAAAGTGATAAAGATTTCCATGTGAGAGAAACTGAAAAAGTGTGTATAAGGAATGAGGAGTGAAGGATATGGTAATAGAATCATCAAGAATGAGGAGAAAGACACCTTATATTTTTACTGTTGTTCATAGTCTCTCTCTCTCTCTCTCTCACACACACACACACACACACACACACACACACACAGAGCTAAAGGCATAGCAGTTATTTTCTAACTACTTCTTGATCAACTAATGAGAGGTTTAACACTTATTAAATGCCAGGCATTTATTATGAGAGTGAGTACAGTTTTCTACTGATACTCTGACATTTTGGGAAACCTCAACCACACTACTGGGAGAAGGGAAATATTCACAGTTATATATAGGAACTTCAGTAAAGGATATTCTAAAAACTATTTCTGGCAAGCTGTCAGAGGGGGTTTTTCAGCCACATGCTCAGGCTGAACACAGCGTCATCTGGGTATTGTTCCTCTAAGTATAGAAATGTGGAATGTGTTATTAAGAGTCTGATGCATCATATCTGGTTTCCAAATGACAGTGGATTTTCAGAGGAAAATAATTGTGACATTCTCATTTACTGTCCAATGTGGTTTATTGAAGACAAAGTCCAGCCTTCTGGCCTTGCTTCTCTGTAGCTGCAAGACAATCAGCTCATGACCCCAAACAGGTGACAGAACCCCAATGACTTCAAATGTTATGTAATGAAATCACCCAGTCCCCTTTAAAGTCTGCCAGAAGACTTGATTCCGTGGCCTTCTGCAGCGGTGAATTCAACAGGTTAACTCTATATCTTGTGGAAAGTGTTCATCTGTTCTAAATTTACCACCTGCTAATGCCGTGGGGTGACCCTTTGTTCTCCTGTGAAGCAACCAAGGAAAAAGCAAAGAAGTCAGCAGCACAGCTCAGGTAAGACTGGTGCTGCAGTGTTTTCCCTTTTCTTGTTCCTCTTCTATTTGTAGGTAAATAAGCATCCAAGCTGCTGTCTATATAATTCAGTCCAGGGTCCCACCACCTTGTCAAACTCTTCAAGGGAAACATTATTGCCTTAATTGCTTAAACCCAATTTGCATAATATGGAGTTCTGACAGTCACAAAAACAGGGATGCAAAAAGGAGATTAACAAGTGAGGTGCACGCTCAGCCAAGCCTGTACAGTTTAGAAATGAGAGCAGAGAAGAATTCATTGGATGGGTGGGTTCACTGTTTCATCTGCTCTCTGGCCCTCCCTCCTGCACCTCCTTCTCTCCATCCCACTTTCAGGTTTGTTTGTTTTTCATTTGCATGCATTGGCTCCTAGCTTGTGCCTAGACTGTTAATTGCCATTCCCAGCAGAGCCTCCTTCAAGCCCTGGTAAAGCTCAGGCAGCACCAGCCAGCACAGATTAAAAACAGCCTGGCCTCTTTATACCAAGCTCATCCAAACGTTCAAAATGTTAACACTCCTTGGGAAGGCAGGGACTGTGTCTTCCTCATTTTTTGTGCGTTAGTGTCTGTTCAGAAAACTAAATTAATTTCTCTTTGGAAGAGTCATAGACAATCAACTCCTCTCTGTGATTCCCATCAGGACCCTCCTCTGTGTGCCCCTATACCCCAAGGGGGAAGTCTGTCTGTGCCATTCTCTTCTTGGAGCACTTCAGTGGCTTCCTGTTGTCTACAGGTTAACAGACCCTTTACAATGGCTTCTAATCTAGATCCAGTCACCCCACATGACCTTTGTAAAAGGAAAATGTTCCATTGACTAAAGCACTTGCCCAGGAGATACAGAAACTGAACGTTGTTTTATTGCAACTCATCTAACCAGCTGGAACTGTTAAAGCACCGTGAACTTTGAGACTACTTTCCTCCAATCCCCAGAGCCTTACCAGGCCAAACTGAAGACTCATTCCTGACCAAAGAAAAGGGGAATTTATTTTAACCAAATGTGTAGAGAGACCAAGGCACTCGTTCTATCCTATCCAGGGTCTTAACTTTTCCTCCTCAATTAGCATAAACACCATGAATTCCCACCTTCCATTACTTATAAACATGTAACATTTCCCTTCAGTGAACTACTCAGTGAATTTCTTCACAGGTGTTGCCTAGCAAGTCAATAAACTCACCTCCTTCCCAGAGGCCTTTGATTATTCTCTGACACTTGTTAATTCTGTGTTCGCCCTAGCCTCCATCTCTTTATTATGTATCACTTCAGTCAAGACTACCCTGGTCCCACCCATCCACATCCTTTCCTTGGCTCATTCCTACCCATACTGAACACTAGTCCCAGTAACTCCCGCTCCAGATAGCCTTTCCTACCCCAAAATAAACTCCCCGAGATGCTGCTACTTTTCCTTCCTGCCCTGGAAGTCCCCATCTCTTTGCAAGTTCAGCATCCAAGCCCCAATCACTGTGTGCAAGCAGCACTAAAGTTGCCTGAGGAGATATATAGAAATGTGTTCTTTGGACTAAAGTATACAAACACAATTGATTTTTGTATATTGATTTCATATCCAACCACTTTTCTATTTTTTAGTTCTCATAATGTATTTATTTATTTATTTTTGCTGTGTTGGGTCTTCGTTTCTGTGCAAGGGCTTTCTCTAGTTGTGGCAAGCGGGGGCCACTCTTCATCACGGTGCACGGGCCTCTCACTATCGCGACCTCTCCTGCTGTGGAGCACAGGCTCCAGACGCGCAGGCTCAGTAGTTGTGGCTCACAGGCCTAGTTGCTCCGCGGCATGTGGGATCCTCCCAGACCAGGCCTTGAACCTGTGTCCCCTGCATTAGCAGGCAGATTCTCAACCACTGCGCCACCAGGGAAGCCCCAATTCTCATAATGTATAAATCCTCTTGTTTAATGTGGACAATCATATTTTCTTCAAATAATAAAAGCTTTATTTCTTGCTTTCCAATCTTCATGCCTTTTATTCTCTTTCTTGTCTTACTGTACTATGAAACTTTCAGTGTGAGGTTGTGATATTAGGAATCTCTGTCTCATTACTGACGTCAAGGCAATACTTAACTTCACCATTAAGTATTTTGCTATACTTTTAGTAGATTTCCTTTATGAGGTTAAAAAGTTCCTTTTAATCCTAATTTACAAAATGTATTATGAAATTTTTCTTCTCAATTATTTTTATATAAATACCTCTTCAAATTCTACTTTATTTTTAGAAGCATGTGTATTTGTATTTGTCTTTTCCCCATGCATATAGTTTTCCAATTTTTTTCCATACAGGTCGGATTAAGGCAGTAAGGTTCAAACTGAGCCGTCTTCTGCATACACTGTGGCTTCAGTGTGTGTATATGTTCAAATGTGTTTGTGAGGAGGGGACTTTAATTGTGGAGAACTAAGAAGAGTTCAGGTGGAGCCCAAAGAAAATCAAACGGGATCAATGAGCTGGTATTTAGTCCTTAGAGTCTCAAACTGAATAAACAGATTTGGGGATTTTATTTTTTGACTACTCACTTAACAGGAAACTGTTTAGAAATAAATAATATAAATCTGGCTTTAGTGTCACATGTTTTATGTATGATGATGATGATGATGATGATGGTGATGATGATGGTCATCATCATCATTTGGAAACATAAATACAAAGAACACACCAGTAGTAGAGAAAACTTCTAATAGTGAATGACTGAATGTAACGTCCGAAACATTATCAAAAAGCAATAACCAAGATTATATTAAGCTAGATTGACTTTACACTCAGACAACCACAAAACATGGGAAAGCCAGGGCTCTTAGGGTATTTAAAATATATACTCAGAATCTGAAAAGAGGATAGATAATGTGGGCTGATCCATTATTCATAGCGTAAATTTGGTAGTGGGCAGCAATGTGTTGATTTTTTGTGTATATGCCTGAGTTCTTACTAGATGTCCTAGATTTGGGCCCTGGACTTAAAAGAACTAGTCAACCGGGCTTCCCTGGTGGCACAGTGGTTGAGAGTCTGCCTGCCGATTCAGGGGACACGAGTTTGTGCCCCGGTCCGGGAAGATCCCACATGCCGCGGAGCCGCTGGGCCCATGAGCCATGGCCGCTGAGCCTGCGCGTCCAGAGCCTGTGCTCCACAACGGGAGAGGCCACAACAGTGAGAGGCCCACATACCGCAAAAAAAAAAAAAAAAAGAACTAGTCAACCTGGCAAAACAATGACAAGTAATTTGGGGTCTGAATTTATCTTGAGGGAAGAGGTCCATATCACTTTTTGTTTAATGAGGATTCTGCCATCTACCAGCCCTTATTTTCAGACATAAACAAAATGTGAGGGATAAGGGGAGAGAGATCATAGCAGGAGACCTTGGTGTTATGGGTTAAAATTTGTGTCAGTATTCTGAATTTGCTTCCTCACATGTAATAGAAGAGAGAAGTCAGGTTACAATTGGATTCTGACTGTGATAAAGACTATGAAAAGAATGCCAAGGAAGGAGGCTTTTACCCAATCCAGTGACACAGAATTTTATTGCTTGACACAGTTTGTTGAGCAGCCATGAGGCAATTCACAGTTTAGTACTTCTGGGGAATAATGAACTGTGTGTGCTGTGATATCAAATAAATGGAAGTTGGAATTGAAAGAATGCTTATGATCAGCCAATTGGAAAGATGCACAAAGTTCAGTTTTAGGTGCAAAATGATTCAGGAGTGATGAGAAAGTTACCAGTTACCCTCTGAGCAAATTTTAAAGATTCTAAAGGTAAAGGTTCTCTTCCCATTTATGGCAATACCAAAATATTTCCTGATAAAAATCAGAACAGAAGGAAAAGCCAATTTTAAACGGCACAGAGAAGGAAGTAATTGAGAAATGAATCCATCCAGGCTGACAGTTTTCTAAGCATATTAACGATGCAATTTCACTTTTACCATTTATCCTATTAAGGCAGAGATTTAATTTAGAGAATTTTGTTTAGAGACAAAATAAAACTTCAAAGAAACTACAGAAGTAAAATTAACTTCAAAGACACCCTTCTGCGTTGATTAGATACTACAAGTGTTTACTTAAGCACTTAATAACCATCTAATGTTTAAAGCTTATAAAAATCATGGAAACGGGCTTTGGAGTTGCAAGTGTAAGTAAGTGCTAGTTCCTTGTAGCATTCTTCCCTCTTCATCATTTGGGTGGGTGTAACCCTGGGTAGATATACTGGGGAGCAGTAGGTTGCAGGGAACCTATTTTGTCCCTTTAAGCAGCAAATTCTGCTACTTTCCTGCACTAACAGTGAACCTGTGTGAAAATGTAAAGATTTTAAGTCTCATCAGTAAGCCAGAAGTAATATGAGAATTTTCAGTGTATCACTTTGTAATTTGTGTATTTTTAAACTATATCCACAGATTCTGAAGGTTCACTGTCTATTACCAATTCTCTTCTTAGAAGAACTGTGGGACATTAATTTTAAAGTATAGAAACTTCACACTGAAAAACAAATGTTAACATTATTGATAGATCAAGGGCTCTAAATTTTAAACATATGAACTTATTACTAAACTCTTAATGGAATCAATAGCAAGTTATTATTCAAAATAAAATTGTTTGCTTTCTGAAAAGCAAAACGTACTGTTATAAAAAGGAAAAAAAAATTAAAGCAACAAACCCCCAAGTAAATAATTCTGAGGGTAGCCCTGGTCAACTGAGGGATGTTCTCCAACATCCATTCTCCTTTTCATCTAGAGACCAGTTTAAGCTGGTCTCTGGTCATTCAAGGAAGCCTCTATTCCCTAGTCTTCCTTACAGTCAAGTGCAACCATGAGACCAAATTCTGGTTAATGCAATGCGAGTGAAGGTGATACATACCACTTACAAGTTTGCGCTTTAAATTATTGAACGTGCACTGCGTTGGCACCTTACCAAGAGCCTGCTGTTGCAAGAAGGTGAGAAGGGGAAACATTTCCTGGACCAGAGAGATGGAAGCAACTTATTAAACCTGCAAAACCACCCTCATCAAGACTGCCTACTTCTGAGCTGTTACCTGGGAGAGATGACCTTCTATTGCATTTCTGCAACTGTATTTTGTTTGTTTGTTTTTTGTTCTTTTTTCCTGGTATACTTGTTACAGACTCTTAGCCTGAACCCTAACTAATTCAGTTACCAACCAACCAGAGAGGGAGTTTAATTAGAGGACCCTTTGAGCTGACTTTGAGGGGGATGATGGGTGTGAATTGTTCAGGAGTGGGTATGCCTGTGCAGTGGTACAGTGATCAGGGTAAACCATGGTTGGTGAAGATAACTGAGTGGATTAAAGCTAAAAGGGCTCACTAAGAAAGTGATAAATAGCAACAGAGATGTCTTTTAGTTGCTGAATGGATAAATTAACTGGGATACATCTAGAAAATGGAATATCATTTGGCACTAAAGGGAAATGAGCTATCAAGTCATGAAAATACATGGAAGAAACTTAAATGAATATTACTAAGTGAAAGAAGACCATCTGAAAAGGCTACATACTGTATGAATCCAACTATATAATATTCTAGAAAAGGCAAAATTATGGAGACAGGAAAAAGATCAATAGGGCTGGCAGAGGAGAATGGACAAAAAGAGAACAGAGGAAACTGAAGGCATTGACAATAGTTTGTATACTATAATGATGAATATATGTCATTATACATTTGTCTAAACTCATAAAAAGTACACCAAGAGTGAACCTTAAGGTAAACTATGGACTTTGGGTGATTATGTGTCAATGTAAGTTCATCGATTGTAACAAATGTACCACTCTAGTGGGGGATGTTGATAATGGGGGAAGCCATGCATGTGTGCAGACAGGGGGTACATGGGAAACCTCTGTACCTCTCAATTTTGCTGTCAACCAAAAACTGCTCTAAAAAATGTCTTAAAAAGCTCCAATGTTCATTTAAATTCAGTGATTTTTATATGTAAATTACATCTCAATAAAGCTGTTTATAAAAACAAACAAGAACTAGTCCAGAAGATGGTGGAGGAAAGACATGGAGATCACCTTCCTCCCCACAAATACATCAAAAATACACCTACTCATGGAACAACACCTACAGAACACCTACTGAACGCTGGCAGAAGACCTCAGACCTCCCAAAAGGCAAGAAAATCCCCACATACCTGGGAAGGGCAACAGAAAAAACAGACAAAAGCATAGGGATGGGACCTGCCCCTTTGGGAGGGAGCTGTGAAGGAGGAACAGTTTCCACACACTAGGAAGCCCCTTCACTGGCGGAGACAGGGAGCGGGTGGGGGGAAAGCTTCAGAACCACGGAGGAGAGCACAGCAACAGGGGTGCAGAGGGCAAAGCAGAGAGGTTCCCGTACAGAGGATCAGTACCGACCAGCACTCACCAGCCCGAGAGGCTTGTCTGCTCACCTGCCAGGGTGGGTGGGGGCTGGGAGCTGAGGCTTGGGCTTTGGAGTTCAGATCCCAGGGAGAGGACTGGGGTTGGCTGCGTGAACACAGCCTGAAGGGGGCCAGTGCGCCACAGCTAGCCAGGAGGGAGTCCGGGAAAATGTCTGGAACTGCCTAAGAGGCAAGAGACCCCTCCCTGTTTTGGGGTGCATTTGGAGAGGGGATTCCTTCCCTGTCTGCCCACAGAAGGCAGAGCACCACCTAAACGAGCTCCAGAGATGGGTGTGAGCCGCAACTATCATTTCGGACACCAGAGAAGGGCATAAAAGGGCATAAAACACTAATGCAGCTGCTGCAGCCACCAAGAAGCCTGTGAGCAAGCACAGGTCACAATCCACACTCCTGCCCCGGGGAGCCTGTGCAGCCTGCCAATGCCAGGGTCCCATGATCCAGGAACAACTTCCCCGGGAGAACCACATGGCACGCCTCAGGTTGTTGCAACGTCATGCTGTCTCGGCCACAGCAGGCTCGCCCTGAATTCCAATTATGACTACCAAATCCCTCCCTCCCCCAGCATGAGTGAGCAAGAGCCCCCTAATCAGCCACTGCTTTACCCCGTCCTGTCTGGGCGGGACCAGAAGCCTGAGGGCAAACTGCACGCAGAGGTGGGGTCAAAAGCAAAGCTGAACCCCAGAAGCTGTGCGAACAAAGAAGAGAAAGGGAAATTTCTCCCAGCAGCCTCAAAAGCAGTGGATTAAATCCCCACAATCAACTTGAGGTACCATGCATCTATGGAATACCTGAATAAACAACGAATCAACAAAAAATTGAGGCGGTGGACTTTGGGAACAGCTGTAGACTTGCGGTTTGCTGTCTGTGACTGACTTGTTTCTGGTTTTTATGTTTATCTTAGTACAGTTTTTAGTGCTTGTTATCATTCGTGGATTTGTTCATTGGTTTGGTTGTTCTCTTCTTTTTTTATTACTTTTTAATTTTCTTAAATTTTTTTTTTTTTTGCGGTATGCGGGCCTCTCACTGTTGTGGCCTCTCCCGTTGCGGAGCACAGGCTCCGGACGTGCAGGCTCAGTGGCCATGGCTCACAACCCCAGACACTCCACAGCATGTGGGATCTTCCTGGACCGGAGCACGAACCCATGTCCCCGGCATCGGCAGGCGATCTCTCAACCACTGCGCCATCAGGGAAGCCCCAATTTTAAAAAATTTTGAATTTTAACTATGCTATTTATTATTTTTTTCCTTTCTTTTTTTCTCCCTTTACTTCGGAGCCACGAGGCTGACAGGATCGTGATTCCCCAGGCCTGAGCCTCTGAGGTGGGAGAGCTGAGTTCAGGACATTGGACCACCAGAGACCTCCCGGCCCCATGTAATATCAATCTACGAGAGCTCTCCCAGAGATCTCCATCTCAACACTAAGACCCAGCTCCACCCAACGGCCAGCAAGCTTCAGTGCTGGACGCCCAAGGCCAAACAATTAGCAAAGGAGTAACATAACCCCACCCATTAGCAGAGAGGCTGCCCAAAATCACACTGAGTTCACAGACACACCAAAACACACCAACGGACGCAGCCCTGCCCACCAGAAAGACAAGATCCAGCCCCACTTACCAGAACACAGGAACCAGTCCCCTCCACCAGAAAGCCAACACAAGCCACTGAACCAACCTTACCCACTTGGGGCAGACACCAAAAACAACAGGAACCATGAACCTTCAGCCTGCAAAAAGGAGATGCCCAAACACAGTAAGTTAAGCAAAATAGGAAGACAGAGAAATATGCAGCAGCAGAAGGAGTAAGGTAAAAACTCACCAGACCAAACAAATGAAGAGGAAATAGGTAGTCTACCTGAAAAATAATTCAGAGTAATAAGAGTAAAGATGATCCAAAATCTTGGAAAAAGAAAGGAGAAAACACAAGAAATGTTTAACAAGGACCTAGAAGAACTAAAGAGCAAACAAACAATGACAAAAAACACACTAAATGAAATTAAAAATTCTCTAGAAGGAATCAATAGCAGAATAACTGAGGCAAAAGAAGGGATAAGTGACCTGGAAGATAAAAGAGTGGAAATCACTACCACAGAGCAGAATAAAGAAAAAAAAGAATGAAAAGATTTGAGGACAGTCTCAGAGACCTCTGGGACAACATTAAAGACACTAAAATTCGAATTATAGGGGTCCCAGAAGAAGAAGAGAAAAAGAAAGTATCTGAGAAAATATTTGAAGAGATTATAGTTGAAAATTTCCCTAACATGGGAAAGTAAATAGTCAATCAAGTCCAGGAAGTGCAGAGAGTCCCATACAGGATAAATCCAAGGAGAAACACATCAAGACACATGATAATCAAACTATCAAAAATTAAATACGAAGAATAAATATTAAAAGAAGCAAGGGAAGAGCAACAAATAACATACAAGGGAATCCCCAGAAGGTTAACAGCTGATCGTTGAGCAGAAAGTCTGCAAGCCAGAAGGGAGTGGCAGGATATATTTTAAGTGATGAAAGGGAAAATCCTACAGCCAAGTTTACTCTACCCAGCAAGGATCTCATTCAGATTCAACAGAGAAATTAAAACCTTTACAGACAAGCAACAGTTAAGAGAATTCAGCACCACCAAACCAGATTTACAACAAATGCTAAAGGAATGTCTCTAGGCAGGAAACACAAGAGAAGGAAAAGACCTACAAAAACAAACCCAAAACAATTAAGAAAATGGTAATAGGAACAAACATATTGATAATTACCTTAAATGTAAATGGATTAAATGCTCTAACCAAAAGACATAGACTGGCTGAATGGAAACAAAAATAAGACCTGTATATATGCTGTCTACAAGAGATCCACTTCAGACCTAGGAATGCATACAGACTGAAAGTGTGGGGATGGAAAAAGATATTCCATGCAAATGCAAATCAAAAGAAAGCTGGAGTAGCATTTCTCATATCAGGCAAAATAGACTTTAAGATAAAGACTATTACAAGAGACAAAGAAGGACATTACATAAAGATGAAGGGACCAATCCAAGAAGAAGATGTAACAATTGTAAATATTAATGCACCCAAAATAGGAGCACCTCAATACATAAGGAAAATGCTAACAGCCATAAAAGGGGAAATCAACAGTAACATTATCATAGTAGGGGACTTTAACAACTCACTTTCACCAATGGACAGATCATCCAAAATGAAAATGAATATGAAAACACAAGCTTTAAAAGATACATTAAACAAGATGGACTTAATTGATATTTATAGGACATTCCATCCAAAAACAACAGAATACACTTTCTTCTCAAGTACTCGTGGAACATTCTCTAGGATGGATCCTATCTTGGGTCACAAATCAAGCCCTGGTAAATTTAAGAAAATTGAAATCGTTTTCCAACCACAATGCTATGAGACCAGATATCAATTACAGGAAAAAAAAAAACTGTAAAAAATACAAACACATGGAGGCTAAACGTTACTCTACGAAATAACCAAGAGATCCATGAAGAAATCAAAGAGGAAATAAAAGAATACCTAGAAACAAATGACAATGAAAACACAATGACCCAAGACCTATGGGATGCAGCAAAAGCAGTTCTAAGAGGGAAGTTTATAGCAATACAATCCTACATTAAGAAACAAGAAACATCTCAAATAAACAACCCAACCTTAAACCTAAAGCAATTAGAGAAAGAAGAACAAAAAAATTCCCCAAAGTTAGCAGAAGGAAAGAAATCATAAAGTTCAGATCAGAAATAAATGAAAAAGAAATGAAGGAAACAACAGCACAGATCAATAAAACTAAAAGCTGGTTCTTTGAGAAGATAAACAAAATTGATAAACCATTAACCAGACTCAGCAAGAAAAAAAAGGGAGAAGGTTCAAATCAACAGAATTAGAAATGAAAAAGGAGAGTAATAACTGACACTGCAGAAATACAAAGAATCATGAGGAATTACTACAAGCAACTATATGCCAATAAAATGGACAACCTAGAAGAAATGGACAAATTCTTAGGAAAGCACAACCTTCTGAGACTGAACCAGGAAGAAACAGAATATATAAACAGACCAATCACAAGCACTGAAATTGAAACTGTGATTAAAAATCTTCCAACAAACAAAAGCCCAGGACCAGATGGCTTCACTGGCTAATTCTATCAAACATTTAAAGAAGAGCTAACACCTATCCTTCTCAAACTCTTCCAAAATATAGCAGAGGGAGGAACACTCCCAAACTCATTCTAAAAGGCCACCATCACCCTGATACCAAAATCAGATAAAGATGTCACAAAAAAAGAAAACTACAGGCCAATATCACTGATGAACATAGATGCAAAAATCCTCAACAAAATACTAGCAAACAGAATCCAACAGCACATTAAAAGTATCATACAGCATGATCAAGTGGGGTTTATCCCAGAAATGGAAGGATTCTTCAATATATGCAACTCAATTAATGTGATATACCATATTAAAAAACTGAAGAATAAAAACCATATGATCATCTCAATAGATACAGAAAGAGCTTGCAACAAATTCAACACCGATCTATGATACAAACTCTGGAAAATAGGCATAGAGGGAACTTACCTCAACATAATAAAGGCCATATATGACAAACCAACAGCCAACATGATTCTCAGTAGTAAAAAACTAAAAGCATTTCCTCTAAGATCAGGAACAAGACAAAGATGCCCACTGTCAGCACTATAATTATGTCAGCACGTAATTATGGAAGTTTTAGCCACAGCAGTCAGAGAAGAAACAGAAGTAAAAGGAATCCAAATCGGAAAAGAAGAAGTAAAGCTGTCACTGTTTGCAGATGACATGATACTATACATAGAGAATCCTAAAGATGCTACCAGAAAACTACTAGAGCTAATCAATGAATTTAGTAAAGTAGCAGGATACAAATTTTTTTTATTTTAGGTGTGGCTAATTTTATTTTACTTATTTTTTTAACATCCTATTGGAGTATAATTGCTTTACAATGGTGTGTCAGTTTGTGCTGTAACAAAGTGAATCAGTTTTATGTATACATATAACCCTGTATCCCCTCCCTCTTTCATATCCCTCCCACACTCCCTATCCCACCCCTCTAGGGGGACACAATACACCAAGCTAATCTCCCTGTGCTATGCAGCTGCTTCCCACTAGCTATCTATTTTACATTTGGTAGTGTATAAATGTCAATGGTACTCTCTCACTTCATCCCAGCTTACCCTTCCCCCTCCCCGTGTCCTCAAGTCCATTCTCTATGTCTGCGTCTTTATTCTTGTCCTGCCCCTAGGTTCTTCAGAAACACTTTTTTTTTTTTTTTTTTTTAGATTCCATGTATATGTGTTAGCGTATGGTATTTGTTTTTCTCTTTCTGGCTTACTTCACTCTGTATGACAGTCTTTAGGCCCATCCACCTCACTGCAAATAACTCAATTTCGTTTCTTTTATGGCTGAGTAATATTCCATTGTATATATGTGCCACATCTTCTTTATCCATTCATCTGTCGATGGACACTGAGGTTGCTTACATGTCCTGGCTATTGTAAATAGTGCTGCAATGAACATTGTGGTACATGACTCTTTTTGAACTATGGTTTTCTCAGGGTATATGCTCAGTAGTGGAATCATATGGGTCATATGGTAGTGGGTCATATGGTAGTTCTGTTTTTAGTTTTGTAAAGAACCTCCATACTATTCTCCATAATGGCTGTATTAATTTATATTCCCACCAACAATGCAAGAGGGAACCCTTTTCTCCACACCTTCTCCAGCATTTATTGTTTCTAGATTTTTTGATGATGGCCATTCTGACTGGTGTGAGGTGACACCTCATTGTAGTTTTGATTTGCATTTCTCTAATTATTAGTGATGTTGAGCATCCTTTCATGTGTTTGTTGGAAATCTGTATATCTTCCTTGGAGAAATGTCTATTTAGGTCTTCTGCCCATTTCTGGATTGGGTTGTTTGTTTTTTTGGTATTGAGCTGTAGGAGGTGCTTGTATATTTTGGAGATTAATCCTTTGTCAGTTGCTTCATTTGCAAATATTTTCTCCCATTCTAAGGGTTGTCTTTTCCTCTTGTTTATAGTTTCCTTAGCTGTGCAAAAGCTTTTAAGTTTCATTAGGTCCCATTTGTTTATTTTTGTTTTTATTTCCATCTCTCTATGAGGTAGGTCAAAAAGGACCTTGCTGTGATTTATGTCATAGAGTGTTCTGCCTACATTTTCCTCTAAGAGTTTTATAATGTCTGGCCTTACATTTAGATCTTTAATCCATTCTGAGTTTATTTTTGTGTATGCTGTTAGGGAGTATTCTAATTTCATTCTTTCACATGTAGCTGTCCAGTTTCAGGATACAAAATTAATGCACAGAAATCTCCTGCATTCCTATACTCTAATGATGAAAAATCTGAAAGAGAAGTTAAGGAAACATTCCCATTTACCACTGCAACAGAAAGAATAAAATACCTAGGAATAAACCTACCTAAGGAGGTAAAAGACCTGTACTCAGAAAACTATAAGACACTGATGAAAGAAATCAAAGCTGACACAAACATATGGAGAGATATACCATGTTCTTGGATTGGAAGAATCAATATTGTGAAAATGACTATACTAACCAAAGCGATCTACAGATTCAATTCAATCCCTATCAAATTACCAATGGCATTTTTCACAGAACTAGAACAAAAAATCTTAAAATTTGTATGGAGACACAAAAGACCCCTAATAGCCAAATCAATCTTGAGAAAAAAAAAAAAAAAAGGAACTGGAGGAATCAGACTCCCTGACTTCAGACTATACTACAAACCTACAGTAATCAAAACAGTATGGTACTGGCAAAAAACAGAAATATAGATCAATGGAACACGATAGAAAGCCCAGAGATAAACCCATGCACATATGGTCACCTTATCTTTGATAAAGGAGGCAAGAATATACAATGGAGAAAAGACAGCCTCTTCAATAAGTGGTGCTGGGAAAACTGGACAGCTACATGTAAAAGAATGAAATTAGAAAACTTCCTAACACCAAACACAAAAATAAACTAAAAATTTATTAAAGACCTAAAGGTAAGGCCAGACACTATAAAACTCCTACAGGAAAATATAGGAAGAACACTCTATGACATAAATCACAGCAAGATCATTTTTGACCCACCTCCTAGAGAGATGGAAATAAAAACAAAAATAAACAAATGGGACCTAATGAAACTTAAAAGCTTTTGCACAGAAAAGGAAACCATAAACAAGACGAAAAGACAATGCTCAGAATGGGAGAAAATATTTGCAAATGAAGCAACTGACAAAGGATTAATCTCCAAAATATACAAGCACTTCATGCAGCTCCATATCTAAAAAACAGACAACTCAATCCAAAGATTGGCAGAAGATCTAAACAGACATTTCTCCAAAGAAGATATGCAGATTGCCAACAAACACATGAAAGGATGTTCAACATCACTAATAGTTAGAGAAATGCAAATGAAAAATACAATGAGGTGTCACCTCACACCGGTCAGAATGGCCATCATCAAAAAATCTACAAACAATCAATGCTGGAGAGGGTGTGGAGAAAAGGGTTCCCTCTTTCACTGTTGGTGGGAATATAAAGTGATA
Source organism: Hyperoodon ampullatus (assembly GCF_949752795.1). Lineage (NCBI taxonomy): Eukaryota > Metazoa > Chordata > Mammalia > Artiodactyla > Ziphiidae > Hyperoodon > Hyperoodon ampullatus. Next base: position 84,336,962 of record NC_136918.1, on the reverse strand, counting down.
CAGCCACTACGGAGTACAGTATGGAGGTCCCTTAAAAAACTAAAAATAGAACTACCATATGACCCAGCAATCCCACTACTGGGCATATACCCTGAGAAAACCATAACTCAAAAAGAGTCATGTGGGCCTTCCCTGGTGGTGCAGTGGTTAAGAATCCGCCTGCCTATGAAAGGGACATGTGTTCGAGCCCTGGTCCAGGAAGATCCCACATGCCGCAGAGCAACTAAGCCTGTGCTCCGCAACTACATAGCCTGTGCTCTACAGTGGTGAGCCAAAACTACTGAGCCTGCTTGCCACAACTACTGAAGCCCGTGTGCCTAGAGCCTGTGCTCCACAACAAGAAAGGCCGCCGCAATGAGGAGTCCACACACTGTAATGAAAATTAGCCCCTGCTTGCCTCAACTAGAGAAAGCCCACATGCAGCAATGAAGACCCAACGCACCCAAAAATTTAAAAAAATTTTTTTTAAAAGTCATGTATCACAATGTTCATTGCAACACTATTTACAATAGCCAGGACATGGAAGTGTGCATCAACAGGTGAATGGATAAAGAAGATGTGGCACATATATACAATGGAATATTATTTAGCCATAAAAAGAAATGAAACTGAGTTATTTGTAGTGAGGTGGATGGACCTAGAGTCTGTCATACAGAGTGAAGTAAGTCAGAAAGAGAAAAACAAATACCGTATGCTAACACATATATATGGAAACTAAAAAAAAACAATAAAAAGCTTCTGATGAACCTAGGGGCAAGAATAAAGATGCAGACGTAGAGAATGGACTTGAGGACAGGGGGAGAGGGAAGGGTAAGCTGGGACGAAGTGAGAGAGTAGCTTTGACATATATACACTAACAAATGTAAAATAGCTAGCTAGTGCGAAGCAGCTGCATTGCATGGGGAGATCAGCTTGGTGAGATGCAAGAGTGAGGGGATATGGGGATATATGTATACATATAGCTGATTCACTTTGTTACATAGCAGAAACTAACACAACACTGTAAAGCAATTATACTCCAATAAAGATGTTAAATTTTTGTTTAATTTAAGAAAAACAAATAAAAAATGTAAAATAAGGAAAATGGTGAATAAGAAGGTTCAAATATTGAAGAATCACAGTCATTTAGCATTGCAGATGATCTAAGAGGTCATGCGGTCTATTTCCCTTCTCTATAACTGAATATGTCCTACAAAATGTGGAATACATATCCATGCACTAGCTTCTTGTACAGGAAAGTCACTACCTCACGAAGATGCTCATCCCTTTTTATACAGATCAAACATTAGAAAATGCTTCCTTAGATGAATCTGAACTCCAACTAACCTACTAGTCTCCAGTCAGTGGTTCAAGTGTTATTACTGCAAGTGACAAAAAAAAAAAAGTTTAATCCTCCTAATAGGCAACATTCCTTTAAATCTTAGTTTGTCATGTCTTCCTTTAGCTTCTCTATTCTCAAATATACTCCCTCAGGGTTTTAAATTTGTCTCTTACTTCCCATGACATCCAGGTCCATTGCCATCTGGAACACTCTGTAATGGATCTTCCTCAGTGTTGATGTTCTTTAACTGTGCCCAGAATTGAATGTGCTACTCTAGGTATGCTCTGATGAGGACAGAGAAGAAAAGTGACATTCACTTCCCTTGTTTCGGGCACTGTACATCTTGTAATAGAGCATAGGATCAAATTATGTTTTTCTCTCTTTTTTTTTTTTTTCTGGTAGTCCTGCTTTATTATCTAAAACCAATTACTCTTTCATCGTGTCTGAGATGGCATGAGCATGGGAGAATCTAGAAGCAGGGAGACAGAAAAAAAAAAGATTTTTGTAAGAATCTAATACATCAGATGAAAAGGAAGAAAGAGATACAAGAAATGATTTAGAAAAAATAGTAGGCAAAGTAATTAATTAGATGTGAATAGTAAAAGAAGGGGAAAAAAGCAACCGCACTGAAAGAACTAGGAGTTTGAAATGAGATTTAGGAAGGAGGAGGTTGGGAAGGAGGTATTAGAAAGAGGTGAAGAAGATTCTTTCAGTTTTGTTGAAATGTTCACAGCTAGTTTCTGTTTTTCATGATGGAGAAAGGAGAAAAATAAGCTACTTTGGAAATAGATCATGTTCAGATGTAAAATGGGACAGAGGGAGGAACGCTTTTTCTTATGTACTGTTTAGATCCATGACGGGAGAAGAACAGATGGTTTGGTGGTTAAGTTAAGCACTTAAAGTGAGGCCACTCTTATCCTACACTTATTCCAAACACCCAAGTTTCTTGAATCTGCAATATGACATTGGAAATATCACAATCAGGAAGCTTTCAAATGAGATTTCTGGCACTTCCTGAGGCAGTTGTATTCTCCAAAGACTGTTTTAATTAAGACTCAGGAGATTAATCTCACTGCTGGTGGCTGTTGTGGTATGAGCCCACACCTTCACCAAACAGATCAATTCATGCAGGTAACTGAGCCAAAACCCTTTAATATAAAGTCCCAAGGATTTATGGCTGTTTTCACCACCAAGCCTGTAAAGCTCAAGGAATTATGCTTGAAAAAGCAAGGGCTAACCCTTCATGAGGTAAAGAAACTAAAGAAAGCATTTATGTTACAGAAGACTGGCTAGCAGCATATAATAAAATACATCTGGCCTCAATTCCAGCTGTTTTACCAATGGATGACTTTGGGCAAGTTATTTAATCTTCTGAGCTCTAGTTTTATGATTTTGTTCATAAATGCATGCATTCTTGCACTAATTACTTCCAAATTAATTAAGTGCCTACTATGTTCTGCACAGATATTAAGACATAGTGCTGCTCCAAGGAGTTTCTATCTGGTGGGAAGAAGCACATTGGATTATAGTTTTCTCTTCACTTGTTTTAAAGTGATGTCATGTGCAAAGTACTACATTAAACATTTTACATAGTATTTGCTTATTTATTTTGCACAAAAGTTTGATGAAGATATTAGTATCTCCAATTACAAATGAGAAAACTGAGGATTAAAAAGTTTAAGTAATCCACCCAGTTAATGATTTAAAGCAAGTATTTCTAATCCTGGTGCTTTTGTTCCCAACCTCTGTGCCACACTACTTATATGTGCCTAAGTGCTGGGGTGGGGGATGAGAGGGGACCATGGGAACCCCTGATGGGGCTCCCACCACAGGCCATAACTGAAGGTGTAGTAAAATATTTATTTCACAGGGTTTGGGAGAGGCTTTTACTTCCATAGTGGTTCAGGTGAAAGGATAGCACAATTTTAAAATGGACACAAAGTATGTCTAGTCTTAAATTCCTTCAGCACGTGAAGATGCTACTGAACAATCTGACAATGCAAGAAAGAATAGGGGATGTGGAACATGTGGTCCTGGTGCTCAGGAGTGGAAGGCAACTGTGGGGAAATGGGGAGGAGAGGAGAGAGAGGAGTGGGAATACGCCCTTCCACATAGTCACCTTCCCAGAGCAGTAGGGCCCCTGAGATGGAGGAAAAGGCAGACTTATGGACTGGATTTCAGTGAAAGAAGATGCAGACTAATGATGCAATCCATCCCAGGAGGAAATGACATGGATCAAACGACAACATATTACCTATGGAGTGCAACGGAACAGGCATTATCCCATGAACTTTGGTGAAGGTATAAAAAGAGTGGGTTTCTCCCAGTTATTTGTCACCAGAATATACTCACAATTTTACTGTTCAATTTAAAGTGCTCCTTGCCACCCCTGCATCTCCCTTATCCCACCACATCCCCCGTCTGTCAACACTTTTGACATAGATTTGCCGAATTTGCTTCCCAGTTTTACAGCACTGAGGTCTTCTCTGTATCCAGCAGTACTGAATGGAGTTCACTGATAACCTCTCACAACCAGGCACTTCTCTTTTAAATGGGCTGCCTCTCTCCCCCTTCTGATTTCATTTTTTAGTACCGTGTAATCAGTCTTCAGCTTTTTAAGTCGATTCTGAGTGGACTCAAATTTTTTATTAGTAACAGTTTATGCTTCTGCCTTGAGCCCTAGTAGCAAAAGAACGACATACATTTTAATAAAGCATCTTGCCATTTTGTCCTGTTATTTGCATATATGTATGTGTGCATAAGTGTAATCACATACATGTATATACAATACATATTATGTGTAATACACACACACACACACACGTGCACATACACAAGATAGATGTAAAAGGAACAAAGAACCAGAGGAGGAGGGACAATGACAAGAGATGAAAGGAGTTGAGGTTGGAACAGAAGCTAAATGTGGGAAAATGTATAATAGAGGATAATTTATCAGTCATCGGAAAAGAGAGTATTGTGATCTAGGGACATGTTGTTCTGCCAAGCATTAGGGAAGGTGGACAGTGTGAGACACCAATTTCTTGTTCCTATCAGGTGTCAGGATTTGCTGTGTTACGGAGCAGCCATTATGGATTCTCAGACATCATAACTTTAGGAGTTTCTGGATTTCTGTTTATCAAACTGGAACCGAGGAAGGAGATAAGGAATTTGGGGGCCACGTAGTTGCTGCCATAATCAAGCACCATGGATAGGAAACAATTCTGACATGGGTAGGATAAGTGGCCATTCTGCAGTCAAAGAGTATTAAATGGGATTCAGGAAGCATGGTTCCAGTCCTGACCCTGAGACTGAGAAACAGGGAAACAACACAACTGATCCAAACATTTTTTTTTCAAATACTGAAATTACCTGTTGACATATATATACTCCTTCATTTCGTCTTAAAATTTTCCTATACAAAAATGCAATTACCCCACTTTATATACAAGAAAATGGAGACTCAGCAAGTTAAATTAACTGGCCCAAGTTAACAAATCTGATAAACTAATGGAGGCAGGCTTTGCACTAAGAACCTCAGGATTTCAGATTACAGCCCTCTCCACTCTCCCACCTCACCGCCTACCTAACTAGAGAGGTCACACAGCCATTCCAGCTGTCTTGAACCTCCAGGGGTTTGCCTGTAAAATTAGATAGCTTATCTAGATCAGCGGTTTCCAAATGTGTGTATGTATATGTACAAATGTGTGTATGTATATGTACAAATGTGTGTATGTATGTATATGTGTGTCTGTGTGTGAGACAGGCAGAGCCTCCACGATCACAAAATCTTACACAGACTTTGCTGGATGTAACAGACACTGGCAGAGCTGTGCTGAATAAAGACTCTGGTGTCTCACCCCCTCCGTCCCCACTGTGACCATGAAGAGATGCCAGAAAACATACAACTTTGCAGAGAAGAGTTTGAAAACCTCTGTGTAACATTCTGTGAACGAGTGTGTGTGTGAGTGTGTGTGTGTGTGTGTGTGTGTGTGTGTGTAGGTGGGAGGTGGTAAACACACTAACATGGCCTCTTTCTATTGCTCATCTTCAAAAGACTGTTTGGTGGGCTTCCCTGGTGGTGCAGTGGTTGAGAGTCCGCCTGCTGATGCAGGGGACACGGGTTCGTGCCCCGGTCCAGGAAGATCCCACATGCCGCGGAGCGGCTGGGCCCATGAGCCATGGCCGCTGAGCCTGCGCATCCGGAGCCTGTGCTCCACAATGGGAGGGGCCGCGACGGTGAGAGGCCCGCGTACCGCAAAAAAAAAAAAAAAAAAAAAAAAAAAAAAAAAAAAAAGACTGTTTGGTCACAGTTTCACAGTGTGGGAATTCATTCGAAACAATTATTAAGCATCTATAAGAGAGGAATCGGAGGAGCCAGTCTCACTTCCATCACTTGGAATTGGCAGTTTCTTCTCTTTCTGGACGAAAGACCCATAAAAGATGGGATTGTACAAATCCACTGACCTGGGTTCTAATCCCAGCTCCAACACTAAGCCGTGTGATTTTGGGAACCTCTCCACTCTCTGGACATGGTTTCTCATTTACAAAATGAGTGTGATCTCTACAACCCCTTCCAGCTTTGACATTCTATGATGTTATGCCTATTTTATGACTTCAAAAAAATTAGATTTTTTAAAATTTCCATAGTGCTACAGCCTATGGGCTGACAGTCACCTGCCATGGATGAAATTACTTTTTAATAACTACTTATTTGGTGCTCATTTTAAATTTTTAAAGTATTCCCTTCAGGGCATAAACACATTTCTATATCCAGCTATTCAAATGTGAGGTAGGAAAAGGCTTAAACTCATAATTTTGCATTCTAATTCTGTAGTTTGGACTTTTAGTCTGGTTGTGAAGTCTGTGCAGGAAGAGCTATGTTTGAGAGTTGTGTGCCATGAGCAGTGTACACTGGGGCCTGGGGAAAGGAAGAGGAAGAAAGGCAATGTGCCCCACTGACAGAAGCCAGGTATGGGCTCTGAGAAGGAATTTAACATCTTCCTTACCTCAGCTGCTCTTTCTTCTCACCTTTCACCTTCTCACCCATTTTCTGAATAGACTTCTGTGATTTTTCCACAAAAATCCTCTATTCAAAGTAGATAAATTGCACAAAGGGTAAAATATTCTTTAGTATAATGGACACAATGCATGCATGCATGCAAACTAAAGGAACTATTAACCTAGATTCATTTTAAAATGTTTAATAGGGTAACAAATACTGGAGAGGCAGAGAGTAAAAGGTACTCATACAATTTGGTGACATTGTAAAATCTACAACCCTTTGGATAAGTAACTGAAATTCCAAAATCAGAATGACATTCCTCGTAATACTAGCCAAGAAAGTACAAAAATAGTATTCATCTCTTCACCAAATATTTATTAAGCACTTGCATCATAATACCAAAAACTATGTAAATTGGTCAAAAAATAATTGAAATTTATCTACAGTAATCAAAAATTAAAATCAATATAAATGTCCAAATATAGGAGATGGATCTAGTGTGGCATATCAATTCATTCAAATATTATAAAGCTACTTAATGTTAAAATATATAAGCTGCTTAACATTAAAGTATATACAGAACATGAAAACTACTGAAGATGTTTAGGCTATCATGTTAAACAGAAAAGCAAATCATAAAATGGTTTGTACACTAGTATCTCAAACCATGTAAAATCTGTATTCATATGGCCAGCGATCTGCAAGAAATATGAAAAAGTGAAACTTGAATTTTTATTAAAGTGATGATATTGTGTGTGATCCTTTTGAAGATGGTATTAAATGATGATATTATAGTACCTTTGTCTAGCAACAAAAGGGGGCTGTGCCATTCCCTAATGATACATTGTGTGAATGTGATAGTATTTAGCTAAAGGAGAGACTTCTTAAGGTTCATGGTGATTCCAGTTCTACAATGTGGCTGCCTGAGTTCTGACCATTTGTGTGCACCAACTACATAGAAGATTATATAACCCTTTGGAAACTGCTGATACTTTCACAGCTCTAATTCCTTCTCTAGGGTAATATTGGAAAGTGGCTTCTTTGCAGATTTCATTTTCAAACTTTCCCCCTCAGTCTCTTTCTAATGAACTTTCTTAAAAAAAAAATCCTTCCTGAAGTTTCATGCTGTAGTACTACCTGTGGGTATGAGTCCCCATGTGAGGATGTCAAATTTAATTAGATTGTGCTCTCTGTTATTTAATGACTTAACTAGGCTCACAAGTCCAAGATCATAACCTCCCTAGTAGGCTGCCAAGTTAGCTATTTCAAGGAACAACTATTCATGTCATCAAACCACAATTATTTTAAACCATGCCCAGAAAATAATAAAAGTAGTAATGCTCACTTAATTAGATCCTTCACCTGAAGATACTCAAGCATTTTACAAGATTTCTTCACTCAGTCATATGCATAACACATGCAAGAAACAGGTGAGCAATATTAAAACATACTTCTAAGGGCTTCTTAAAAAAAAAGACTCATCCTCGATTACTTCCTTTTCTTTTTATAAGAACTTTTCAACTCACTGGCAGATTCCGATGCAATCTGACAAAAAGATACGGAATCCAGAACTAGATAACACAATAAACATCTTTTTAAGGCAAATAGATATAGGGGATATATTTTTCCAGGTCCAAAAATGTTCTTTTATTCTGAAAATCTTTGAAACCTACTCACTTTCTAGCTCTTCATTAATCATTCAGGTCTATAAATTAGACCAGAAACCAATAAACATGAAACCAGTGAAACAACATATAACAAAAATGTCAGGACCTGAGAAAAAGCCTTATCAACTCTACAGGAGTCAAAAGGCACCCAGGAAAAGGCAGCCTTATATTCTGCATAAGGGCCACACTCCTTCAGCCCATTTGGCTTAAAGCAACACTTGTGAGACCACGTTGCTCTGTGAGAGTGCTGCCAGCCCTAGAATGATCTTCCGAGTGACTCCTTATCTATTTTGTTCACCACTGTTACCTAGCACCTAGGCCAGTATATCTTGCCTATAGTAAGTGCTTAGTACCAATCCATATTTGTTAAATAAATGAATCTACACTACTTTTGATATATTGATCAGAAACAAATTTTCTCAGCTTGTAATTGAAATACTTTGCCCAGTGAATGGACTTTGATAGTAATTTGAACACACCAACTGTAAAGAGTACTTTACAAAACATTTTGGGGAAATTTGAATATGGACTATATAGTAGGTACAATAGTGGCCCCCCAAAGGATATGTCTAAGTCCCGATTCCCAATATCAGTGAATATGACGTTTTATAGAAGTAGGTTCTTTGCAGATATAATTAAGAATCTCAAGATGAGATCATCCTCGATTTAAGGTGGACCCTAAATACAATGACTACTGTCCTTAGAAGAGAAGACACAAACCAAGAAAAAAAGAAAAAAGAAAAGAAAGAAAGAAACCACACGGAGACACAGTTGAAAAAGTCCTTTGCAGACACAGGCAGAGATTGGAGCTATGCTGCCACAAGCCAAGGGATGCCTGGAGCAACCAGAAGCTGGAAGAAGCAAAGAAGGATTTTCCCCTGGAGCCTTCAGAGGAAGGGTATCCCTGCCACACCTTGCTTTTGGCCTTCTGGTCTCCAGAAGTGTGAGAGAATAAATTTGTATTGCTTTAAGTCCCCTAGTTTGTGGTACTTTGTTGTGGCAGTCCTAGGAAACTAACATAGACCTTATAGTAGATGGTATTAAAGAATAAAGGAATTATTGTTATTTGTGTTAAGTGTAATAATGGTATCGAAGCTATGTAGGAAAATATATAAAGTTTTGAAATTAAAAATGTCACTATTTAGGGGTGAAATATCATATCTCCAATTGACTTTAAATACATCATCCAAATATAGATAATCTGACAAAATGTTAATAGTTGTTGAATGTAGGAATTAAGTATTTGGATATTTACTATATTATTCTACTATTTCCTGTGTAGTTGAAAAAGTTAAATAAAATGCTGAAAATAAACAGTGCCCTAGGTTGTCTTGTATTATGATATATGGTTCTTTAAAATAACAATCAGTTCTCCAAATAGACAATTTTTACAAATTACCTTCCAGTGTCCAAACGAAAAGCACTAACCTCCATAATTTTTTCTTCAACACTGTGTGACTGGCTTATTTAATCTTTCCACACTATGCTCTATGCATCTATCTGTCCAGCTTTCAAAAATCAAATTGAACACTCTTCATGGTACATCTTCAAATTATTTTTCTCAGGTTACAACTATTTTTTTTTTGTAATTGGGGTATAGTTGTTTTACAATGTTGTGTTAGTTTCTACTGTAAAGCGAAGAGAAGTAGAGTTCCCTGTACTGTACAGCAGGTTCTCATTAGTTATCTATTTTATACATATTAGTGTATATATGTTAGTCCCCATCTCCCAATTCATCCCACCCCCTCTTCCCCCCCTTGGTGTCCATATGTTTGTTCTTTACATCTGTGTCTCTATTTCTGCCTTGCAAACTGGTTCATCTGTACCATCTTCTAGATTCCACAAATATGCATTAACATACAATATTTCTTTTTCTCCTTCTGACTTACTTCACTCTGTATGACAGTCTCTAGGTCTATCTATGTCTCTGCAAATGACCCAGTGTTTTCCTTTTTATGACTGAGTAATATCCCACTGTATATATGTACCACATATCCTTTATCCATTCATCTGCCGATGGACATTTAGGTTGCTTCCATGACCTGGCTATTGTAAACAGTGCTGCAATGAAAATTGGGGTGCATGTGTCTTTTTTTTTTTTTTACGGTACACAGGCCTCTCACTGTTGTGGCCTCTCCCGTCGTGAAGCACAGGCTCCGGATGCGCAGGCTCAGTGGCCATGGCTCACGGGCCCAGCTGCTCTGCGGCATGTGGGATCTTCCCGGACCGGGGCACGAACCCATGTCCCCTGAATCGGCAGGCAGACTCTCAACAACTGCGCCACCAGGGAAGCCCGCATGTGTCGTTCTGAATTATGGTGTTCTCAGGGTATATGCCCAGTAGTGGGATTGCTGGGTAGTATGGTAATTCTATTCTTAGTTTTTTAAGGAACCTCCATACCGCTGCAGCAAAAAGAATAAAATACCTAGGAATAAACCTACCTAAGGAGGTAAAAGACCTGTACTCAGAAAACTATAAGACACTGATGAAAGAAATCAAAGCTGACACAAACATATGGAGAGATATACCATGTTCTTGGATTGGAAGAATCAATATTGTGAAAATGACTATACTAACCAAAGCGATCTACAGATTCAATTCAATCCCTATCAAATTACCAATGGCATTTTTCACAGAACTAGAACAAAAAATCTTAAAATTTGTATGGAGACACAAAAGACCCCTAATAGCCAAATCAATCTTGAGAAAAAAAAAAAATGGAACTGGAGGAATCAGACTCCCTGACTTCAGACTATACTACAAAGCTACAGTAATCAAGACAGTATAGTACTGGCACAAAAACAGAAATATAGATCAGGTTACAACTATTGATTTAACCAGTGAACAGTCAATAGGTTTCTCTCAAATTCTATCCCTAATTCTTCCCCCAAACTTCTTAAGCATCTATACAGAACAGCAACCCAAATCTCCACACGCCTCCCTCCATTCTCCTGTCCATGAGGTGGCAGGCTGATAATCATGCTTAGCAGTCAAATCTCCTCTGCATAAGATAGCCTGTCTCTTCAGCTTCTGAAAACAGCCGATTGTCTACCCCAGAGAGACGATATCAAAATCTGACAAATTGTCATTTATTTTACTTCTACTAGGTGATCCCAGCAAATGAAATTTTCTTTCTAGTATTCCTTGGGTCTCTTTCATGCTGTTGCTGATCTTTGCTAGAGGGATAGAGCAGTCCATTTGCTCTATTTTATCACCAGAAGCTGTTCTAATTGTCTCTCAATGACAGCATACTCTGGCCTACAGAATCTGTCTTTTGATCACTGGAATATCACTCAAGGCCCCAGATGCACCACGGGCACACCCTTGTCTAGAGTCAGTGACATCTAGTATTGGTTACTCTTCATCCTGTTATGGCCCACCTCCTTGCAGAAGTATATATTAGATGGTTTAATCCCTTGAAGGATATTGTTCTCTCTTTATTTGGGTAGTGTAGACATGTCACAGATGGGCTTCATAAAGTGCCTGGCTGGCATTATTACAATGGAAAGATTATCTCTTCCAACCTCTGTTGCAGTGGATTCTGAGGAACCAGCCTCCACGGATTTCCATTCCCACAGCACACCACACACACCACCACTAACTCGTCTTTTGCAGCCCTTCCTTCCTTCTCCCTCCACTCTGTTTCAAATTCAGGTCATGGATTTGTGTTCCCAGAAATATGTAACCAGTGTTTTATCCTGATTACTGGTACCCTATCACCAAGGTATTAAAAGTGTTCTCCTCAAGAGTGAACCATGGGTTTGCCACTCTGCTCCAAGTACTTCTAAAATCAACTCCCTTCATAGTGAGGCATCTGAATCTTCACAGAGTCACTGTTTAGGATTCATGAAATGGCTTTACATTATGAACGCTTTCCAGAATAACCTGTACATATGCTTGTAAATGACACCTTTGCAACTTCTGTTGCACTGCTCTTCACATAGGTAGAACCTTTTCATCTTTCTGGTCTCAATTTAACCACTCCTTGGAGTGGTCTTACCAGATCACCCAATCGAAAGACCCATTCCCCAGGCATATTTTCATTGTAGCACTAATCAGAATATGAATTTATATAGTATTTTTGGGTTAATATTTACTTCCTTCACTTGGCTCCAAGCTCCATGTCCATTTTCTTCATCACCATAAACCTAGCACAGTACCAGATACATATCAGATGGTTAAATGAGTTTGTATAACATACATGCAAAGTCCATCTTTACCCTGTTTAACTGATGTCTGACATACAGTTTTAGACCCAAGCTTTTCTCTTAGAATAGGATTTTCCCTCTTCTTCTCTATTTCTCTTTTTCCTCTCCTATCTCTCCTATTATTTCTCTTACTATCATCTCACCCACCCTCCTTCCTCTTTTCTTCTCTCTTCTCTGCCACCCTGTTTATGAATGTTACAGATGACAGCTCACATATGGAAGATATATCACCACTTACTATCAGGTAATGAACAACAAAAATGAGAGTTGATTCATATTTTAAAGGGTCATAACTTTCAATCACATAATTTTGCCTAGCATCCCAACAGCTGTGATTTTAAAAGTCTTATCAAAATTCAGTCATGCTGGTATTGGTTCAAAACAGACTGAAGATAAACCACTCTACATTCTACTAATTCATATTCATCATATACAAAGATGTATCTAGCTAAACACATTGATATATGTTTGTACATAGGGGGCACAAGCTGGCTTTTTTGGGAAAAACTAGTGTAAGCCAGACCTAAAATGCAAAACATCAGATGTGCAAGAAAGTAAAGTCTGCCTTCAAAAGGGGGAAAACATCATTCCTGTTGGTCTCTCTAAATTTCATTTGTTTGTTTTTTTAATCCTCCTTATTTTATGTGAGCCATAGTTTTCCCCACACTCATCAAAACTCTTCTTGAAGAGGTTGCAAAGTATCAGAGAAGACATCCCTTCCTAAAGCCTCCTGTGATAGTATGTGATGATAAATCAATGTTGCCAAGGTTAAACAATATATTAATCATTCTTAAAGATACGCAAGTGTGAAAGAGACACACCCAAATGTATAAGTTCACTGTAAGCATCAGTAGAATAGTTACAACTCATGTTCTGGAATTAGACAAACCTAGGTTTGAGTTCAGGTTTCACCCCTAGTAATCAAGTTACTTTAGACAAAGCATTGGACTCTTTGAGACTCACTTTTCTTATATGTAAAATAAGGCTATAATAATATTTACTTAATATGGTGATTAAATGGACCTGAAAATTGATTAGTGTAATACAGTAGTAAGTATATGGAATAAGTACTCAATTAAATGATAGCTATCACTATTACTGTGATTCTCATCAATATTGCTATGTTGTTGCAGTAGTGATGGTGATCACTTTGTTTTTGTCAAATGTGAAAAGAATGTGGCAAAATAAGGGAAGCCCATTCTAAGTGCTGTCATATGGAAAATACGTCAAGTAAAGCAAATGTGGGTACTTATAGGAAAACCAGCCTGGACTCTCAAAAGGAGATTAACATTAATCCCCTCTTTACTCATGAAGAAAGCTGGGGGCATTAGGGCGAGCAGATAGCCTATTCAATATCTCTTCTAGTATTTCCTACAGGCTCTTTCAAATAATAACTTGAGGAACCATTTGGGTAACATCAGCTCTATCATATTGCTCTAGGAATCAGTGAACACATCTGGATTTAAAAAGCTGTAAAAATGTTTGACAAATTCAAATCCAAATAAATGTCATGTTTCATAAAAATTTGAATAAATTCAGCAATTAATTTTCTCTAAATTTGTTTTATTTGTTTGTAAGCTAGCTTTCTCATGGAAATTTCACAAACAAAAGATACCAAAATTTCTTTGGAAAGTGTTTTCTTGGGGAGATTACAGTTTTATTCTACCAAATTAAGATATTCATAGAAAAATGAACAGAAACATTTGCCTTTCATATCCCCAAATAACAACACAAGATTCAATTACCTATTTAAAGAGAACAAAAGGAAATCTAGAAGTTATAAAATATTCTCAGAGTAGTTATGAATAAAATCTAAATTCAGATCAATGTTAATACCACAGAGCTAAAATAAGCTGGAAATTCCTGCTTATTTTAAATTTGTATAGGCTAGACATAAATTTACTATATGGATATCACTGAGTTGCACTCCTGAATACCAATAACTACAGGCAACTGCCAATATACAAAGCATGCATTCCAAAATTTCATTTATAATTCAGTTGTTTGGAACTGGCAACAAGCTTCTCCCATACAAATAATTATAATTTGTGGTTAAGTTCATATATAAGGTCACACATGCTACTTTTACATGAAATCATTATAAAACATTTATATCTACAGAAAGAAACTAATTAATATATACTTTCAATATTAAAATATACAATAAAATAGTGAAATAAAAATAAAATTTTAAACTGGAATAAAGTTTAGTATTTTATATTTATTCAAAATTTTATTCCAAAAATTTTATTTCAAAATTTTATGCACTGGAGAAAAGAATGGCAAAACTCAAAAGGGAAGAGAGGTGTGGTGTCTTGAAGGCCTTCAGAGGTTATTAGCCAGATTCTCTTTTTCCCTAAAAAATTTCAGATCTTACAGATGCTACAGGTAGGCTTTCAGAACCATATTTACATATCATCAGTTACTGACTAAAAAATGTAACGGAGAGAGAAAAAGAGAGGGTAAGTGAATTACAAGATGTGGGTGAGGTGGGGGGAGGCAGGTCTTAACTAAGCATGCAGAAATGTCTGCAAGCAAAGGAGATTGCCTAGAGGAAGTCTGAGCTGTATGCAGAGAATGACAGAGGTCCAGGGTTGTGTATAATCCTTTGGTAGCAGATTAAGAAAGTGCTGGGGCAGAAATCAGGGCCAATTTGTTCTAGGTGCTATCTACAAAATGGCAGGGGGGGGTGTTTCTTCATGACATTTTTGTTGCCAGAGAATGTACACAAGTTGTAAGAAGGTAAACAGGCTCTGCTGTGATGCACTTATTAAGCCTTTCATGCTTGCGGGTAAAACACTTTTCCTTGTCTTTACCAGGCTGACATGCAAACCTTATGATCTTAGAAATGCTCAACACTCACCGGTCCTCTCTAGCCATGTATTGGGTATTGGGTTTTAGCTTGTTGGCACATTATGATACTGCTTCTTAACTAGTGGAGCAAACACTAAATGGGTGGTAGAAAGAAGGACATTTGATATTATATTCATATATACTATAGTGCTATGCTCTTGCAGCTGTTTTCATGTATTTCAAAATTTGTTTGATTTCTGACTTCCCATCTGACAGTAGACCCAGCGAGAAGTCCAGAGAGACTCTATGCATAACCTTTTCCCTATAATGCAATAGTGCTGTCCCTAGTCTGTGGGCTATGTCATCTTCAGTTAAACAGTGGCTCAATCAGTGTGAAGACAGCCTTCGTATTGTTACCGTAGAAAGGTTTCTCCTTTGTGACTAAGCCTTTTCCAGCTGTTGAGATGTTCACCAATTGCTGCCTCAGCTTCTTAGAACCCACTCGGCTTGTGAGCACCGATGCATTTACTGTACTAGTAATTAATGCCGTTAGCTTTGTAATTAAAAAAAAAAAACTTTTTGCCTTTATATTCAGGGTGATAATGCTGCAAGTAAAAATTAATTAAAATGAGATGAATTGCCTTCAGTTAAACGAAACAGAAATAGAAAGGGAGGGGTGGGGGGGAGGAGGGACCTGACTAAGGGTTTGCAGCCTTATTAATGAAGCAAACTGAGGAGGCTGGGCTTCAAATTTTCCCGATTCTTTTTCCTTTGTGTTACAGTCTGGTTAAATGGAGCCCAAAACTATCAGTTGGTGAGGGAATACCAAGAAGTTCCATTTTTCCTCCATTTGGCTATGGGTCACTGTGAAGACCACAAACATGAACGCCCATGTTTGTCAAGCCCCTCTCTAATTTTCCCTTATTGGTCTGTTTGAAGTAATGGGCTGTGAAATTGGCTTTTATATTATTATTAATTAGATCTGGTGCCTGATTTTTTTTAACACTTGATGAAGCAAAAAAGTCTGGTTCTTTTTATAGGACAAAGTCCTGACAAATTCAGTCATTGATTATAACAGAGCTTGAGTGGGAAAATCTGACTTCTTCCCATCCTGAAAGCAAAGGCCCCGTGATCACCTTCCACTCTCCTGATTTTTCTGAATTCAGCCTCCCAAGTTTGTCTGAGGGGCACAGCTCGTTTAAATTAGCGTAACACACCAGCGTTCTAAATTTCACAAAGGAACAACAATTAATCAATAAACATGTGCTTAATGAAATCCTGGTGTGTACCTTAGGATTATTTCAGTGGTTCAGGGGATAGAGAAACAGTGAAAAAACAACACTTGTCTTCAAGGAACTGATACACTTACTAAAAAAAAACACAGCCAAGCTGCATAAACCACTTACAAGTGGGCAACTGAAGCCTAAAGCCTCTGACACTCTGAGTGAAAGGGGTTTATATAAAAGAAGGGGCACTGTGGTCTGGAAGTCAGTGATGACTTCATGGGGAGAATCAGCCAAAGAAAAAGAGCAGAAAAAAAAGGACACAGTTAAGGAGGAAAGAATTTTCATCAAGGCTAAGAACAAATAATTTATATATATATATATATATATTTTTTTTAATATATATATATATATCTCTCAAGTTATTGGTCAGGAAGGGAAAAACTACTGTCGGCAAGTAAATAATTGTGGAATTTCTCTAATGCTCTCGGAGGCTTCTTTTATACTCTAACAATTACTGGCAGACTCCTTTGGTTCTGTGTGGTATTCTATAGATTGTCACACATTGGACATTCTACCTTTCAAATCCTTGAATCTCTGATATGCCTTCGTTACATTTTCAGCCAGAAACATATTCTCACAGCTTATGGATGGGAATCATTACATGGTTCATCTCTCAAAGTTAGGGCCCGAGTCTTGGTGCATGAACTGAGCATATTTAGAAAAATAATACTTTGAACCAACAGCTCTCTGTGTGGGTTTTGAAATTTGTACAGGAGATAATGGGGAGCCTTCAGATAATCTCTTGGAAGTACTAAATATAGTTCTTCAAATTCCACAGTCATCCCACATTTGGGGCCACTCCACTAGCATCTCCAGGTAACAACTTTCCAAGAAAATGGTAGTTAATGTGACCATATGACGTACTTTTTCAACGTCTGTTCTCAGATGTTACCAGTTGTAAAATTAGATTCCTCAGGTTTAAGAACAAAGTTGATATTCTCTTCGTAAAGCCATCTGTATTTGTGCAAAGGGAATTTCTAAAAGTCCCTTCAACCAAAGATGTTTAGAGAAAAATGTTCACTTGGTCCATTCAATATCTAGATGGAACAGTCTGTTGAGCCCTAGAGAAGCTGCCCAGATGTGTTATAAAGGCCTTGGCTTGGTTGCAGAGCATCTGCAATTTCCAAATAGGGGAAATCAATCCAAGCTCCAGCTAGTTCAGCCTGAGAAAGAGACAGTTTAAGAAGCATTTTTTTTTTTTTTTTTTTTTTTTTTTTTTTTAGCAGCAGGGTAGATATGCTGCCTGAGGCAAGGAAGGTCCTGAGTCTCAGATGAGCACAAGTCTTAAACACCAAGAAAGTAGAGTTATTAGGTTAAATGAAACTAGCTGGGCTTTGATGGATGTCAGATGGGCTTCTGAGCAGCTGCTGAACTACTCAAACTAGGGAGGGGCCTATACCAATCAGAAGCATCCTTTTGCTACATTAGTCAGAAATTAGAAAGCAAGGAAAATGTATTTAAATGCCGCCCCCCCACTTCCTGCCTGCCTTTATGATGTGTGACAATGTACTATCAAGTTGTGTGTCACTGACAAAACTAAAGTACACAGTTGATTCTCCAAATCTTTGGTTTTTATATGTAATAGTAAAAGTAATGTTATATATTAGTACAGAAAATGGAAATGATATCTGAACATCTATTATGTGTCACTCACCTTTAAAAGGTACATTATATATGTTATTTCATGAAGTTATCAAAATAATTATTGCAAAAATCATCTTCTCTGAAGACGTCAGAGTAAATCTAAGATATGGCCTTACTATGTATAGAAAATAATACACCTCCACAATTCCTGTGACTATATTCTATTCTTACACTTGGATTAAAGGACTGAAGGATAAATCTTGTCTGTATTATTTTAATCCAGATACTATATGGGATTTAGACTAAAATGAGTCTTACTTTCTAGCTTTTAGATCTCACTTCCAAACATTACTCTTTCCCACATATGTCAACACAAATTTTAGAATTATTTGATCTGGTTCTGTGAAAAATGCCATTGGTATTTTGATAGGGACTGATTGCAGTGAATTGATAGGCTGCCTTGGGTAGTATGGCCATTTTAACATTATTGATTTTTCCAATCCATAAGCATGGCATATTTCTTCACTTGTTTGTGTCACCTTTAATTTCTCTCATCTGTGTCTAGTAGTTTTTCAAGCATGGGTCTTTTACCTCATTAGTTAGATTTATTCCTAGTTATTTTATCTTTTGATGGCATTATAAATGGAATTGTTTTCTTAATTTCTCTTTCTGATAGTTGTTAGTGTATAGAAACACAACAGATTTCTGTATATCACTTTTGTATCTTGCAACTTTACTGAATTCACTGAATGAGTTCTAGTAGTCTTTTGGTGGCTTCTTTAGGATTTTCTATATATAGTATCACATAATCTGCAAACAGTGACAACTTTGCTTCTTCCTTTTCAATCTGGATGCCTTTCATTTCTTTTTCTTGTCTCGTTGCTAGGCAAGGACTTCCAATACTATGTTGAATAAAATTTGTGAGAGTGGGCATCCTTGTCTTGTTCCTCCTGATCTTAGAGGAACTGCTTTCAGCTTTTCACCATTGAGTACAATGTTATCTGTGGGCTTGTCATATATGCTTTCTTATTATGGTGAGGTATATTCCCTCTATACCTACTTTGTTGAGAGATTTTATCATAAATAGATATTGAATTTTGTCAAAAAACTTTTCCTGTATCTATTGAGATGATCATATGATTTTTATTCTTCAATTTGTTAAGTGGCATATCACATCGATTGCTTGGAGATGGTAAACCATCCCTGCATCCAGGGAATAAATCCCACTTGATCATGGTTTATGATACTTTTAACGTATTATTGAATTCCATTTGCTAATATTATGTTGAGGATTTTTGCATCTGTATGCATCAAGTATATTGGCCTGTAATGTTCTTTTTTGTAGTATCTTTGTCCATTTTTGGTATCAGGGCTGGCCTTGTAGAATGAGTTTGGAAACATTTCTTTCTTTTCAATTTTGAGGAATAGTTTGAGAAGGATAGGTATGTTTGGTAGAATTCACCTGTGAAACCATCTGGTCCTACACTTTTGTTTGCTGGGAGTTTTGATTACTAGTCTAATTTTCATAACAATTCATGCTAATTAAAATTCTTTACTAGATTTTCTATCTCTTCCTAATTCAGTCTTGGAAAACTATGTTTCTAGGAATTTATCCATTTCTTCTAGGTTGTTCAATTTGTTTGTATATACCTGTTCATAGTAGTCTTTTATGATTGTTTGTATAATATTTCTATAGTATCAGTTGTAACTTCTCTTTCATTTCTAATTGAATCTATCTGGGCCCTCTCTTTTTTCCTTGATGGTCTGGCTAAAGGTTTATCAATTTTGTTTATCTTTTCAAAGAAATAGCTCTGAGTGTCATTTACTTTTCTACTTTTTTTAGTCTTTATTTCATTTATTTCTGCTCTAAGTCTTATAATTCCTTCCTTCTATTGACTTTGGCCTTTGTTTGTTCTTCTTTTTCCAATTCCTTTAGGTGTAAAGTTAGATTGTTTATTTAACATTTTCTAATTTCTTTTTTTTTTTTTGGTACGCAGGCCTCTCACTGTTGTGGCCTCTCCCGTTGCGGAGCACAGGCTCCAGACGTGCAGGCTCAGTGGCCATGGCTCACGGGCCCAGCTGCTCTGCGGCATGTGGGATCTTCCCGGACCGGGGCACGAACCCGTGTCCCCTGCATCGGCAGGCGGGCTCTCAACCACTGCGCCACCAGGGAAGCCCCAACATTTTCTAATTTCTTGAAGTTGGCCTGTATCACTATGAATTTCCCTCTCAGAACTGCTTTTGCTGTGTTCCACAGATTTGGGAAAGTTGTGTTTCCATTTTCACTTGTCTCAAGGCATTTTTTATTTCCTCTTTGATATCTTCATTGACCCATTTGTTGTTTAGCGAATGTTGTTTAGTCTCCACGTGTTTGTGTTTTTTCTAGTTTTCTTCTTGTAATTGATTTCTAGTCTCATAATAATGTGATTGGAAAAGATATCTGGCATGATTTCAATCTTCTTAAACTTATTAAAACTTGCTTTGTGGCCTAACGTGTAATCTATCCTGGAGAATGTTCCATGTGCATTTGAATGTGTATTCTGCAATTTTTGAATGGAATGTTCTGTGTATATCTATTAAGTCCATCTAATCTAATATGTTGATTAATGCCAATGTTCCTTATTCATTTTTCTGTCTAGATGATCTATCCATCGATCTAAGTGGGATAGTAAAGTCCTGTACTATTACCGTCTTACTGTCAACTTCTCCCTTATGTCTGTTGACATTTGCTTTATATATTTAGGTGTTCCTATGTTGAGTTTATAAATATTTACAATTGTTACATTCTCAGATAGACCCCTTTATCATTATATAATGCTTTTCTTTGTCCTTTTTATAGTCTTTGTATTAAGATCTATTTTGTCTAATATGAGTATTGCTACCTCAACTTTCTCTTTCAGTCCCATTTGCATGAAATATCTTTTTCAATCCCTTCAGCCATCTTATGTCTTTTGATTGGAACACTTAGTCCATTTGCATTTAAAGTGATTATTGATTGGTATATACTTATTGCCATTTTGTTAATTGTTTTCTGGTTGGTTTTGTAGTTCTCTGTTTTTTCTTCTTCTCTTGGTCTCTTCCCTTGTTTTTTGACAATCTTCTTTAGTATTATGTTTAGGTTACTTTCTCTCTCTCTTTTTTTTGTATATATTGTAGGTTTTTGGTTTGTGGTAATGTTCATATACATTGACATTATATGATACTTGCTTAAATATGAATGCATTCTAAAGGCAATGCATTTTCACTACTCCCCCACCCCATGTTTTATGTTTTTGACATCATATTTTACATCATTTTATATTATGTATCCCTTAATTTCTTATTGTAGAATAGCTGATTGTACAACTTTTGTCTTTAAACTTTCATACTAGCTTTTTAAGTGGTTGATCTACTGCCTTTCCTACATATCTGCCCTTACCAGTAAGATTTTTTTCTTTAATATATTTTCTTAGTTCTGATAGTGGCCTTTTCTTTTCTGCTTAAAGAAGACCCTTGAACATTTCTTGTAAGGTCAGTTTAGTGGTGATGAACTCCTTTAGTTTTGCTTTATCTCCCCTCCAAATTCTGAATGATAACCTTGCTGAGTAGAATATTCTTGGTTGTAAGATTTTCCCTTTTAGCATTTTAAGTATATCTTCCCACTCCCTTCTGGTCTGCAAAGTTCCTGCTGAAAAGTCAGCTGATAGTCTTATAGGGGTTCCCTTGTATGTGACTAGTTGTTTTTTCTTGCTGCCTTTAAAATTAAGATTAATTAATTAATTTAAAAAGATTAATTAATCTTTTGCCATTTTAATTATGATGTATCTTGGTGTGGATCTCTTTTGATTCATCTTACTTTGGACTCTCTGTACTTTCTGGACCTGTTTCCTTCCCTGGGTTAGGGAAGTTTTTAGCCATTATTTTTTCAAATAAGTTTTCTGCCCCTTTCTCTCTCTCTTCTCTTCTGGGACCCTTATAATATGGATGTTAATATGCTTGATGTTGTTCCAGAAGTTTCTTAAACTATCCTCATTTTTTTCCATTCTTTTTCTTTTTGATACTCTGATTGGGTGATTTCCATTATTCTGTTTTCCATGTAGGTTATGTGTTCTGTATGATCTAACCTGCTATTGATACCCTATAGTATTTTTTTTTCATTTTAGTTATATCCTTCAGTGCTTATTAGTTCTTTCTTATATTTTTTAACTCTTTGTTGAGGTTCTCACTGCGTTCCTCCATTCTTCTCCTGAGTTTGGTGAGCATCTTTTTTTTTTTTTTTTTTTTTTTGCGGTATGCAGGCCTCTCACTGCTGTGGCCTCTCCCGCTGCGGAGCACAGGCTCCAGATGCTCAGGCTCAGTGTCCATGGCCCATGGGCCCAGCCACTCTGTGGCATGTGGGATCCTCCCGGACTGGGGCACGAACCCATGTCCCCTGCATCGGCAGGCGGACTCCCAACCACTGTGCCACCAGGGAAGCCCTGGTGAGCATCTTTATACCATTATTTTGAAGTCTTTGTCAGGTAAATTACTTAACTCCATATCATTAGGAATTTGTTTCTTGGATTTTATCTTTTTCTTTCATTTGGAAAATATTCTTTGTCTCCTCGTTTTTTTTGAATTTCTGCATTTGTTTCTATGAATTAAGTGAAGCAGTTTTCCTCTTTGTCTTGAAGGTGTGGAAGTAGAAGCATCCCCTGTGTAGACTGTGTGTGCTGGCAGCTTTGGCAGGCTGGCTGGATCTGGAGCAGCACAGAACTGGGGTTGTCCCAGGGCATGCTGCCTTGGAGCAGCCATAGTAGAATTATTGGAACTGAAGTGAGTGCAGGTTACAGAGTCCCAGAGTGAGCAATGCCAGGGCTGCCATAGCAGGATAGCCAGAGCTGAAGTGAATGTAGGCTAGAGGGGTCCCAGGGAATGCTGTGTCAGGGATGCCCCAGTGGGATAACTAGAGCTGGCCTGGGTGTGCATGCAGGAGCCTGGGGGGACACTGCACCAGAGCTATCTTGGTGGGATGGCTGGAGCTGGTGGGGGCCAGGGGCTTGGGGTGCACTGGGGTAGCCTTAGCAGGCCAGCTAAAATGCCTGGATCATCTTCCCATCTGTGTTATCAAGGTTGAGAGGGAATGCAAAAAAGGTCACTCTCTGGTATCTCTGACCCAGGAGAGAGTTCCAGCAGTTCCCCATAGACACTCTAGGATTAGTAAATGGATTTTTCTCATGTATAGCTTAGGTGCCCTTTAAACCAGTGTGTGTAGAAGCTATTCAATCAGTCCTTAGTCCTCCTTCAGGAGGAATCACTCTAAATGTATGTTCAGATTCAGTGTGCCTATGCAAGGAGGTGTGTTCAGGGTCTTTCCATGCTGCCACCTCAGACCGTTTTCAATTTTTTTGTAGATTCTTTATTTGTAAAGCAAAAGAGCTATACTAGATTATTTAAAAGATCATGTCCTACTCCAAAACACTATGTCTCTACAATTTAAACAAAATATATTTTTTCAGACACAATTTCCCCATTTAAAATAAGCCATTTCAAAATCTGAAACATAAAATTGAAGACACTAAGATTCGTTTCTGATGCTGATGTCAAAACCCATCAGAATTATAATTTGTATAGTTATAATTAGTATAATTATAATTTAGTTCGAATACAAGGTCTAGTCGTAACTTAACATGCTACTAAAATCCACTCTCCACTCTTTACATTCTTCTTCAAAAAGAATCAAGAAAAGGTGAGCCTAACATCAGTATTTGTAACAACATATAGATCCTATAAGTAGTGTGTTCCTTTTACCTTAATAAGTGCAACTCTTTGTTCAATATGCTAAAAAGAAAGTGCAGCATTCAAGTCATTAGCAATTTGGTTAATTTTGTCCTTTGTTTTCTCTCTTCTTTTGCTTAGCCTCTATGGTAGCAAAGCAAAGCAGGAAAAAAGGAGAGCAAAAAGTCTTGCCATTACATATAAGGTAATGAAGTATGTAATGGAAACCTAGCATAGTTCTAGGCACATGAGCTTCATACATGTCTCCTAAGCCAATCAATACAGAGGTACTGTAATTACAGGATATCTACTTCCATCCTCTTCATTTATTTTCACCATTATTTACTATACATTCACACTAGCATTGAGTCCTCACAAAAACCTTAGAGACACTGTTAGCCCTATTTTATATATGAAAAAACTGAGATTTAAAGAGAATTCTGAGTGGCCAGAGGTCATACAACTCACTGACTGGGACTCAAGCCCAGGCCATTTAACTCTGAAGCCCATGTTTTATATCTGCACAATTCAACAACACACAAAACCAAGTTCTCCTGTGTATCTTAGGAAGATGTGTGATGGAGAGATAGAGTATCAGTGGGCTGACATACAAAGGCCAGTCCAAATAAATTCCTTCAGCAGGGTTTCTCAGCCTTGGCACTATTGACATTATTGGAAGAATAATACTTTAAGGTGAGGGACAGCCCTGTGCATTGTGGGATGTTTAACAGGTTCTCTGGCTTCTACTCACTAGATCTTATTAGCATCCATACCTTCCCCCACCAAGATGGGACAACCAAAACTGTCTCTAGACATTGCCAGTTGTTTCTCTGGAGGGTAAAATCACTGCAGATTGAGAAGGTCTCTTCTAGAGGAATGATGTCTTTACCATGACCACCTGAGTCATCAATCCCCACAGGGTCCCAGTATTTATCACAGGTCTTCTGGGGCTTGGACCTTCCTGGTTCTCTCCTACCAAGGGATTGACTCCCTCAAAGGTTCACTAAACAATATGATCATTTTGGTCTTCTCTAAGCTAATCGAGATTTTTTGGTCACTGCATCTTTGTTTTGATCCTGCCTGACATTTCTGAAAAATGTTTAAGATTCTAGAACAGAAGCATAAATTAGTCGCAATTTTGAAAACATTTTTTCTGATCTTTTTTACTATCCCTGCATAATTGTGATCTGCTTAAATACCTGCCCTGACTGCTACAGGGACTTACTCATGTTTGGGACCATGGCTAAGCAGACAGTATTTTCTGAGTCCACCTGTCTAGAGTACTTATCCCATGGCACATAACTCAGGTGCAAGATATCCAGGAAGGGAAGGCACAAAGGATAGGAAGGAGATAACCATGTCTAACACCTTTACACAAAACCTATTTAATGGATGGTACTAGAGCCCCTTCCCCATGTTGTCATGTCAGTTTTCTAATCTCTCTTCCCTGTGCCCAATATAATCAGTCCATAAGATTTCAGTCCACCTGCCCCTCCTTTAAAATTAGCTAAGAAAACACAAAGCTGATATCAAGGCACGCCATATGTACTGGTATTTGCTGACTTGAGTAGAAAATGTGCCTAATATAAAAATGAAATGATGACATGGCTATCTAGACATGTGTGGGTTTTTTTGGAAGTAGCAATGCTAAACCACTCTACCTGTAGTCTTAAAAAACAGACTGAGTTTTGTCCTTTTATATTTCCTCTCACCCCATTCATCATCAGCATTACATTCTATAACCATAACCCAACTGACAAGGTTTTGATGACTCACAAGGTGACACTGAATTTAGCTTAGTTCTCCCTATGTGGCAAGGTACAGTTATGCTGTTAGAAACTATGAGTAGTAGACTTGCATTTGTGTCATGTCACCTGTGATAGTCCAAGTCTAGAATAAAGGGAATCTATTCCAGTTACTCTTCTGTGAGTGTTGCTGACCTCACCACAGGACTGTGACATATATATATAGTCCTCTATGGGGAGAGTAAAGTGGATGACTTGGGGTTCCAGTCATGATATTCTGCTGAATAAATGTTCAAGTGGGAACACACGTGCACACACACCGCCATATGTCTCTGTCTTGATAAAATTCACTCACTGAACTAGAGAAAAGTGAAGTGACTTCCTGGCTCACTAGGCTTTAGAATTATAACTCGAGTTCCAAAAATTCTGGAATACACAATCCAGAATGTATATTTTTTAAAAAGGGGAAGAAAAGATTGGTGAAAC
Source organism: Hyperoodon ampullatus (assembly GCF_949752795.1). Taxonomy (NCBI): domain Eukaryota; kingdom Metazoa; phylum Chordata; class Mammalia; order Artiodactyla; family Ziphiidae; genus Hyperoodon; species Hyperoodon ampullatus. The sequence goes on along the minus strand of NC_136918.1, from coordinate 84,311,134 downwards.
CAAGACCTATTGAAAGCCAGGAATCCTATTCTTAAATTCCTGATTAAATTTAAGACAAGGTACTATATTAGGGAATGTGTTGTTCGATTCATTGAATAAATTAACATGTAACATAAATAAGAAATGATTTAACATTTTAACTGATTGAAGCAGAAAAGATAAATCTGCAGAATAATCAAAAGGGACCAAAGTGTGTGTGTATGCCTTCCAATTAGTAGTGGAATACAAGGTATATAATAGTTCTAGAAGATAGTCACGCATTTTAGATTCAGAATAATTTTCAAAATGTAATTCTTACTTTACCCATATGTAGAATACACTTAACAGGTTTCCTAACTAATGGTCATCTAACCTCTGCTTGAACTCTTCCAGAGATAGAGAGCTCACTGTTTAAAAGATCTATATTATTCTGTTGGATGGATTTACTTGCTTTGTCATTCTGATGTTAATCTGACATCTTTCCATCAGATCCCCCTTCACATATCTCATTCTCACTAGCCCTAGTTCTGACTATGCAGAGTTAGTTCTACTAATTCAGAATTAATATACCCCTTCTTCCCATGCCAGTCCTTTATGAATTTGGAGACAGCCACGCCTGTCTTTCTTCTCTAAGTTAGGTTTATTCGTTTAGGTTACATTCCCTGCATAAACAAGTTTATGATTTACAAACTTTGACATGTGACATCCCCTCAACTGGACATACTCTAGCTGCTATTGCTCTCTGCAACTTTTTTCTCACTTTTGTGATCATAGTGTATATACAGTTAGTTACATATAAAAAAGCCACTAAGCATCATATCATAAGTATTTCTTCATGTTTTTTAAAAAGATTTTGTTTTTAGAGCAGTTTTAGGTTTACAAAAAAATTGAGAAGGAGATACAGAGATTTCCTACATACTCTCTGCCCTTACACATGCATAGCCTCCCCCATTATCAACATCAGTCACCAGAATGGTACATTTTTTTAACCTACGTTGACATATCATAATCACCCAAAGTCCATAGTTTACCTTAGGGTTCTCTCTTGGGTTGAACATTCTATGGGTTTTGACAAATATATAATGACAAATATCATTATAATATCATACAGAATATTTTCACTGCCCTAAAAATCCTCCATGCTCCGCCTATTCAGCCTACCACTCCAATCTAGCAACAACTGATTTTTCTGTTGTCTCCATAGTTTTGCCTTTTTCAGAATGTCATATAGTATGATGACTTTTCAGATTGGCTTCTTTCACTTAGTAATTGCATTTAAGACTCCTCTGTGTCTTTTCATGGCTTGATAGCTCATTTGTTTTTAGCACTGAATAATATTCTATTGTCTGGATATACCACAGTTTATTTATCCATACAACTACCAAAAGACATCTTGGTTGCTTCCAGGTTTTGGCAATTATGAAAAAAGCTGGTATAAATATTCATGTGCAGGTTTTTGTGCGAATATGAATTTTTAACTCTTTTGGGTAAATACCAGGGTGCACAACTGCTGGATCATATGGTAAGAGTATGTTTAGTTTTATAAGAAACCACCAAACTGTCATCCAAAATAGCTATACTGTTTTGTACTCCTACAAGAAATGTATGAGAATCACTGTTGCTCCACATCCTCACCAGCGTTTGGTGTTCTTAGTATTCAGGATTTTGGTCATTCCAATAGGTGTGTAGTGGTATCTCACAATTGGTTTCAGTTTGTATTTCCCTGATGACATATGATATGGAGCATCTTTTCATATGCTTATTTGCCATCTGTATATCTTCTTTGGTGAAATATCTGTTAAGGTCTTTGGCGCATTTTTCAATTGGGCTGTTTGTTTCCTTATTATTGAGCTTTAAGAGTTCTTTGTATACTTTGGATAGTATTCCTTTATCAGATGTGTCTTTTACAAACATTTTTCCCAATCTGTGGCTTGTCTTCTAATTCTCTTGATATTATCTTTTGCAGAGCAGATGATTTAAATTTTAATGGAGACTAGCTTATCAAATTTTTTTCATGGACTGTATCTTTAGTGTTGTATCTAATAAGCCATCATATACTCAAGGTCAACTAGGTTTTCTCCTTGTATTATCTTCCAGAAGTTTTATGGTTTTGTATTTTACATTTATGTCTATGATCCATTTTGAGTTAATTTTTGTGAAGGGTCTTTGTGTAGGTTTGTATTTAGTATGTGGATGTTCTGGTTGTTCCAGTACCATTTGTTAAACAGACCATCTTTGCTGGGTTGTATTGCTTTTCTTACTTAATCAAAGATCAGTTGACTTTATTTATGTGGGTCTATTTCTGGGCTCTCTATTCTATTCCACTGGTCTATTCATACATTCTTTTGCCAATACCAGGCTGTCTTGATTATTGTAGCTTTATAGTAAGTCTTTAAGTTTGTCAGTGTCAGCCCTCTAAATCTGTTCTTCTCCTTCAATACTGTATTGGCTATTCTGGGTCTCTTGCCTCTGCATATAAACTTTAGAATTAGTTTGTTGATATCCATAAATAACTTGCTGGGATTATTTTTTCTTATTTTTACAAAATCTTTATAATGTAAAAATATTCTCAAATTACATAATTAATAGTTGTTATAAAGAAGTGTGTTCTGAGAACAAGTCAAGAAGCTCTACAAAAACAAATATCCTGTAATCTTCTCTTTATGAAGGAGATATTCATGAATGAGTGCTTGATTAAACAAGAATAATACCTCTCATGAATGATATATATAAGACAATTGGAATCCAGGTCTCTTGAAGCTTCTATAAGACCCATAAGTTTCCGTAAGGTCTTCCACAAGACCTTAATGAGAAAACCACATCACTGGACCTGGATCTGCTGCTTTGGGGATATCAAAACAAAACCTTGCCACTTAGCTCCAGGTAGGGTAGGGCAGGGGTGGTGGGGGAGAATCCATAGTAACAAGATCCATAAAAAGATTTATAGGGAATTCCCTGGTGGCCCAGTGGTTAGGACTCTGTGCTTTCACTGCCGGAGGGCCTGAGTTCAAACCCTGGTCAGGGAAGTAAGATCCCACAAGCTGTGCAGTGCGGCCAAAAATATAAACAAACAAACAAACAAATAAATAAAAGATTTGTAGTAAGTAAGAATGCTATATTATTAATTTACTTTGAGAAATACAGCTGTCAAGTAAACCAAAACATTTATACTAGACCTGGCTGACACACTCTCTCCCCTAGAGAAAACACTTTAGAAGAAGGAAAATTGAAATTCACTTCAAGTGAAATTGAAGTTCACTTGATGATCATGAGATCAGGGTAAAGCCAAAATGAAAAATGATCAATATAGCTCACAGCACCAATTACAGAAGTTGCATTCTTAACTCATGTCCATGGACTCCTGGGCAGCTGTGAAACCCAAGATATTGTAAGGGAAAAAGTGTATTTATATGCAAATGTTTATTTTTCAGGAGTGAAAAGGCAATAGTTTCATCAGATCCTCAAGAGAGTCCATAAAACAAACAATGTTAAGCATTAAATAATATGTCTTGCCAAGTGAACAGGAAATCTTATGTCATCTGTACAGAAATTTATTTTCCTAACACGACTTAAAGACACACACGTTTCTCTTACACTCACTTTGTTCCAGGTTTTAGCAAGCCACCCTTTTTGTTAATATGCTCTTTATGTACACAATTTCTTTTTTTTTTTTTTTTTTTTTTTTTGCAGTACGCGGGCCTCTCACTGTTGTGGCCTCTCCCGTTGAGGAGCACAGGCTCCGGACGCGCAGGCTCAGCGGCCATGGCTCACGGGCCCAGCCGCTCCGCAGCATGTGGGATCTTCCCAGACTGGGGCACGAACCCGTGTCCCCTGCATCGGCAGGCGGACTCTCAACCAGTGCACCACCAAGGAAGCCCCACAATTTCATAATGTATACTCTTCTTTATATTAAAAACTGCCCATAAAAATATATAAAATTATGACACACATCACAGCATTTAGGGTATACTTGTTTCTCAAATTCCCTAGTCACATATTTAAAGACTGTTTCTGAGGGGTGGCTACATCTGCAATCAATAAATGTCATCCCCTGAATATCTTCATGTTCTAAGGGCATCACAGATGAGCTCCCAAATATGTGTTCCAGCAACCTTCAGAGAAGCAACATTTGCATGGGCATATCTATTGATGTTGGGGATATAATCCTATGCAAAGAAAAGCAGATTTGTATTCATCACTTTTTACCTTTACATATCACTTTTGGTAACTTGAGAGCCTGGAAATTTGACACAACTATACAACTACCATAAAAATAGAACTTTCTCTTTAGACTCAACTTAACCACATGGGTGGGTCTTCCCTTCTTCTCTCGTATATTCGGACTGCACATTCCCTCCCATGTGTTATTTTGCTCAATGGCTTCTACCTCTATGGAATACAGGAACCAAAGACGATCAAAGAAAGAAGAGTAGGATAAAACAAACTGCCAGGGAAAAATATCCAAAAACTCATCACAGAGAGAAGGGAAAAATTGAGGTCTCCACAGATGAGTGCTTTTAATTAGGAAGAGGGCTGAACAGCAAAGAGCTTATGCTAATAAGCAGCCTCTTTTAATCAGCTTATTAAAAAGAAACATTTTTAACATCCAAAATAGTTTCAAAAATGGTAATTATTAGAAAAGCATTAGCAGGTTGATGGTGGGGGAAGGAAAGATCTGATCATGAACTGAAGTTAAAAAGCTTTTTGGATACTCGGGGCAGGCCCAGAGTTCCTGAAGAAGTGGGCCAGCACCAGTGTAGGCATGTTCTGTGTCAGCTTCATCTTTTTTCTTTTATAAAAGACTAACTCTTTTCTTTTCCAGGTCCCCTGGTTTCCCATTTTGCCTCCTTTCTTTTTCATTTTTTTTTCTCTTGCTGCCCTTTTATCATTTCTAACATGTTTTCCCCAATACGTTTCCTGCTTTTTTTTATTGTTCCAAGGCTTTGGTTCCACTTTCTTTGCTCTTATAAATATGCTTCCCTTGTGCACAGATCTTTACAGTCCAAACCTGAATTTTAACATGAAAAAAAATCTATTAATATTTGGCTTGTAAGAAATATTTCCAGCACTTTCACTGTGTTCTGCATCTAGTTAGAAAAAAACCTCCACATAGTTCTTGAATTATATTCCAATATGGATTAAAATGTCAGGATATATCTTACCCTGAAGCAAGCTCCTAATTTTATTGTTAGTTAAGGTATAAGCAGAAAACATAATCCTCTGAGTCTTTAAAAGAAAAGGAAATTAATGTAGGGTCTTGATAAACAGATGATGGAAGAGGATCAGAAGCCAACCAGGGGACACTGAGTGATTAGCAACATTGTTATAAAGACAGAGGAGGTGGTACTGCTTGACCCTAGGGGCAACACCAGAACTATGCAGGCCTGTCCTAGGGATCTGGAGTCACAGAAGAGAGTCAGCTGCTGCCCAAGATACCAACTGCAGTAAAGAGAAGAGAGAGGGAAATACTCTAGCTGTTCCCTTTCTTTTGCCCTCCAGTTTCTCATCATGCCTTCCACAGACTGAGCCCAGCAATCGGCCAGCTTAACAGGGGGGAGCCTTGGAACCAAAGCCTTTAGAGGTCAGACTCCAGCTACAGAGAGGGGAGCGGGACAATGTGAGAAATGGACCTGAGAAGCAATGGCCTTGGGGCCAGCACACTCAGCTCTTCAGCATAGAAGGAAATGGAATCTTCTCCTTTTTCATTTTTCATCTCCCATATGTTAGCAAATTGTCAGTGACTGGGTTGAAACAGCATTCAAATATCTCTGAGACCCCAGATCTGAAATATCTGGAAATTTCTTAAGTTCTCAAGGTCTTAACTACTTGATGCATGCTTTAGCTTTGAACTAGCTACTTTGAAACAGTGCGGGTTCAAGAACTACCCTGTTTGTAGACAAAAATCTCCCCTCTTTATCCACATGGGATGAGAAAAACAACTTTTGAGAAAACAACTTTTGTTTTTCTGAGCTGCTGCCTTAGGCATTTTATAGTATAATAACTGTGCTCACACCCAGAATCTGGGCATTCGGGTGAGGACTGGAGTCTAGGGTGCCCGCTGTCACTTTACTTTTTCCTGGGCACCTTTTAAAGTAACCGTTAAGAGTTAAGCCCACAAAAAGTTAGTGACCTCCATGCCAGCCACCTTATAAGCAATAGGTGCTTGCTACCCGCTCTCTATCTCCTGCTCACTCATGACCTGGAATGGAGGACTGCCCTTTCCCCAGCTCATGGCACCCCCTGCTTCTGGGATCTGTAAGTAATAAATCTTGTGAGTACTTCCTTTCTGTGGGTGTAAGGTATTGAAGATGCATCTTCAATCAAAACAATCCTGTGGTTCACTTCCCCAAAGTGGGAGCTTGGATGCTGAGGGAGCTCCCTGCTGCCCCTGTGTGGCTGTCTCATCTTGACCTCCTCAGTCAGCAGGTCCTAATCTGCATATTCCTAATTCAATACACCAGCTCCAGCTTCTCAGCACAGCTGGCAAGGAGGATGGGATTGTGGGCATGGCTTGTATCCCCTTGCAATGCCTTAGAGCTGTGAAGGGCTTACTAACTTCCTCTCCCAGACTGCTCAGTCTCTCTGGGAAGGAAGCACTGCTTGCTGACTCTGCTGTATACTGCTGCTGCCAGATGTTGCTGGGAATCCCCACCTTAAATTGCTGTTGCCATAAAAGGTCAGACTCCCTGTAGAGACCAACCAGCAGGCCTCACTCTGAGATGGATATGTTGTTTCCCATTAGTCTCTAAATGAAACCCAGCTGGGTATCAGGTCCGGAGGTGATGGCTATAATCATATGCAAAACTCCCCACATTGAGCCCAGATGAGCTAACCAGGATGGTAGGGCTCTGACCCTTTCCCCCAGGCAGGGACCAGGGCATGGGCTATCGGGTCCTGGGAGGTAGGGACCGGGGCATGGGCTATCGGGTCCTGGGATCCAAGGAGAGTTCCCCTAGATTAGTGTCGATAAGGGAGGTGCTTGCTGGCCCCAACGTGTCCCCAGGGTGTTGAGCTTGGGGAGCCAGCCCTAACGCCTGACAGGGGCAACTCCATCATGGCGCCTCAGGTGGGCAAACACTGCTGAGGCAGGTGCCTCCTATGTTGCCGCATTCCTTGCTGCTATTGCAAAATTTCCCCTGACCCCCTGGGATATGGGGAGTCTCACCCCTGGCATGGTACAGCAAAACAAATACTCACTAAAGATGGGGCCACCGAGCTCAGAGTACCAGATCCTCTCAAGTTCCCAGAGGAGGTCAAAAAACCACTAGACACTTGTAAGACCCCTGCTCAAATGGCTTGGGACTTATTGCACATGGGGGCACATCAATATGCCAAATCACAGGTGCTACGTTCTTGGGGCTTGGGAGCATTTTCCCAAATACATCACATAACATTGTATTGGTGGAGGTGGACCCTGGCCCCTCAGAGGTTGGTTTGGACACCCTAGGAGGAGAGGCAGCAGCATATGAGCCTATGAGTTGGGGAAGAGGCAACCCTGTCCCAGGTGTTCCCTGTTACTATCCATCCTACCAAAATGTTGTATGAGGACAAGCATGAATGAGAAATGGAGACATAAAACTATACCATGATAGAAATGCAAGGTTTTCTAGAAAAATTCATCCAAAGGGAGGAGGAGAAGGGTGTTGACTGGCTCTTACAGGTCTTTGGAACTGGCTCTGAGTTATTGCTTCCAGCAGCTGAGGTGCACTAGCTGGCTGGATTGGCCAAAGATCCCCAAATTAATGCTTTGTTTAAAAACAAACCCCAAGGTATTGAGGGACCAATTTATTAGAGACACCCTAGAGGAAACCCCAGACTTGTCACTGCAGTGAGGATGCTCCCGAATACATCGAGCCACCAGGGCTGGAGACAAAATAAAAAAGGGGACGGACTCAGAGGAAGAGCAAGTCCCACCAAGGTCTGGAATTCACCTGGATAAAGAGGAAGCTTCCCTCTCCTGACCTGGATATTATGGCTTGGCATGGGGCCCACCATCCGACACAGTTATTACAACTAAGGCGCACTCTTAGCGAACAGCCCTGGATGAGGTGAAATTGGGGTAGTTCAGTGGGTATACCATTTTGCCAGGCATCATGCTCCCACAGAACCCCGAATGATCTCCAGTCCGGAGCAGGCACCCTTGGGACCAGAATCTAAGGAGTTCCTTTTAAATGGTGCCTCCACACCTCATAAGATGCTGTTGCAATTCATAGAAGTGTCAGATACAGTACAATACGCATTAGACCGCATCAATGCTGCAGCTAAACACGAAAAAGAGCATTTTCCCGAAGCTCAGATCTTGTTTGCTGGTAAAGGTGAAAACAGCCCTGCTGCCCCTCAGCCAAGAACCCAAAGGAGGGGCCCTAAAGGATATGAGGGCTTCCAGGCCCCTTACTGGTCCTCGTGGAGGGGTGGTGCCTCAACCCAGCTCCTTCCCTCATGGGGTGACTAAGAGGCCTCTGTGTACTGGCAGCTCCGGATATGCTGGGTCCCTAATGACTTCAACTCAGGATGGCCTGAGCTGAGTTAGAAGCCTTTGCTTAGGTGCCGCAGGCTCTTTAGGAAAGAGCCAGCCCCAGTGAGGGCAGATGCCGTCACCTCTCAGAATGCCCCAGCCCTGGCAGCAGGACCCGGGATCCCGTACTGTGATTCTAGAGAGTGGCAGCCACCAAGGCCCTTGCCCTAGGGACCAGGGTGTTCCCCTCCTCCAGGAGGCACTTCTCCATATACTGCTCTAAATATCCCTCCGGACACACAAAAGAAACAACATTTTACTACTTTCATTGACACTGGAGCCCCAGTTATAGTGCTTCCTGGAAAGCTCTCCAAACATAAGCAAGGGGCACCCTCTAAATTACAAGGCATAGCAGGTAGAATCGTAGAAGGCTTCCATTGGATGTCACTCTTGGAACAATCTTTATTAAGAACCTTTTAGTGGCAGTGGCCCCTCTGCCTTATCCTTTCCTGTCATAGGTGTGGATGCCTTGATGCGCTGCCATGCCATCTGAAGCGAAACCCCGATTCCTGGCCTTCCTGGTGAGAACAGCACATGGGGAGCTCATAAGACTGCCACTCCAGATTAAGACAGCAAATGTGCCCCAGTGTCATTTGTGACAGGGGCCTGAAGGACTGTGGCCCATAATTCAAGATTTATTATAGGAAGGAGTCATTAAGCACACCATTTCTCCTTTCAATTCTCCCATTTGGCTGGTATTAAAGTCCACTACTAATGAGTGGTGACTTACAGTTGACTGCCGAAATGTAAATGGTCAGGTGCCCCCACTAAGGCTCCCATTCCCAACACGGTATGGTTAATTGAGAACATCAAAGGGCTCCAGGGGCTACTTTGCCATGATCCGTCTAACTAATATGTCCTATTCAGTATTGATCACCAAGGAGTCCCAGCTGTAATTCGCCTTCACATTCAAAGGCACTCAATATACCTTTACCTGGCTGCCTATCTTAACAGCCTGGCTATTGCCCACGATCTTTGCCAGCAAGACCTAGATGCCCTTACAGTGTCCCCCTTGCACCATACGTCACTACATTGATGACATTCTAATCAGGGGCCCTTGGAGGATGTAGTGTGTGAGGCTCTAACACAGATGGTGATGCACCTGAAACATACAGGTTGGGCTACTGCCTCATCTAAAATTCAAGGGCCAGCCACCACTGTTAAATTTCTCAGCATTAAGTGGTCCTCTAAAGGCTGAGAAGTTCCACTTGCAGTTAAATATCAGTCGTTAACTATTCAGCCTCCCGCTACGGCAAGCCCAAGTCTTAGGTCTCTTCACATTTTGGAAGCAACACATACCGCACTTCCCCATCATTCTTAGACCCATTTATGCAGTCATGTGTAAATCCTCCACATTTACTGGGGGGAGGCTCAACAGCAAGCCTTACGGCTGGCACAGCAGTCAATTCATAAGCCTGGTTCCCCCAGCTCTTCCTTCTGGGTTGAGACACTGGCCACCATGGACTATGGGTCCTGGAGCCTAAGGACTAAACGCAGCTCCTCCTGGGCTGCCTATGGGGTTTTGGCCCTTCACAGCCACCTGTTACACTCCCTTAGAATGACAGATTCTGGCTGCTTATTGATCTTTGTTAGAAAAAGAGGCGCTCACAGGAACGGAGCCTCTCCTGAGTACCCGCATTCCCATGAGGCCGTGGATAAGGGACGTCTCCCAAGAGCAACTCAGCACAGCTAAAAACGTCTCTGCTAAAATGGAGATGGTACCTTCAGGAACAGGCTGAACCTAACGTGGCAGGTCTTTCCAACTCTCAGGAAGATGTAGCTTCCCTGCTCCTCAGCCCCCTGTTCATGGGCCTTGAGGAACTGGTGATGGTACCCCATTGCCTAAGCCTCTGGCGACCTGGGATAGCCCCTGGGAAGAGCTGATGGAACAAGACAGGAAGTCTGTGTACTTCTCAGATGGCAGCGCCACCACCATCAGTGGTGAAGCCTGTTGAAGAGCTGCAGTGGACCATCCTGCCAGCAGTACCACACTCATCGGAGACAGCAAGTTGGGGTTGACTCAGCTTGCTGAGCTTGTGACAGTACAAATGGCTGGGCAGAGTGCTGCTGGCCATGACAAGCCTCTTGTCCATATTTTTACTGACTCAAGGGTAGTTGCTAACAAGCTAGTGCTTTGGTTGGGCCAGTGGCAGCAGGACGATTTTCACATTCAAGGCCATCCCATTTGGGGTCCCCCAGTTTGGAGGTACACCACCCAGGTACCAGTCACAATTGAGGTCATTCATGTTGCATCACATACAAAACTGTCTTTAACCGCATGATGGATGCTCTTGACAAAATCCAGGTCACCAGCCTTTCGGGGCTCCCAACCACTGACTCTTTACCAACAGCTCTGCAGGCTCTACCCAATGCCAAAAAACCACTGCCTCCCCCATCAATCAGTCCTCACTCGGCTCCACCAATCTGGCCTTCCTTACTCACCACTTCCATATTCCTTATTCCCTGGCAGAATGGTCCCATATCTCTTCGGATTATAGGGAGATGCTGCCATCTGGGCCTGGGGCAGGGGTGTTTGGCTTATGGCAGCCCTGTTAAAACACATTGTTTGAACTGCAAATTATGCTCCCAAACCAAACTCTGGAAACTGTCCCACCAGGCTTTGGTTCCACAAGGAAACCACCCTTTTAGCCCTTTGATTTCACAGGGCTACTTCCTCCGTCAGCAGGTGCTATGGACTTCACCATTATTACGTACGGATCAGCTTACTGCTTGCTACACCCACCAGGTAATCTCTTTCTTTTCCAAGTGTATCCTTCCCCCATTTAGCCTTCCTTACATCACTGACTCAGGTGAAGCATCTCATTTTACCCACATAACACACCACTGGGCTCTCCAACAGAGCATCCAATGGAACCTTCATCTCCCACCAGCCACAGGCCTCTGGTATTACTGATCATCATTATGGTCTTAAAAAGTCCTTGCTCCTTAAGCTACAGGGTGGTAAATGTACTTCTAAATGGACTTCTTTGTTGCCAGAGGCACTTACCACTTTAAACTCCAGGCCATATGGCCACCACTCTCCTCTTACCAACTAAGCTCGCCTGGCCACGCTGCCTATGATTGTTATCACGGGGGTTATCTGGTGCCTTCATCTTACAGAACAATATTATTTACATTTTTCCCAATATATATTTTTCCCTTACAGATTTAAAATGTCAATCATCTCACCTTCCAGTATTCATTGGCAACCCCCTGGCCCATTAGAAGAACACAGACCCATGATGCTGCTGCTGGACCACACTTACCAGCTTGATTCCAATGTATAGTGGCTTTAGTGGATGGTTCATTTCTCCTCACCATACCTCCCCACAGGAAGTGGAAATGATTGTACCTGGACCCACTGAGAAACAGTATGGATCTCTAAAACAGGGTAAGAGGCACTCAGGTTGGCTGTCATCGGCAACATTAGAAGGAGACAGTGTGGCGATACAATGACAACACTTTGCCCAACCCCACTTTGGAGGAGGCCACCAATGAGCTAGTGACCCACAAGGGCCCCATAATAAGTCTTCAGTGGGCAAGCAAAAAACTATAAAATACAAATGCTCGCTGCTGCTGGCCTTACCCTGTGATTTTTATACCATCTGGGTCATAGAGCTTCTCCTCCACCCTAGAAAGGCAACACCAGAAAGCTGCTGGAATAATTGCATCCCAGGATGGGGGGAAAAGTGGTGCTGAAAGTCAGATCTAGAGGGGCTGCACCCAAAACGCCACCAGTGTGGATACTAGCCAGCTGATTCAAGCCCTCTATCTTAAGTGGGACCAACAGTACAAAGGTTTAAAGGCCACCAGCCCTGCCCAAATGGTCAAAGACATCCTGACCTCCTCATTTCAACCTTAATTGGCTTATGCAGTTCAGACCCACCTCTGGTACTACAGGACCAAACATTAAATTATTGGGAGCATATAATTGGATTTTCTTTAAACCGAGGCTACACATGTGCCTCCAATCTTTACTATTTATGGATGGAAACCTCCTATGCTTCAGAGGGGAACAGTGTCCAATCATTTGTGAGGTGAGCCCCAGAGGAACCTCCAAAACTTACTAAAAATCTTTGAAACCAGTAAATGCCCCTGACAGTGCAAGCAAACCTTAATCAGGACATTTGGAATCTATGTGACCCCATCAGACCCCTTGGCCCCTCAGTTCCCCTCCTGGCTGGCTCCCTCCACCTGTGCAAACCCTGGAGCTGAACATGCCCCAGGCCAAGATGTCACATGATACTGCCTCATCCTGAATGCTGCCTCCACAACTTTCCACGGTAGCAGCCACAACACCAAGGAAGACACAGCAGTGATGATGGCGAGCATTCCCCAGGACTTGCTTGTTTATCTAAATTCCCTGCTGATGACCCCCTTGAGTAGCATTTTGCAGAATTACTGTGTTTACCTCAGAGCCCCCTTGCTCACTCCAATGCTTGCTGCTCAAGTGTGAGGGGATAATCCGGACTGCCGAGCTGCTCTCTGCTGCACCTCTGAGCTGTGGAAGGCCAAACGATGTGCCAAGTACACAACATTACAGGGGTCTCTTTAAACACTTCACTTAGCTGCTTGCGGTCACACCCATTAGACTGACCCACACTATGTGTCCTACTGGGAGTTAGTGAATTTAATTACTGTCGGAAGGACGCCTCCTCACCTGCAGATGCTGCCTCCACCACGGCATCCCCCCCAAACCCTCCAGGATCACAGCTGCAGCGTCACCTCCCTCCACCACCCTGAAGGGACACTTCCCACCATCACAACTCACGGCTCCACCATCCTCTTACTTAAGCTCTCCAACAGCCTGAGTCTTTTTATACAACAGGCAGAAATCAGAGCTAATGCTGGGGGCACCTGTAAATGGTGGCAGTTTACTGGGCTCAATAAGAGTCAGTGGGCTACCCAGCTGCTTTACTGACGCTGCCCCCGTGTGCCCAACAGAAGGCACCCCACGTGTCCCTCGCCTGGCCACTCTCTATGGTGCTCAACTGCTCCTATGCAGGATACTCTGCAATACAGGATGTGGCACCCAGCAGGAGCTCCCACGTTCTTGGACCATGCAGCCCAGCCATCGAGGGGGTACCCCAACTTCGTTCAGTTTCTCTGATCAAGCAGCTGGTGTCCACTGTGGGTCCAGTGCCCAAGGGCCGTCACATGTACGTGTTTCTCCATACGTGCACTTCTTCCTCCCTCGATCTCCAATGCATGTGCCTCCTTTCTGGCCCCTGGGGAGTGCTGTCTGTTCATACCAATATACTTCAATCTCCCAGGGACTACCTTTGTAAATTACTGATCAGGAACCCCATTGGGCTGTTATACGAAAGCACAGCCTTAATGTAACAACAACATGATTCTTTAGCACAGATAGTTTGAGATAACCGTTCAGCTCCAGATAACTTATTGGGCCAGGAAGGAGGTGTATGCGTTGTAAAGGGCACCACCTGCTGCATGTATATCAATAATTCTGCACAAATTCAGACAAATTTACAAAAGATGACTCAACAGGTACAAGTATTCCATAATCTCACCCAAGTTTGTTTTTTTTTTTTTTTCTGTACGTGGGCCTCTCACTGCTGTGGCCTCTCCCGTTGCGGAGCACAGGCTCCAGACGCGCAGGCTCAGCGGCCATGGCTCACGGGCCCAGCCGCTCCGCGGCATGTGGGATCTTCCCAGACCGGGGCACAAACTCGTGTCCCCTGCATCGGCAGGCGGACTCTCAACCACTGCGCCACCAGGGAAGCCCTCACCCAAGTTTTTAATCAAATATCTACCTTAACCCTTCTCCAAGGGCTTTTACTTACTTTCTTGGCTGGACCCCAACAAATAGTGAGACGGTTATGGACAGGATTTCAAACTGCTGTTTGCCTGCTGATAATGTTGATTGCCATTTTTGCTTTGCTTAAATGTTTCACGTTCTGGGTGACCAAAACCCTGCCGGTGGCTTTTAATATTTCCCTTGTCCAGACAGTCTATGATTTTCCCTAAAGATTAATGCCTAGGCATCATGGGGTCAATTGTGATGAGAAAAACAACTTTTGAGAAAAACAACTGTCAAGAAAAAAACTTTTGTTTTTCTGAGTTGCTGCCTAGGTATGTTACAGTATGATTACCCTGTTCACACCCAGAGTCTGGATATTTAGATAAGGACTTGAGTTTAGGATGCCCACCATAAGTTCCTGCTTTACCCTTCCTGGGGCTCCTTTTAAAATAACCACTTAGAGTTAAAGCCTGCAAGAAGTTAGTGACGTCTGCCCCAGCCACCTTCTAAGCAGTAGGTGCTTGCTACCCTCGTCTCTAGCTCCTGCTCTCTGTGACCTGAGATGGAGGACTGCCCTTCCATTACTCATTATAAGCCCTCACTTCTAGGATCTGTAAGTTGTAAATCTTGTGACTCTACTTCCTTCCTCTGGGTGTACAGTATTGAAACTGTGTCTTCAATCAAAACCACCCTGTGGGTTTCACTGCCCCAAAGTGGGAGTTCGGATGCTGAGGGAGCTCCCTGCTGTCCGTGTTCAGGTGGCTTATGCCTCCTCATGCAGCAGGTTATAATCTGCATATTCTTTTTTTTTTTTGCGGTACACGGGCCTCTCACTGTTGTGGCCTCTCCCGTTGTGGAGCACAGGCTCCGGACGCGCAGGCTCAGCGGCCATGGCTCACGGGCCCAGCTGCTCCGCGGCATGTGGGATCTTCCCGGACCAGGGCACGAACCTGTGTCCCCTGCATCGGCAGGCGGACTCCCAACCACTGCGCCACCAGGGAAGCCCAATCTGCATATTCTTAATTCAATACACCAGCTCCAGCTTAGCATACCATACAATTTGGGGAAAGTCAGGGCTAGGAAAAGATAGGGTATCTCTGCAGCTGCAACCTCCATTTATTTCACAAATCATATGCTGCTACCAAACTAAATGTGTATAGGGGGATGGTAAGAAGATGTGGAGGAGTAGACAGAAATAAAATTTATGACAAGCGTTTTTGATTCAAAGGCCAAACTTAGTCTATTATAAATTATCTGAAGACTCACAATTATGAAATGTGTATTTCTATATTAATATGGTGAGGGGCAGAAAAAGCAGAATCAGGTAGTCTAATTTCAGTAGAACAGTCTATGTTGCTTGGTAATTTTTTCAATTTGTCCCCAGTGAGTTCTCTCGTGCATAAACTTGTTATGGTTGAGTTCCTAAACTTTTACCACTCTGCTTTAAAGTCCATATCCCAAATATCAATACATTAAAAATAAATTCCGCTAGGTGAGACCTTCCTCAATTTCCCTTCCCACTGTTTTAACAATTATAGCTTTATTCATCTTTACTTATTCCCTATCATAAGGGAAGTACTCTGTCCGTTCTCCCTGTAGTCCTATGCTAGCCTAGGCCATAGGTCCTATCCTCTCAATTCCCCTGGCAATTGTTTATATCAGTTTGGTTCTTTCTTTGAAATTGTCTCCTTTATCTCTTCCTCAACCACAGTCATCACTTAAATTTGCCTCTACAATTTGGTTATACCCAAATCTATGCCCACTGATGTAATCTCTTATCATGTAGTCAGATAGATTTCCAACTGCCTACCAGACAAATCCATGTTCTCACTCTTGACATGTCCTCCATGAAGTCATTACCTCTTCCAAAAACTCTCTGCTTCCCTTATGCTCATCTATTTAAATTCCAAAATAGAAGTCCATCCCTGTGCCTGGAATATTCTTCCTCCCAATCTTTGTGTGTCTGGATCTTTCCTGTAATTCTCCTCTTTGCTTCAGTGAGACTTTCCTAATCACACCAACCGAAAACAGCTGCCCTGTTGCTCTGACACAGTATCCCATGTTCATGATCTGCTGAGCACTTCCATCACTGGATAATGTCATTCATTTGTTTGTTCATGTATTGTCTATCCCCTCTGCCTTAGAATATAAGCTCCCAGGAAAGAAGGATTCAGTCTTATTAGTTGCTGACACACTATAGGTGTTCAATAAATATTTATTAAATGAATTAATAAACAATGACATCCTGATTCCATTAGATATACAATCAGGAACCAAATTTTGTTGATCCTACCTCAGAAACATTTTTCCTCTGCCTCTTTTAATTCAGATTCTTAGGATTTTTCCCCCAGACTACTTCAAATGGTCTGAGATTCCAGGGTCTCTTCAATAAAGCATCCTCTAAATCACCCTCAAAATCATAACTATTACAAAACAAGTGATCTGATCATGATACTTAGTTTTGCACATAAAAATCTCTACTGTCTTCCTATTGCTTAAAAGGTAAAATCCAATATTTTTAGACAGGAATACAAAGCCTTCAAAATCTGGCCCACATTTTCCTCTTAGACCTGAATTCCTACCTTTTTCATCTATACCCTATATTCAGGCCATATAAAATTTCTAAATTTTCTCCAAACACGTCAGACCTTTTCATGACCCTTAGTTCTAGTATATGCTGTTCCCTCTACATAAAGCACTTTTCCTTCTCCACTGGAGAAATTATAACAATTTCTCTAAAAGCTAACCCCAAGGTAGCCTCTTTTGTGACATTTTCCCCACATCTTCTTAGTAAAATTGGTTCTGCCCTCTGTGTTTTATTTTAGCACATACTACGTCACACTTCACATATACGTAGGTGGTATGCCTCCTGCTGGACTGACAATTCCTGCAGAGCAGGGAACATACTCTAACAATCACTGTATCCCTATAGCCTAGCACCTGTCTGCAACAGGGTTTGTTGAATACATGAATTTGTTAATTCAAACACATGAAACACTAGAGCTATTTTCTTGGGAGTCTTTTTTCTCAAAGGAAATAAAAATTGAGGCACAGAAGTATTGATTCTAAAGGAAGAGAAAAGGAAGAAAGGGAAGAAAAAGTGGAATGTACTTCAGAAATAAAACACATCCTGAGTCCTGAGGCCGTTTTCATTGTGTTCTCTCTCTTTACCCTCCACTGTTCTTTTCAACAAACAAACAAACAAGCAAATACATAAATAAATATCAAAGCATTCACATAGACCAAAAGGTATATAGGTGGCCTGCCTTATCGTTTCATTAGTTTGCATAGAAATATCAAATCAAATAAAATTAGAGTTAGAAAAAATCTTTAGCAATCACCCAGTCCAAACTCTTCACTTTCTCAATGAGAAAAAGTCTAAGTCAAGTAGGTTTGAGTTGTTTAAAGTCACCCAGTTAATAAGTAGTATAACCTTAATTTGAATTTTCTAAAACAAAGATTAATGATTCCTTCATCACCTCATTTTTTCTTTCAGACATTTGTTAGTTCCCAGAATTTAAAACACATTCTTATTCTTTCTGCCATTATTATTATTACTACTGGTTCCAAACATACTCTACACGCTTAAATGCCATTTTCTGATATATCACTACCCAAGAACATTTATGGGAATAAATAGGAAGATAGATACCAAAAAAACCCAGTCATATACAAAATTTTGCTTAACGAAGAATGTCAGAAGTTCAGCCATGTTATATGCACACAACAGGAGCCTATGGCACTTAAATGCATGTAATTTAAAATCTCAATACCTTTTCCACAGAAGTACCTTATTTTCATTGTTATGTTTTGATGTGGATGACTATAGCAGACAAATGCCAGGATTCACAGCCCTAGTCCTAGTTTGTCCGAGAAGATTACGCCAAGTGTGCAGTGCCATCTGCTCCTGTAGCGATGCCATCCTTCCATTTTTCAGCACAGTGATAAACAACCCAACTGCAAGTCATTCTCTGAGCTCCATAAGCACCTCAGGGCAAGAGAGGGGAGGGGATGTGGGCCCCCTATGTCACATCCAAAGTGATGCATATGAAACAGAAACAGACTCGCAGGTATAGGGAACAAACTAGCGGTTACCTCTGGGGAGAGGTGTAGGGGGAGGGACAAGATACCGGAATGAGATTAAGAGGTACAAACTACCATGTATAAAATAAATAAGACACAAGGATATATTGTACAGCACAGGGAATAAAGACAATATTTTACAATAACTTTAAATGGAGTATAATCTATGAAAATCCTGAATCACCATCTTGTACAGCTGAAACTAACATAATATTGTAAATCAACTATACTTTTTAAAAAAAGTGATGCACATGGCAGGGCAGGGGAAGGAAGAGGCAGTGAGTGAACAATAAAAATGATGAATGGGAGGGCAGTCCTAGAAATACTAAAAGAGCCACAGGACAGAAAGATTCTCTCCTACTTTGCAAGTGTCCTGGAAGTGGTGATGATAGGGCAGAAGAATGGTAGAGTACAGATGGGGGTGATGTTCACTTCAGAACATTGTAAAAATCAACAAGCCTCATATCAACTTTTCCATTTTCAATTGTTTTGTGACTCTGGTCATCTCAATAATAAAGAAATGGTCAGAAAATAATATATAATTAGAAAATAAACTGGTAACTTTATATGGAATGGTGTAGTGTTAACAATTCATACAGGGCTCACATACCCTTTTTGGTAGACATAGAAGTGAGGTCATAGAACTCTGATCTCAACAAAATGATGTGAAGGATGAGAGAACTGCAAGTCTGGGAGTGACCATTGTCTAACATTTAAATTGTTTCTGCAATGTCGCTACCTTTATATTGAGCTGCTTTCTGTTTGTCCACAATCAGTGATAGGAAACTCATTACCTTATTCTATCACACCACTTTCTATTTATATTCCAGACTTTCCAGATCTTTTTCAGTATGTATCTGTCACATAGTCTCTTCGTTTGTGAATATGTAAAGCAAATTGTTATATGGTATCAATGTCATCCTCTAAGACACTAATAAGTAAGCTGAAGAATATTTAAGAAAGTTAACATGTCAAGAGATACTTTGCTGATTTAAGAATGAAAATCCTATAAATATGACATAAAAAAACAAAATTATAGAGGTATTTGGAGATTCTTTGGAGAAATTGTGGGAATAAAGTGTACAATGACATTTTGGAAAGGAAGAAGTTTTGGGACTAGGGTGAGCTTATGGTCATCCCTCAAGGGAAAAAGTGTTTCTATGGATAGAAACCAGGAGGAAATACGGAACCAAATTTTGGCCTAGAAAGAAGAGTCTTTAGTAACTAATGCACATACCTACTCTTTGACTACTTAAAGTACAGGTGAATTATGTAGTTAAACTTAAGGTGACATACAAACCAACCAATGAGAATTTTTATCAGGACAATTTGACCCATCTGAGAGAGTTTATAGTGTGATTAACTTATTCTTCCCTCAAATTATAATGAAACAGCCCGTGTGCACCTAGAGACCTAAGGAGCATGAGGGGTTGGAGTCCACGCAGTGTAGTAGAGAAATCATAGGAGAATGACAAAAAGAATGTTGACCTCAAGGACATATTCTTTAAAAGTGACACTATTAATCACCTGAATAGTGACAGTGACCAAACTCTGTGCCAGGTAATGTGTTAGGTTCTGAAGAGACAAAAATAAAGCAGACAGATATCTTACCTCTAGAAAGAAGCTCATAGATTAAGGAGAGTTTGAGGTACAGATAACTAACTCAGTTGTGAGCAGCAAAGAGTACCTGCCTTCCCGGGGGAAGTTAGAAATGGCTTCAGAAAGGAAAGAGGATTTGAGCTTTCAGGCCTTTGAAGGATGAGTGGGGTTTCAATAGTTATAAATGGAGAAAAGGGCCCTGAAGCAGCTGTGATACATGGATAAGAACTATGGGGCAAAAGAAACTGTTTGGTCTATATCTTCCATTCTGCAAACATTAGCCTGACTTGGCAAAAGTCAGGCAAAGGAGACAGAGCTGTCTTTCATATCATGGCCAACCTGCTCAAGTTTCAGGCCAGTAACTTTGGACCCTTTTGATCTCGAGCTCTCCTCTACCCTGCCCTGCTCACACCCCATCAGGATTGCTTGAGTAAGAAGCCAAGCCAAAGTTGCCTGTGTATGTATGAAAGGCTGGAATTTGTTCTTCAGGATGATACAATCCCCATTAGAAGAGTCTTTAAAGGACTAAAGTTCAATAAGCCTTTGGACATTGAGAGAATCAGGGGATCGGTGGACCTAAGGTATGTCCAAAGTTATATACCTTGACTTCAGGATTAATGAGTCATCGAGTCCCTTTATCTGATATTATTTTTGCTTTGGTGTGTGGATGACACAGAAAGATTTCTGTCTAATTCTGGGAGACAGTAGTGCTCAGATGCTTCTGGAAACTAGTAGAAGATCCTTTAATGTCTAGTCTTCTGGGCACTGCACACCCACAAGACTCCCAGAAAATACTGCTCTAACAAGCCCCTTTAGATCATACTTAGCCAAAGTTATGGACATGTATACTACTCTGTGACATAAATTTAGTAGTATTATTGTAGTTTCACCGATGATAATATCATACTTTCAACAACCCCTGCCATTAAAATGATCATTTATAATTTACGAAGTATGTCTAAGTGCATTATCTCATTTAAGTCTCCCATGAGCCTTAAGATGAGAATTATTATGAACCCCATTTTACAAACAAGTAGGCCGAGATCCAGAGGAATAACTGACTTGCTCTGGATCACTTAGCTATTTGGTAGCAGTGCCACAAGAAAATAAAAACCAAACAAACAAACAAATGAATAAAAACCCATGAGAGCTTCTTCTTCCAAACCCTATGCCTTTTATTGTCCCAGAATGACCTGTGCCACATAGAATCAAATTCAATAAAATGAATGATAGGGTGGTTGGCCAATGACACCCATGCTGTATTTCCTCCTCAATCTTAAGCAGAGATATCATGGTACTGTTATTTTGCTATGAATACTTGTTCCAAATGAGGGAACATCTACTTTGCTGCCTGAGGCATGATGTCAAATCCAGAGTACCAGGAGTTTCAGGAGCATTCTATCAACTCTAAAAGAATGCAGTCTACTATTGACTACACATTTGGTTATGCTTCCCTTATTAAAGAGTTGGCTCCTTCACTCTGACTTCCATTCATTTTCAATTCAGCCTTCTCAAGAAAATATCCAAGAAAAAACCAGATCTGTATAGAGGTTAAACATAAATTGTTACCAGCACTGGCATAGCCATTTCCTACCTTCTCTTTTGGATGCTCAAAGTTGTGACGAAAAAAAAGAAAAAAGGGAAAGCAAAGAAAGCAAGAAAAGAAAAGAAGGAAAATAAAACGTTGCTGTCAATGTCCCCACTTCTATATTAGAGGTGGGACAAAATATTTAAACAGATTGTGGATGGCCAGCTCATTCTTCAGGTAGGATTCCTTCAAGGGACAGGAGGTTAGCTGTCCACGTGCTCACCTCCATCTTGTTCAAACCCCTCCTTGCGAAGACACTTTACCCCCTTTCAAACACATGTGGCCTCGAGCAACAGGTTCCATTTTTATAAAACATGTCCCTGCCTTTTACATGGATCAGCTGAAACAACAAACTATTGGAACAAATTATTGTTAATTTAAGGTAGAAACATCTGACTTGAGCGTCAATTTGACTTATGATTTCTCTGATGAAATCCTCACTCAAACTTTATAATCTCTAGAATCTAAAATTACCAAGTCAGCCACAAAGTTTAGTTTTAATTTTTGAGGAGGGCATGGTTAGTACAAAAGGCAGAGATGAGCAGGAGGCAACAAACACATGAATATCATGAGAACCTTTCTAACAACTGTGGATCATGGCGGCGGGGGGCGGGGCGGGCAAAGCCACCCAGCAGGTGTTTTATCCACAAGGTCAATCACACAGAATTCAGGTGAATTCATTAGCAAAGGAGAGGTCGCAGATACAGATACAGGCAGGTGAGACGAGATAGTTCAAGTCTGGTGGGTCATTCCTTTCATCTCAAGACTATAGAAGGCAGCTCCTTTAAAGAAACTGAACTAGGCAGGGCAAAATGTTCAAGCAAGAATAGATAGCTGGCCCATCCCTCAGGAGTAATTCCTGTGAGGGGCAGGAGGTTAGGTTGAATGACATTTAAGAACAACAATTCCAGGGCTAAGATTCTATGAAAGATTTCAATTTACAAAGACCTTAATTTCATCTTACGGGAGCCTTGCTTTTTTTTACCAAAACTCAGAGCTTATCACTTAAATCATGTTGTACCTTTAAATTTAAATGGATGGTCAACAGCATTATTTGTTAAGCCTTAAATCCACAAAGCTGAGAAACTCATTCTGCTTCTCACACATTTGACCGATAGTGACAAATCACCAGCTGTAGGCAGCGGCCAATGTTTATTAAATGTCTCACTCAACCCCAAACCTCATGAATTGTTTAACATACAAGAGAGACAAAAAGCCAGTATTTTTCCTTGTGTCAGCTCTTGTTAGGAGCATCTCTGCTCTGCTCCTCTCCCTGCTGGCTAGAAACTACATTAACATTCATTGTTCTTAAACACATGGGGGCTTTGGGAGCCTCTGTATACGCAGCCAATCCTGTGTCAAGTGTCTACAAATGCACACCCAGTCTATCAGCACAAAGAGGCAAATGTGAGGGCCACACTGACGGTATACACTTTTCGGAGGGGAGAGCCGTGGGCAGCAAGTTCCACCACCGCCGGGGACAATTCAGATGTGCCAGAGAAAGAACCCCGTCATCTCACACCAAGAAGAAACCCTCATGAAATCAATACAGACAAAAGGAGACTTTTTAAGTCACCCATTTCAAGTTAGCCACAAGGGACCTGCATTAGGTAGCTGGTGACCTGCAAGACAGAAACTCTTATCCAGCCTCAGGAATAGCTGAAGAATTTCACCATGGTTGCTTTTTCCCCCATGCTGCTTCCTTCCATAGTTTGTGGGAAAAAATAGGAAGGCACAGTCGGGTGGTAGGTGGTTCATTGGGAAAGTCTCTAGAGGCACTTGTAATCATGAGTCTCTGTGATTCTAAGCATCTAAATATTTTTAATAAGTAACTTGGATTTTTCTCTGAGAATAAAATATTTTAGCATTATAGATGTGAAAAATTCAAGGAAAACTTTACTGCAATAAGTGTCTACTTAACAGGCATTCAATGCCACTATTTCTATAAGTAGGCTTCAGCTGGCCTCACAAATGTCACCATAAAGTTAACCTTAAAGGATTCTTTTTTTACTTCTCTGTAACATCCTCCAGGAAGTCCAATTCTGTGATGCTCATCATTAAGAATTAGGGGACAACTCAAGTGGATTGGAAACATAAATCCTGACCAACGAAGACAGAGGTCTCTTTGGTCTACAATACTCGACCATATTAAAAAGGGACCCTAAACATTGAATAAGTCTATCTCTTTCTAGAGTTCTTTGATCAATATGATCTTGAGCTAGACCAGCAGTCCCAGAGCTGTTCCGGATTTGGAGAGCACAGCACACGGCCTCGCTCTTGCCCTCCCCTTTTTTCCTAAAGGGAACGCTAGGGATCTTCTTGTTATATCACTATTGCAAAGGGGTCTAAGAAATTGATACTTTTTTTTTTTTTTTTTTTTTTTTTTGCGGTACGCGGGCCTCTCACTGTTGTGGCCTCTCCCGTTGTGGAGCACAGGTTCCGGACGCGCAGGCTCAGCGACCATGGCTCACGGGCCTATCCGCTCCGCGGCATGTGGGATCTTCCTGGACCGGGGCACGAACCCACATCCCCTGCATCGGCAGGCGGACTCTCAACCACTGCGCCACCAGGGAAGCCCTGGATACATTTTTCAAATTGAATAAATACAGAAATAAAACAATGCACCATCTGCACATACCAACCAACCATATAACATAACTTGCAGTAATCAGAGGTCATCCATGGGAATACAGAAAACGGGAGGTGGTATTTTCCATTCGTGACATCCAATCCCCAAACAAAGATTTTCTGTGGTGATTGTAAACAGCAGCTAAACTCCCTGGTGAAACACATTATTCCAGAACACTGCATATATGTGGCTCAAACAGCATGTTTTTATGACTACTATTTGTCTCTTATCTTTCATATATCTTTGCAGATGAAAATTCACAAAAACCCAAAATAAGGGAAAAAGAGAGTCCTAGATAATGGTAACTGTAATAAACCTTAATAATTCTCTCTTGCTTGTTCACATAGCTGAAGTTAATCTTCAGGAGGACCTATGCAGGTGACTTTTGCAAATATAGAAAATTTTCATTTTTGGTTCTACATTGGACATCAGCAGCTGTTGTGCTTCAGTGAACTCAGAAGTTTTAGAGTAGCAAGATAAAAAAAAAAAAGAAAGAAAAGAAAATGAGCAAAGCTAGAAATTTAAGAGTGGAGAACAATGCCAGGAAAACAGAGTAAAATGTTATGATTCAAGCTGCCATATGGGTCAGGATGATAGTGCTTCTTTCTCAAATAGGCCTGAAAAGGTCATTCTCATTCTCTAATCATCATAACATTTTACAAAATGCACATTTATTTTCAGACTCTCAAGTTCTTCCCAATTTAAACACCATGTGCATCTTCCCATTACTTCCTTTCCCTACAGTTCCATGATGATCCTCCATCCTCTAAAGTCCAGTGGCACTGACTGTGCACATCCTTCATGGGGGACATTTCATATAACCTGTAGTTTCTCTCTTAATACACCCTGATTATACATGGAATATTCCCTAAGGACCGAGACCGTGATATATTATCTCTCGGTATCTCCAATTCCTGTACCATCCAACACAGAGCAAGGTAAAAAATTCACCTGTTGATGCTAAAAGTTTCTGTATCCATTTTATAACCAGCAGTCTGTCCATTACTTAGAGCTGGATTCAATACTTCTTATATTCATTCATGCAACAAATAGATTTATATAGAATTTCACTCACCACTGCCTACTTAACTTATCAGAAAAGGACAATGATCTATTGTGGCCAGAGCAAGAATGAGAATGGAATAGACCATTAAAAGCAAAGAAAAAGATTAAGAGAAAGCAGCCCAACGTGCCATGGTAAAAACAACTGTTACCTCCATCTCTGCCTCTCATGGGTAAACAAAACCAGTTCCTCTATTAACACCTTCAGCAATGCCATAGCATAATCCTGCTGGGACTCAAATTTTAAGCAAGTGCCATAACTTCATCAGTGCTAGAGGAAAGCCAGCCTGTGGCTTTACACAAATCTCTGACTATAATTTGTTTAGTGATTTGACTTGTTAGTTTCAATCTTTTTGGAAGAAGCTCTAACAGTTGGCACCATTTCCCAAGAAATTTCGCAGAATCCCAAAATTGCTCCATAATGTATTTTTCTACAAACCTTTCTCGATAAAAACTCATAATTTTGCCAAGAGTATTCACTTTTGCACTGGGTGTTGTCCAGTCTCTCAGACACACCCCCCTTTCTGTTTCCCTGGGGAGAATTTCTGATAGGAAATTTACCCTCATGCTTTTTCAGATTGGAGGGGGCTCTTCATCAACTGCTGAATTGGACATCAAGAAAGCACCTTTCTCCTTGGCTCTTTGGTCTTAATGTGTCTTTCTTTATATCAATACAATACTTCTATGTGAAACTGCATTTTCTCTCTGTTTCCATCTAATTTTAAAGAACAGCCTTATTCTAGATTTTTAGAGGCATGACCCTCCTCCTCTTCTTGATCCACCCACAATCACTGGTGGTGATGTCTGTTTCAATAACATGCTTATGTACTAACATGACAATTATGGAACTGGGATGAAAAGAAGAGAACAACTGAGTGCACTAGATTTTCAAAGAAAATCTAAAAGTGTAATTATACTTTAGCACATAAGTTAAGAAAAGGAAGACTGGCCAGAGAGGTGCAAAAGAATACAAGAGAGAGAAAAGGTAGGATGCTTTAAACATGAAGTTATTGATGAGATTGCTACAGGGTAAAAGTCTTTAGTTGGAGCAGACACAGTGTGGGAGCACACATGCTAGAACAGTTTGGTTATGTGCCAAAAGTCTTTATCAACAGCCACTTTGAAATATGTATATTTATAGACAAAGAGAACCATAAAAATTGCATATGGTCTTCTGACTACTTGAGCACTTAACTTCAAGTAGAGAAGAGAAGTGGAAGCAAATTTAATCTTTATTTCCCTATTTTTTAATACTTTGGTGGCACAATATTACACCTACTGTTACAACTTGCTACTCTTAGTTAAATCCCTGAAGGCCATGCTCTGAGATTCCTAAGACTAGAAGCTGAAGGATGTTATAAGGGGAAGGGTTGAGCTTCCATGACAATTGAAGAGAAGTCCCTCTAGGAATCCAAATCAGCTTGGGCTTTCGTGGGAAAATACATGCTTTCAGGAAAAAAGAAGAGATTTGTATTACCAACATAGCCTAGGGGTGAAAACATACTTAAACAGGAGGTGCTGTTTGAGAGGCTTGTGTATTTATTTAATTTATTTTTTTGATGACATATTGAATCATAATGGAAACAGTCAGACAACAATGGGTTGTTTATATTGTGACCATTTTCCTTCTTTCCTGGTTTTCCTTTTTCTTGCTGGTGCTTCCCTGTTTATCCGATCTAATGCAATAAAATGCATAATTAATTTCTAAACGCCTCTGTTGAGCAGTGCAATTTGTCAAGTCGAGTTCTTAATAGAATTAAGCTTTTTATCAGCGATTAGCAAAAGAAGGTAAAAAAAATTAATTATGGAATTGTATGCCTCCCTGGTTCAAAGCCAGGTTTCGGATTAAATGTTCAATAAAGGTTTCTTGACACATTATAAAACATTTAGCAAAAGCTGCTTTCCTCTAGTGCATTTAGAACCTGTCTCTGTACAAAACCAACCAGCAACGAAAGAGCATTTGTGTAGACCTTTGTGCACACCAGAGTGGGGAGACAGAAAATCACCTACACAACCTACTGAATAGGATAAGATGTTTGCAAATCCCATAACCAATAAGGGGTTAATATCTAAAATACATAAAGAACTCATACAACTCAACAACAACAACAACAAAACAACCTGCCCAATTAAACAAATGGGCAGAGGATCTGAGCAGACATTTTTCCAAAAAAGACAAACAGATGGCCAACAGGCACATGAAATCAAAGATGTTTGACATCACGAATTACTAGAGAAATGCAAATTGAAACCACAATGAGATATCACCTCATACCTGTTAGAATGGTTATCATAAAAAAGACAAGTTTTGGAGAGGATGTGGAGAAAAGAGAATTCTCATATACTGTTGGCTGGAATGAAATTGGTGTAGCCACTATGGAAACAACATGGAGATTTCTCAAGAAATTAGGAATAGAACTACCATACGATCCAACAATTATACCTCTGGGTACTTATCCAAAGAATTTGAAAATAAAGATTTGAAAAGTCATGTGCACCCCTATGTTCACTGCAATATTATTTAAAATAGCCAAGATACGAGAACAACCTAAGTGTCCATCAATGGATGAATTGATAAAGAATATGTGATATACATATACACATATACACACAATGGAATACTGTTCAGACATAAAAAAAAGAATGAAATTGTGTGATTTGCAACCACTCAGATGGACCTTGAGGATATTATGTTAAGTGAAATAAGTCAGACAGAGAAGGACAGACACCATATTATTTCATTCATATGTGGAATCTAAAAACAAAACAAATGAACAAACAGAACAAAACAAAAAGAAACTCATAGATACAGAGAACAGATAGGTGGTTACCAGAGGGGAAGGGATGTGAGGGGTGGAAAAAACCGGGTGAAGGAGCCAATTGTATGGTGATGGATGGCAACTAGACCTTTAGTGGTAAATATTTTGTAGTGTATACAGATGATGAATTATTATGTTGTACACCTAAAACTTATATAATGTTATACACCAATTTTACCTCAATAAAAAAATCACTTTTACAAAATACTAAGGAAAACACTGGTTTCCCTCATACTGCTCAAGAGAATGGACAAGCTATTCCTTTACAGGTGTAAAGATCAAAAATCTTTACTTTTTGATAGTGTGATTTGCAGCTTGAGTAAAGTTGAAGAATTGGTTGGAGCATGTAATAGAACAGTGCATTGCTGACATGATCAATATAATATGCTTTCACTTGTAATTATATACCACATACCCACAAAGGTTATTATGTAAATGGTTAAAAGTGAAGAGTTGAAAGACAATACAAAATATCTCACCATCTCTAAATCTCTAGTATAGTTTATCCACTTCTCCTATGCTTGGTACTCTCTTGTCTCCCCTGTGTCCTTGTCACCTTATTTTCCTATAAAGCCAAATAATTCAGTCCATTTCATCCTCTCACTTTCTCCAGTCCAGACGAGAAGGAAGGAGAGAAAGGATAAATCTGATGGGTTAAACCCTGACATCCATTGAGTCACGTTTTATGAGTGGCACAAGTTACTGTTCCCCAGTAGCAGGAAACAAGCCCCATTTTACCTTGATTCAACTACTTGTACTCAGGGGCAGCAAGCATTTCTTACCTGCTCTTCCACATCTGGGGCTACCATGCTTGGGCTGTTGGCTTCCAAATCACACCCTGGGGGCACTTTGGGACACGGCCAGGGCATGGTTCCCATAGGAAAGTTGTGCTCTTCAAAGAAGGCACACTCATTGTGTAGATCCCCAGTTTGAAGTTTAGGATGGGGACGGGAGGTCAGGGGCTGCCCTCCAGCCTCGGAGTTAAGTCACATTCTCTACTTCCTTTTATAGCAGAGAGGCAAGCACTGGAGTTATAGGGAAGTCTTACAGACTAATTAAATGGGCACACATTTATAAATGGGGTATGTGCAATCTGTGCATATATATACCATCCCTCAGAAAGCTGGGAGGACAAGGAGTGAGTGGCAGGCACCAAACACACAATACGTAAGGCATTCTTCTATCGTGGGCTCTCTTAGTTCAGGCTGCTACAAGAAAAATACCAGACTGGCTTAAACAACAAACGTCTATTTCTCACAATTCTGGAGACTGGGAAGTCCAAGATCAAGGCACCAGCAGATTTAGAGTCTGGTGAGAGCCCACTGGTTCATAGATGGTCATCTTCTCCCTGTGTCCTTACATGACAGAAAGGTTGAGAGAGCTCTCTGAGGTCTCTTTCTTATAAGGGCACTAATCTCACTCATGAAGCTTCCATCGCTATGAACTAATCACCTCCCAAAAGCCCTATCTCCTAAAACCATCATTTTGGGGCTTAGGATTACAACTTATAAATTAGGAAGGGAGTAGTAATACAATTCAGTCCATAACAAATGTTCACTCTTTTCTTCTGTTTTCTTTGTCCTCTTTCTTTCCTTTTATTCTCTTCTGTATTTTCTGCCTTCCAACATTCTTTGGATAATTTCTTGAGTACACAGCAGGACTCAATTTGTAAGAAGCATGCTGAGTAGCACATTATGACTGTTTTATATAACACATTTGGATTCTATGAAACAATGGTGCTATTTTACTTTCTTATATAAATGATAGATTTGTTCTAGATAATTGCTGCTAATTATAAAATAAACAACAATAATAACAAAACAACACAGAATCAGCTTAGGTATCTGGTTGAGAAATGTAATGAGCAATGTGATTTTCCTCGTTGGTTGAATTTGAGCTCCATGAACTGTGGGGACATTTTTAGTCTTGTTTATTATCACTGTAACCCCATTACCTAGAGTTTCTGATTCATGGTAGATTCTTCATAAATATTAGTTAAATCAATGAATAGTTAAGTGAATGTTATTCTTTGTGTCCTTTTCTTATTTCAACTCTTCTATGGAAATTTTTTAAAAAGTATTTCTTTGCTTACTTCCTTAGTAAACATGGAGACATACTTTGACTTTCCTTAATGACTCAGAATTTTGCAGTGCCTAATTAAGTATGAGTAATATTAATTAGCACAATTAATAACCTGACAATTATCAGGTAAAATGGGAGGAATTAAAAGGGATCCTCATTGACCCTAACTTGTCAGCCTGCTTGCTTTTTGACTGATTCTTTGATTCCAGCTTGTTTTCTTATACTTTATCTTATTCTCATAAAAGAATGAAGAATGTGCAATTCTATGACCTCCTGAACTAGATTTAACACAGTTGCCTTTCTACAAAATTACTGAGTAAATCTAAGGATGAATATACCTTCTCCCAAATTGTTTTTGAACCCTCATTATAATCTTCCTTACCATTTGTATGTCTCCTTTGAATTTTCAGTAGCTTTAAAGTATTTTTTATTAGCTAAGCATAAACAATAACTTAGTTAAATATGAAAGTTTTCTCTACTTTTTTTTTAATTGAGTAAAAGTCTTCTCCATTTAAAAAAAATAGTATATTTGAGAATCTTAATCTTTAAAGTACTAAAAATTATCAGGGACTCTTTTTTTCCAAGCTTTTCTTTTTTATTAAAATTTAGTAGAATTCTAAAAGAAAACAACATTGTAAAAAACCTTATACTATAATTAGGTGATGGAAATCTCTTTTATAGAAATGTATCATATTCTAAGTAATACGCAGGTCCATAGTTTGAATTAAGAAAGCAACAGTCGCAATAGGAAAATGATAAGAAAATATTATCACGCTCTACCTCTGCTTCTGAAAGTGCACACAAGTGCCTAACAGTAAAATTGTTATAATTTTCAGCTGAGCATATGCTGCCACAGTGGTCCCTTTTCATTATTATACAGTGATTGCATGTATAACAGTGCAAAGGGACCACTCAATAGAAAAAAGAGAATGACATTTATGCATAAATTTGTACTTTACTAGCAAATGGTTTATGTGTAACACCCTTGAAAACTATTGTAATGATGTTTTCATCAATAAAAAAATTTTTTTTAACTCACACATAAATGTAGTTGTCTTGTCTTTATTTAACCTAACCTGTAGATGTTTAAATTTGGCATGACCCTACATGAGGATTGCCTTTTTTTTTTTTTTTTTTTTGCGGTACGCGGGCCTCTCACTGTTCTGGCCTCTCCCGTTGCGGAGCACAGGCTCTGGACGCGCAGGCTCAGCGGCCATGGCTCACGGGCCCAGCCAGGCTCCGCGGCATGTGGGATCTTCCTGGACCGGGGCACGAACCCGTGTCCCCTGCATCAGCAGGCGGACTCTCAACCACTGCACCACCAGGGAAGCCCAGGATTGTCTTTTTTTTAACCAAAACGTATCAGTTCCTTAGTGCTCTAACACTGTTCAGCATATTTAGTAATCAGGACAACAGAAATTTGAAATTCTGCAAAATTGTGCAGTTGCTAAGCATTCAGCTGGTAAATTTTCACAACACACATTTAGCTATCCAATAACTTGTCAATCTTAAAATGCCAGTGCTATCTTACCAGCAATGCACATGCCTTGATCAACTATATTTACTCAAAAATATTTATTTTAGCTTATTCATGACACATTGGTCCACAAAGAGCAGTTAAAAACACTCAAATAAAATATGGTTTGTATGTTCTAGTATTGTTCTGTGAGTAAAAGACAGTATGCAATAGTTTTAATTTTCCCCAATGGTAAAGAATTTAGATTGGCTCATTTTCACTCCTGACAGTCTACACTATAAAAGAAAATTGGAAAATGTTGTCCAAGCTTTTTCTTATGTTCATTGTTCCTTAAAATTATACGTGTATTTTCCTATTTTAAGGCTTATAACACTTTGATGGGTTACTTTTCTATCTTTCACAACTAGAAGCCAATATGACAGTGATGTGCATGAAACTAGTCTTTAATTGAGAAAGCACTGCATCAATATGTGTAGTTGTGGTGGTGGTGGGATGGGCAGTGATGTGCAATGATGTGGTCATGTCACTTGCAGTAATCGCTTATCTTCCAGTGGTTGAGTGTATAGGTGACTGGGAAATTCTTTGGTAACAAATACTCTCAGATATTAAAGAGTGTTTGATTCACTTATTCTTCACTCTTTCCCAGCTTATCCAACTACTAGCCTTTTCCTCTACAATATCAATGCTATGTGCTCTATCCTTTTTCTCATTTTGCTTCATGTCACAATAAAACCTTTTTTATCTGTAGTTTTTCTCCTCCGTTTTCTACCTGCAACTTCCCAGGTACAGAGTGGTGCTTGAGAGGTTATATTTTCAAGCGTAAGTGTTTGCTTCACAAACAGGTTCACATCTCTGGTTTGCATTCAGGAAGGTGTTCTCAGGTGATTGATGGAATCACCAAGGAAAAGGATGCTAAACTTTCCTTCCTTCTAATCCTTTCAGTAAAGATCCTTCTTTACATGTAAAGCACTTTTAACTTTCCCAAGGGCTTACACAAACACCCTTTATTTCATTTGATATTTACTGAGACCCCCTAGTGGTAGGTAGGACTCTAACCTCTAGTTGTCTCCCTCCTATCCAGTAATGCACAGATTTAAAACAATCATAATTAAAGAACATGACCTCAACATACACAGATTTGTTTTCAAATAATATACAAAAGTACTTTACTAATATATTAGAAACCATACTAATACATTATGAAAGATATAAAAATAGAAATAAAAATGAGATAAAAATATAGAATTTCTAATCATTTCTTCAAGACTTCAGTGCATACTCTTGGGACCACTGAGACCACTTCATGATCTGCCAGGCCATTAGCAACTGCATTTGGACACTTAGAGGGAGCAGTGATCACTTGGGGGAGTCTCCTGGGAGGGGGTGGGGTGTAACACTTGCAATGCTACAGTGGCATAACCCTTAGGTTCCTAACTCTGTTCCCACTTTCTCTGGCCTGCACCAGATGAATATTTGTGAGGCTTAGCATAGTGGAAGCCAACTATGTGCATCTGTGCCTTGTGGAGGGAGAACCTGGGCCCAAGGCCTAGAGTCCAAGGCAGCATTTCCTGCATGAGATTCAGCCTTTAGCGAAGTGCTTCTCCTTGAGTGTTTGCTGATGGGGGTAGAGGTGCAGGTAGAGATAGAGCATCACCTGGGGAAGGATGCAGCTGATTATCATTCTGGGCATGTGAAATAGTTTGTGCACAATTAACTTTTCTGAAGCATATTCCAGAGCTTTCAAATTACGCTTTGTGTGGTGTAATTCTATCCTATTACCCTTAGCCACATACACCTTGGTATCACAGTATTGTAAATTATTCCTTTGCCTCTTTAGTGTTTACAACGTTCTGATATAACACTTGTAGATAGTGATCATGCATATTCCATCCTAGTTATCACAGTGCAACTAGAGTTATTTTATTCTTCTAATCTTTCTTCATGTGTCCTTAAATTCTTTAATCTTTTTTTTTTTTCTTTTGCGGTACGCGGGCCTCTTACTGTCGTGGCCTCTCCCGTTGCGGAGCACAGGCTCCAGACACGCACGCTCAGTGGCCATGGCCCACAGGCCCAGCCTCTCCGCGGCATGTGGGATCCTCCCGGACCGGGGCACGAACCTGCGTCCCCTGCATTGGCAGGTGTACTCTCAACCACCGCGCCACCAGGGAAGCCCTCTTTAATCATTTTTGTTGTTGGTTTTTTCTTTCGTTTCCAGTCACCAGTATCTTTCTGAGCCTGGGGCACTCAGACTTGGAAGGACGATGCCAGATAGAGTCTCACCTTACTGTATAAACAGGAGCCATGGACTATAGCTTTCCTGTTCTGTGATAGTGTTTGCCTGTTTATAAAGCCAGTGCTCTTATACATTTTTATTATATTAACACAAGGTTGAATTATCAGCATGTCACCTTGCTATTTAGAAAGCTGTCATCTGATTCCCTCTTCTTCATGTCATCCTTCTACTTTGGCTCAGTCTTTCTCATAGCTTTGAATTCCATTTTCTTTCCAGTTTTGCTTTGCTCAGTATAGTGACCTGTGGTTTGCCCCATTTTCTGTTTAAAAAACAATTGCCTACCTAGGAAATTAGCATAGTGTCCTGCATCCAATCTTTCTAAAGATTAGGTTCTTCAGAAAATTCTTAGCCTACCGTGAGCAGGTTTGCAGAATGTACTGATCTTGGAAATCTCCTTTCCAAAATGTGCTTTGATTGGTCTCTTTGCCACTAGAACGTGCTGCTATTCTCCATTTGGGTATGTATATTTACATTCACATATTTTTCTAAATTAAAGGAAGAGAGGGTTGAGCAAATATTTTAATACTTTATATGGTCGATGTATACAACAGAAGAATTATCTGAGAATGTAATAAATACTAAATCACTTCTCTAATGATCCTAATGAATCCTCTTCTTACCATTTTCTTATTATTTTTTGGACCCAAATTGAGTTAGAATTATGCACACTTTATTTGCTAATTTAGGTGTTTTTCACCCAAGTGTAAGGACTTAGGCTAAAAAAAAAAGACATTCCCGTATCTCCCACTTGCTATGCAAACAGAACCAATAATTACCACCTGTAGTTATGCCTTTCACTTGGTGATACTTGATGTTAACCATCAGGAAGTAACAAGCATAAACTATAGATCCTACATTGTGGCATGGGAAGATTTCAATATTCTTCAGCCTCTAGATTTTAGGGGATAAGTGATAAAAATGCTGATAAATTTCCTTCCTGACTCCCTACTGAGGTCTTGAGTTCTCCCATAAATGCATCTTTTTGTGTTAATGTTTTGGCCACTTTTGACTCATCAAAATGTTCAAGGTCCTGTCTGAGATACTGTTTTGGGGCTAAAGGCATATGACTTTCTATTCACTCTGATATTCTCTGTGGGTACCAGATAGATGGTAGACACTTTTTGGTGCATGTAAAATAGAGCTACTAAAACTTGTTTAGACTATTGTATTAGAAAAGCTACCATGGCACAGAAAAGAATGCAATACATTTCTGATCATAAATCACTTAGCACATGTTGCTAGGGGAGCAGGGAAAGAGTTTAAAAGGATATCATGTGCTTAAGAGGGTAGTGAGAAGGGAAAGGACATTTACTGGGGAAGTATAATCAAAATCAAAGAAAGCCACATAATTTCCAATTTTCTGTGCTTGGAATCCTCTTCTAGGTCCCTCATTAGGCAGGTGCAGGGACTGTGGGGTTCAGATACACTCATGGAAACTGATACGGCAAGTGCCCGGTGAGTAGAAAGCCCAGTGATCTTGTTTTGAGGCTCCTAAAGCAATGGTTTGGTTAGGGAGATATTCTAGGGGTTGGGCTCCATCACTCCAACCATCCTCACTGGGGAAACTTGTCTGCTCACTGAAGGCCAAAGAGAACACTCAGTAGAAGAGGGAGGAAAAAAAAATGTTAGTATAAGGCAGCTTGTTTAATTTATGAATGACAAAGATAACAAAGAATGTGATCAGGACAGAGCTAGGAAGGTGATCATAATGAGCTATGTATGCTCTCAATTGCAGGAACTGATTATTCTACTATATAAAAGGATGGCTATTTTTGTAGCCATATTTTTGGTAAGAAACTATATATTGAGTTTAAATAGTATCAATATTTTTAGCTTCACTTCAATGAAGTGAAGCATACTTCTATGTAGCATATATCAAAATTACAACAGTTTTTATATTGCTTCTCAGTAGATGAATGGTTTTATGTTTTTAAGTACAGAGTTCTAGAAATGTTAGCTTGTGTTTATAAGACTCAATACAGTTAATGACTTGATCCACTAACATCACTAATATTTATCTACATGGAAAAATATGTTACTTTGTTGCATCTTTGACTTCTAAGGAATTATGGCAGCATGGTTTTGAGGCCAGGATTCTTACTGAAAGTGGAAGGGAGTCATCTGTGGCTTCTTTAATCAGATAGGAATGGAGCACACTCAGCTGCTTGGGAGAAGGAGAGCAAGTGTGAAGTGCAGATCAGCTCTAAGAGGCTCCCTCTGAAAACGATGGTGTGTTGCTACCAGGCATGACGGCAACAGAACATGTCTGCGTACCAGCCTGTACTTGGCTATTACCACCTGCCTGTCTTTAAAGGGAAGTGCCACCTTTTAATATTTAGTCATCTGCTAGTTCTGTAGACACTAATTAGATATACTAGCTCAGCAAATTAAAGTGGAAGATGCTCAGTATATTCTGCTGCCTCCCTGGTCTCTTCCTCTATATCCACTAGAACCCTAAAAATTCACTCTTCTGGGATGAAGAGATAAGAAAGTCCTTCTGGATCTCAATCTGGACTTCATTTTGGGTCAAGATGGAGAGTTATCTGGAATTGTCCGCCTGCCAAAGCTTGGGCAATTCTGAAATGGCCTTGTGATATTTCCCAAAGGGGAAAAGGCGGTGGCTTTCGAGACACTAAATCATAGCTCTAGTGCAGCCCCGTTGAAAGCTGGCACAGTTCAGCCTCTGATGTCAGACTCTGCGAGCCTCACAGGAGCTAACGGAGATTGTTCAGTGTTTCTGCTTTACCGTGAATAACAAGGGATAAAGAAGAGTTAGAGAAAATGGAGGTGAGGATGGGTAAACATTAAACTTATCAGCCCTATTCTATTTATTTTTAATCCACTCATTTCCCAAGTCTCTATTTTATTTTATTTTATTTTATTTTTTGTGGGTGGAGGAACTACATTTTTTAAAATTTTATTTTATCCAAGTCTCTATTTTATAGTCATCTATTTCTCTGAAAATCTCTAGTGATTTGACAACTGTTTTCTAACATTCACGACTACATGTGCATTATTATATCTCTATATATTGCTTTTCAGTTGAAGGAGGTTCATTAGAGATTAGGCTCTCATTTTAAACAGATTTATAATGTTGCACATACTTTACTGAAAACCATCTTTAGCATGAAAAAATATCTGCTCAGGAGCACGAGAGGTGTCCATTTTTTTCCTTCCTGAGGAAGGGTCACCTACAGAAAAGCTGAAGTTTGTGTTGGAAATTTTTTTTAATTGGGAATTTGACACTTGTCTGTGGTAGTTATGACTTCCAAGAGATCACAGGACTGCACTACTATTAAGATTCACTGTGGAATTGCATTTGGTACTTTATATCATAACAGGTTTACAAGTGTCTTTTTGATGATATGGTGACTTCAAATCCACATAAAGAGGGCTCAGAGCCCTGCCATCTGCTTCCCCCACAGAAGAAACACAACAGTTTATACTTTGCCAGAATATGGCTTTAGTTTATATGCCCTGCTGCTCTGGCCATGGTAATTTAAATAACTGTTCCAGGATGATGGAGTCCTTATGAGTGGAAATTTCTGCCCCCCAATGCCTTGCCTCGCACCAATGTCGTAACAACCGTCCGGAGAAGTGGTACAGCATCTTTCTTGCAGTCAATAGCGTAACTATCTTGGTTATTCTTTGGGGCTTACATATAGGCCTCCTCATATGTTTCTGTACTGAACAAACAAGACCCCACTAAGGTTCCTTTGTCAGCTTGTGATTTTGGCAGTTGTTTTCTCCTTGTCCTCTTCCCCTGACCTCGGCTGGAGCTATAACATACATTGTGTTCTCATATCAAAATCAAAGGCAATATATGTTCTTATCTTTGGTTCAAACTTCTAGAAGTTTTTCCCTTCAAATAACTGTCAGCATGAATGGGGAAAGGGAGGCTTCTGTCTGTTGAATTTTTTTAACATAGGGGAAGAACTTTATTTTCTCCTCTTGAGAGTTTACTAGTTGTTTTCTCCAGGGTCACAACTACCTAGAACATCATACTGAGCATTTAGCACCCTCTTCTACTGCTAGCCAACCTCTTGTCTCCCTTTTTTCCCCCCAGAGGGGAAACTGCAGAGAAATACTACTTAATTATCACACCACGTAACTAATTAAAAGCAGAATTTTTTTGTGTACGGTATGCTAATGAGCTATTAGAGATCCAGCATATTTTAGTGACAAGACATGGGTTCCTATTCTGCCCTTCACCTGGCTGTGGATTTCCAGTTGACAGTTAATGATGATGAGATGGGAATTTACTATGACGCTTGCAAGCCAAGAACTTCGAGAGAGGGCAGAAAGGTCAGGCAACAGAATCACTCAGAGGAAGCAACACCCGAGCTGAAACCCAGAGGCAGAAAAAATCTGAGGATTTCATTCATAGGAAACCATGGAATGTGTAGAGCACACGGCAAAGGGTGTTCAATACATGGGAAACATCCCCTATTATTCTCGGTGGCCCAGCGATGGAAAATGAACACATTAGAAGTGAGCTACTGATTAGTTACTTGTATGTGTGCCATGTGTCCAGATGTGAGTATCTTAGTTTCGAAGTCCTCCAAAGACAGCCTACAAAGATTGGTACTTCACACAGAGGTGAGGTCAGAGGCATGCAGAGAAATGTACAGAGAGGAAAGAAAGGGGATACATGGAGAGAGAGAAAGTGGAAAGAATAAATATTTATAATTACTTTTGTCTGATTTGTGAGAAAAAGATTACAAACGGAAGAAGCAGGGATGTTAGCAAGAAGATAGCCACACCTAAGGCTAACAATAATAATAATCAACACTGGGCGTTCCTTTCCTGGAGGCAGGTGCCTGCTAAGCCCTTTAAAAGCATTATTTCACAGGTACCCCATCCTAGAGAGGACTATGATAAGATCAGTGTAGGGTTCTGAAGCAGTGTCTCTGACCACAATCTCTAAATAGAGATTCAAAACTAAGAACTTCTGCAGTATATCAAGGAGAATGGACTCCTACTGTGTACATTCAGCTGGAATGAAAGGCAGGTGCTGCATCTCTTAAGCGTCCATATCCTCTGTGTCCAGAATATAACAGTACTCATTTAAGTGGACATAAACAATAGAATGTTAACAGTGTAAGTTAACTTTGAGGAGGTCCATCGTTTTTTGTTAACGAATAGTAATAAAGGTCAGAGAAGAAGAAATGGCTTTCGTGCGTTGATGCTGACGCCACCACGTATTTTGGATCTATTATTTAACCTCTATTAAGAAAAATGCATTTCGAAGCAATAGAATTAACATAGCAAGGAATTGTATTCTGCTGCCCCCCCAATGTTTGCACAATGTTCCTGATGTGCTTCTGTTGCTGTTTCCCTTAAGTCAGGAAGAACGACTCCCTTTCTCCTTAAGTCTTATTATCAACTGAAAGAAGAAAAGAGGCAGTCAGAATTTATAGAGAAGTCCCTTACTTGAAAAAGGGAGAAGACACTATGCCAGGCCCATCTCTGTCCACCTGGGAACCCCAGAGTTAAGTTGGCAGAGACATTGTCACTAGAGCAGCAACTCCCATAGTGAAGTGATCATTAGGGGTAAGGAACCTCTGTTTTCCTGCTATCGTGTACACTTCAATAATAAAAATGCAATCTTTGTGTTCTCTTCAATATTTATTCTCTTCCCCCTCCATAAGAGAATATCTATATTATTGGCGATTAGTTCATCTAGAATAAAGACGTAGACATACAGAATGGACTTGAGGACACGGGGAGGGGGAAGGGTAAGCTGGGTTGAAGTGAGAGAGGGAGGCATGGGCATATATACACTACCAAATGTAAAACAGATAGCTAGTGGGAAGCAGCCGCATAGCACAGGGAGATCAGCTCGGTGCTTTGTGACCACCTAGAGGGGTGGGATAGGGAGGGTGGGAGGGAGACGCAAGAGGGAGGGGATATGGGGATATATGTATACATATAACTGATTCACTTTGTTATACAGCAGAAACTAACACAACATTGTAAAGCAATTATACTCCAATAAAGATGTCAAAAACAATAAAAATTAAAAAATTAAAACCTCCATTTTACAGCCTCCTTTGCAATTGGAGTGGCCCCGTGAGATGTAAGTAAAAGTCAATGGATAGAGCCTCTAGGACATTCTCTGAAGGAGAGATGGAAATGTAATGGCTGGACCTCCAAAAATGTCCTTAAACCCTGAGGATGGAAGACATACATTAAAGATGGCAAAGCCAAACGATAGGCCCAGGGCAGTTCTTATATAATTTCAGCCCTGGATATCTCTTCTAGACTATTTTACATTAAAGAAAACTAAAAGCCCTCATTTGTGTAAGCTGCTTTATTTGGGCTTTTTGTAATATGGAGCTAAATCTAACACTAAATAATTCATCCTTTTTCTAGTCTCCTCTTACTATTCCTAGACTAATAAGAATGGCCATTTACAATTTTTCTTTGTGGTAGATAAGACACCACCACCTCTTGTTACTCTAGCTTAGAAAAGGGACTCCTTTTGGTAAGCAAAATAGTCATGTCGCCTACAAATGCATCTCTTGCCTGGCTAATCAAAACTCCTTTTTCTTGCTATAATTAAAGACTAGGCATAAATCCATACCCTATCCTTCCTGTAAGGCATGACTTAAGTTTTTTTCTTCTTTCATTCTTAACTATATCCGAGGAACTCATGGGGGTAGATGGAGGTTTGGAAAGAAAAGACAACCAGCTTATTTATATGCTGTTATTGCCAGATGGGAGCCTGGAGGTTCATGGAACCTCATTAACATCCTTAGGGCCCTGCAATTCGTGGGGCTACCAGAAAGAAGCACTGCTTTTTGGAAACTTTAAGTGTAAAATCCCTCTGTTTTTGGTTGGACTTCAATATTTT
Organism: Hyperoodon ampullatus; assembly: GCF_949752795.1. Classification (NCBI taxonomy): domain Eukaryota; kingdom Metazoa; phylum Chordata; class Mammalia; order Artiodactyla; family Ziphiidae; genus Hyperoodon; species Hyperoodon ampullatus. The sequence continues at coordinate 84,270,391 of NC_136918.1, read as the reverse complement.
GTGTGTGTTTCAAGATTTCTAAAGATTTTTCTTTTCTCTTTTCACTGTTTTTTTTTTAATTTGTTCATTTTTGTTTTGTTTCTTTTGAACTTTACTCTTATAATTTTAGAAACTAAAGAAAGAAAGAAACTAAAGAAATATCATTCTTCTTTTGAAGGTTGAAGGACAGAGTTGGTAAGAGAGTAGGGATTTCTGTGGAGTAAAGAAAAGGAATTAACTTTTGGGGGATTGAACAGTAAATGAAATGCCATCCAACCAGATGGAAGAATCTATGGACCAACAGATCTTTCAGTGGGCTGGATAGCCATGCTATCCCTGTTAGTGTATCCACATGAGTCGCAATTTTCTTGTCTAGGTAGAAACTAGACAAACCCTCCCACTGGATGGTCCCAACAGCTCAGGAAGCTGCTGTGTTGAGAAGGGCTCCACCCACTCATTTTTCATCATTATCTCGGTCCATCTCTCCGATATACTAAGCACAAGCTTCTTTCATGAATCTCTCAATTAAGCCTAAAAGGTAAAATGATGGAGGGACAAGTACAAAATTTTAATAATGAGTGGCTACAAATTTCAACTTTGCCATATATGAGTTGTATAATAATAAGCAAGATATGAAACCTCTGAAAACCCATTTCCTCATTTATACAATGTGAATTGCAACTTCTCTTATTAAATGTTAAATGAGATACACAACACACATATTATATACTTTGCCCATTTACAAATCACATTTGGACCTTCGGCATCCTATAAACAACACTCAATAAGTTGTTCAAAAATATTTATTGACACACAATGCCCAACAAATATTTGCTTAAATTTGAGTAATACATAATGAACTAATGAATAAATGTTCTAGTGGCACTGCACTGAGTCCTGGCTGAAATTTATATGTGTCATGCCACTCTGTATTTAAGCTAACATTGATCTTACTCCATTGTGCAGCAACCCTAACAATAAGGTGACCATATAATCTAAACTAGGACACTTCTGAGAATGAAGGGAGACACTATTGATAACTACTTCAAAACAACTGACGTAAACTGAGACTGTCCTGGGCAAATAGGGACATATATATGATCACCTTCTTAAAAAGCACATGGCTCTTTGCTTGATCCCTTGATCAAGATCACAAATGAATCTGTAGTTGTGAAAGTATGCACATTTTCGATTCTCTCAATGTTTAAGCCAAGAGAAGTCCCCAAACATTGTACAAGTATGCCTTACTCTGCACAATGGATTGCTTCCTGAACAACTCTGTTTATTAGGTTTTTAATAAATGAAAGTACATATACATTCCCATGAGCACTCTATAAAGAGTCTCAGTACTGAACCATTTTTAAAGTGATAAAATTCTAAAACCTGAATAATCAACCCTCCCATCGGGAATTCTGATATCCAATTTATTTGCTTATAAATTAAAGTTTGTTTTGTTTAGTTTTATATTGAGTTTTCCAAAGTATGACACACTTGTAGGCGAGAGTCTTGTATGAAACATGTCCTAATAATATGTGATCTGTCAATTAGTCACCTAAAACACTTTTAGTCATACAAGGCCGTTACTGTGATGAAAGTTGTCCCCTTAATGGGGTGATAGACAGAAACAGTAGAGGACTGTCACTGAGCAATGTGAAAGGGCAATTTCCCTCTGAAATAGCACCCCATGTCCCTGGATGGCCACAGAATTAACATCCTTCTGTCCCATGAAATTCAAGCAGGGTTGACTGCAATTGAGGTTGTAGAATTAGATAGACCACAAAGCTTCTTTATTGCATCTGAGATCTAGATTGTGATTATCTTAGCTGTTGAGTTTGTCCGAACGATTTCAGTAATACCAGAGGTGGATCTGGTGCCGTCAGCAGCGGCCTTGGCCCTTCAGTGGCCAACAAGGACTAATTAAGAAGTGAAACATTGGTTAAGTTTCTCTCACTTAGGTCCAAGATAATGTATTCCTGGAAGCACCAGGGCACTGTAATCACTAGACCCTGGATAACTTTGACTTGCTAAGGGAGTTTTAATGTTTAACATATGTTGGAGGGTTACAGAAAACCTTTCAGCTGTGATTTTTATGAGGGCTCCCAGTTTATCCTGTTTGAGCTGCAAACACAGAATACCACTTTACAAAAGACATTAAGTAACACCTTAACATGTTAAACCCAGCCTTTTCATACCCATCCAAACACCCACTTGAACAGTTCTATATAATAAGCAGTAACAATACCAGAACTTAGAGTCAAGAAAATTTCAAGTGCAATTCAGGTTGTGTTAGTCACTAGCTCTGAGATCTAGACAAAGCCTGCTTACTTCTCTGAACTAATTACTTCAAGTGTAAAATTAGAGGATTTGGGCCATATGTACTAAGGATTCCTTTCATAACTAACAATTTAGTAGTAATTCCTTGAAACCTCAAATAGATAGAAATGTAGGATGTTACAGGATGTTGTAATGATGTTCCATGGCCAAGAAAGGAATTCACTCAAGACTTAAGCCAATAAAAAAACAAATTCAGCCTTTCTGATATGATACAGCTTATTTTCAGCAGGTAAAGATATCATGCTACTACTACCATAATATGTTTTTCAGTTTAAAAATTAATCTCTAATACATAACTTTACTCCTTATCTTACGGAAGAGGAAATAGACTCAAATGAATTAAATATCTTCTCCAAGTTTACTAGAATTTGAAATAGTCCAGATTTGCTTATTCCCAGTTAGTTTGGTTCATATTTTAGATTTCTTCAGGTGGAAAATAACAACAAAACTGGTTTATGTTAATAAACAGTTGGCGTTAGGTGCTCTAGGATTTTTGAAGGAGAACATTCTACTTTGCCAACAGTAGGAAACGGAAACATTTTTCTTTAAACCTCCCATCTTATACCATAGAAGTACTTTTTGGACAGAGAATAAAATGCAATTTGTTAAAAAAATAAAAAATATAAATTGATTTTAAAAATGCAGTTTCCTGAGGAATAATGAGCCAACTTATAGTTAGTCTAAAAAAGAAGCTGGACTTTTATTACTGTTTTGTGGGAGGAGAAATCCAGTCATGATACTGAAACTCATTCTTGGGCTCCTTTCTGCTGCAGAGAAGGACAGCTAGAAACTAAGGAGAGAAATAAGAAAGTACAATGGAGTATTTTCCTACATATTCTATCTGAAATGAGTATGGGGGGGCAGGAAATGGACTGAGATCCAATGGTAAAAGGAAAAAAAATAAAAAGCAGTGATGAAATGGAGACTGCATTTTAGAAAAGCAAGTAGAGTGAAAAAGGAGATGGATATAAAGATGAAAGGAGCTCCTAAAGCCCTTTATCTCTCTGTCTTTGCATTGACCACTTACTCACACATATGTCTTGTGATTCTATAAATCACAAACAAATAAACATGCATATAACAAAAACAAAGAGAGAAACCATATATGTGTTAATAGCCCTCTGTCTAGTGACACATTTGTGCATGGACAGAGGCTTATCATGAGTCCCATTATATCATGGAAACAGAAGCCACTAATTAAGTATTCAGAGAAAGGCAAAAATAACACTAGAAAATAAACACTAAAACCTACAACACCAAGACTTTGAATTGACATTCTTTCACTGGGCAAGGTAAGTCCCATTGTTTGATACAAAAACCATCTGGATTCGTCTTCTTGCATTTGTTGAATGATTATTCCCAAGCTAACTGTCTGATAATGGCCACAGGTAGTTCAGTATACCTCCTCAAATCTATCGTATGATAGCCTACTGGCTAATGAGGAGATGTATTTACTTGATGAAGAATTAACCTAATTTTTGTTGGCTTTCTATTTTGAAGCAAATCTTTTGAACTATATTGATGTTTTATGTTTCTCTTGGTCATGTTTTCTTGTTTCTTCTTTGTTTTGATTCAAAGACAATAGGAATAACTGTTCATCTCTGGTAGAGCCATTATTTTCTGCATGATTTTGTCCTCTACACGTGCAAGGTACATACGTATAATGTCATCCTCTATATGTAGGAATCTGTTCTAAATAGGTGGTAGAAAAGTTGATTAATATGAAAAAAAAAAAGTCCAGAAAATTTGGTTTGCTATTTAAATGGCTTAGCTATAATAAACTTTCTTTGTTGTTTGATTTTCTACTCTTTCATGGAAGCAGCACTTTGAGTATAAATAATGTCTCAAAATCAGGTAAATTATTTCTAGGACTTCATGACATGCTAATGTGTTCCCTTGGATTTCCTGAGTCCTTCTGATGTTATTAAGCGCTGTCATTCATTACTTGAACACTACTTAGAATTGCACACTGTTCCCCAAAAGGTCATCGAAGCACTTAATTTTAAAAAGAGATAAGCAGGACAGAAGACGTTATCTGTATATCAAATGTGAGTTCACGTGTGACCTGCTACCCCAGGCAAACTGCTGTCCCTATCAATCCTACCTCCACCTCACCCTGCCCTTGACTAACAGCACTGGTTAAGGACTCCATGATTCCCCACGCTCATCCTGGCATCTAAACTGATGTGCTGCATAACCTCCGACCAGTCACAGATGGAAACCTATCCTCATGGTAAGGTAAAAAGGAAACTGAGAGAAGTAGAATATTCAGACAATATGTATTTGGGAGAGAGAGAACCAGAACGCTTGTCTACAAAATAAAAATTATTAACTCCAAAAATTCTTTGGGGTTTGTAGTTTTAGTTCCAGATAGAAATTAATTACTGCTCTCTAGAGAAATTTATTTCAGAATGTGGAATTATGACTTTTTTATATTGAATTACATATATGTATAATGTGTTCTCTTTCTGTCTCTGTGTCTGTGTCTCTGTCTCTCTGATTCTCTGTGTGTGTGTCTGTCTGTCTGTCTCTCCAGAAGAGCCTGGATGACCACTTATCTCGGATCTGTAAAAGGTGTTTTACCATGGGCTAGAGGAATAGCCCGAGATAACTAAGATTCTTTCTAAATTTAAGATTCTCCTCTGGCTCTTCTCTGTTATTTTCTATCTACTTTCTTTCTATTTTCCCACTAAACTTCACCTCTTCGTTGTGAATCATCTCAGAAGAGTTTTCCTGCCTGGTCTGACTCACATTTAATACATTATTTTCAAAATTTACATTTTCCCTTCTGACTGCCTTTGAACTTTGCTCTGAGTTTCCATACTTAGTCCATGTATTAGAATTTGAAAGACATATAGGTTATATTGGAATATGATTAAAAATAAGTTGTTATTGCACTGTGTAGTTTGTACTTCTGCTTCATTTTTTCATTATTATCTTGCTGCTCCTTTAACTAGGATTTAGGTAATGGAAGAATAAACAATTGTCAGGAGCTTTTAAGAACTGGGACTATAAAGGGAAGAATGTTAATAAAACTGATGCTTTTCTATGTATTAAATGCTCTCTGACTGAAATCTATACTATCGTTTACTTTTTAAGCATTTTTCGTATGCCTTTTTTATGCTTAAAAATATTGGTCTACATGAAATAAACTTCCTCGATCCATGTACTAGAATTTCAGTAATTAATTCAAAACATGCGTACTGAGCACTTACGAGGTGCTGAACAAATAGTTTTTTCTCATATCTCGAGCACTTAAAACCATAGCCTATATGAGGTTAAAACTGATGAAACAGTGAAACAAAAGATATTTGTCACTAGAGTTGGCAAAGAAGTTCTTGTTTGCTTGTTAACTTTTTGCTTGTTTTTACCATTTTCTAATTAAAAGATTTTTACAGGAAAGGATATTTATTTGCATGCTGTAGTCCTTTTTCTTAGCATTAACAAATTAAATGTGCAAAATTCAGTTAACTCACCAGGTACTGGCATTATATCGCTATCTATACTTATATCTATACCTATATCTATATCTATATATGAGTGTATTTCTATGATAAATAGGAATAGCATCAAGTAGTAGCATCCAAGAAACTGTTGCTCACAGTATAGGCTTTTGTTTTTGAACTATTTAAAATATTTGTTGGCTGTTTTCTAAACATGATCACAAAGTAATTTTGGTTTCCTGTCTTCTTCTTCATAAAATAACATCTGAAAAACGCCTATGTTTAACGAACGACCTCGGTCATTTTTGTGGAAAAATCCAATGTGTGTCTGTAGTTGGGGGTGGGGAGAGGGCTTTACAAGTTAAAGAAATGTATTTATCTAACTAACTATTAAACATGACAATAGAAAACAAATCACAATAGGATGTTATTGCAATTTCTTTCTTTTTTTTTTTTTTTTGCGGTACGTGGGCCTCTCACTGTTGTGGCCTCTCCCGTTGCGGAGCACAGGCTCTAGCCGTGCAGGCTCAGCGGCCATGGCTCACGGGCCCCGCCGCTCGGTGGCATGTGGGATCTTCCCGGACCGGGGCATGAACCCATGCCCCCTGCATCGGCAGGCGGACTCTCAACCACTGCGCCACCAGGGAAGCCCGCCATTTCTATTTTTTTAGCCTCATTTTTTAAGGCTTTTAGACTAATGCAGAAAAATCTTTAGGACAAAATAATACCCATCCCAGCCTTTTGAAAGAGGAATTGTGGGTAAAAGTTCAAAATCTGCTCTTTTTTAAAAAATAAATTTATTTACTTTTTAAATTTATTTTTGGCTGTATTGGTTCTTCATCGCTGCCTGCGGGCTTTCTCTAGTTGTGGTGAGTGGGGGCTACCCTTCGTTGTGGTGTGTGATCTTCTTATTGTGGTGGCTTCTCTTGTTATGAAGCACAGGCCCTGGAGCGCAGGGGCTTCAGTAGTTGTGGCGCACAGGCTTAGTTGCTCCGTGACATGTGGGATCTTCCTGGACCAGGGCTCGAACCCATGTCCCCTGCATTGGCAGGCAGATTCCTAACCATTGTGCCACCAGGGAAGTCCCTGAAATCTGCTTCTTAAGAGAATGAAAAGCATCACTAGCAATAATGAGGTGTAAATGCCCCCCCTCCCTTTCTCTTTATGTACATCTCTTACTCTTACCTCCATTCTTCCAATCTGGGACCTATGTATCGATTAATTTTATTCCCATAACAGACAAACAGGAAGAAGCCAGGATAAGTTGTAGGATCATTCTTCACTTAACTGAACAAAACCAAATTGGGCAAAGGCACAAAGGTGAAATTATGTGAACTTTAAGTTCTTGAACTATTTATAAGCACATGCTGAAGGAGATTTAAAAAAATAAATAAAACATGAAGACTATAGATTTTTAAGGGCAGCCAGACTTAGAAGGAGCTGTGTTTTAATATTAGAACTAACTGATTTGATGGATTCAAAAAGCTATTCCTTAGAAGCATAAGGAAAGTATATCTCCAAGGAAATATTTCTTTATACAGTCAGACCTTCATATCTGCGAGTTCCACGTTGCAAATTCAACCAACCACAAATCAAAAATATTTGGAAAATAATTCCAGAAAGTTCCAAAGAGCAAAAGTTGAATTTGCCACATGCTGGCAACTATTTATATGGCATTTACATTGTTTTAGGTATTGTAAGTGATCTAGAGATGAGTTAAAGTATACTGGAGGAATTGCATAGCTTATATGCAAACACTACCCTATTTTATATAAAGGACTTTTGCATCTCGGACTTTGGTATTGCAGGGAGATCCTGGAACCAAACTCCCGTGGATACTGAGGAACAACTGTATAATATATAAAAATTTAGTATAACTGCTCTATAGTTTAGGACTTTTTTTAATCTTCTGAAGAGGTGGTGCAAAGACAGCATTATCTATACCTAGGAAATACTTGGATTAGAAAGTAAATGCATCCACCTGCTTTCTTTATGTTAGGGTTGGATGTACTTCTTAAAGCCCTCAAAGATACATTTGAAATTTTTAAAAATGTTACTCAGGCTTCCCTGGTGGCACAGTGATTGAGAGTCCGCCTGCCATTGCAGGGGACACGGGTTCGTGCCCTGGTCCGGGAAGATCCCACATGCCGCGGAGCTGCTGGGCCCGTAAGCCATGGCCGCTGAGCCTGAGCGTCTGGAGCCTGTGCTCTGCAACGGGAGAGGCCACAACGGTGAGAGGCCCACGTACCACAAAAAAAAAAAAAAAAAAGTTACTTTATTCATGATTACTCAACATAAGAATTTAAGGATTACATTTAAGAGTTAGTTTAGGCTGGAAATAAAGGTACCTCAAAAAGGAATTAAGAAGTTTCATAGGTAACAGATACATAAGATATTATTAACAGAAGAGGGTCTTGGCAGTAGATACTAAGCTTAAAAGATTGAAGTCTCTAAAGAAATCCCATGAGGAACAGCATTTGAGTCCAAACACATAGAGCTGGCCTGGTGGAGCAATTCTTATTGAGAACATCCTAGACAACCTGTTGAGAGAGGCAGCCACGTAGAGTGTCCATTATTGAATGGGCTGACCACCGATGGTCGCCAAGGAGGAACTCTGGAATGAACAGGACTGTGATGCACTCATGTTCCTCACATTTGTTCATGGTTGTGGTCATGGCAGATGCTGTCCACCCACAAGTTAGTACACATGGAGCAGATGACACAGAGTTAGATGGCTTGCAGCTTTGGATACTTGGTCTGTTCATCAATGAACATTTGAATGATCATCAAGCAACATGAGATAGAACATGATCCCTGATAAGGGAGGTCAAACAATATTAGATCTATAAACATAAATAAACCATTATATTCTAGAGGGAAGTTTTGCATGGTTAACTTGTGGCTAATATTATCAGTCAACACTTGTTGATTCAGATAGTATACTGAACTTTCTAAGTAGGTAGCATCATTCTAGATTCAAGAATTTCCAGGGCTATTTTGTCCCAGTACTTGTTCAACATTTGCTTGAAACACAGTAATTCATTTGTTCTTCTTGTGCCAGTTTTTATACATCTGCAAAAGACTGTAACCACAATCTGCCTACCCATGCATACATATGTCAGAGCTGTAACAGTCACCTGGTATATGGGTTGCAAATGTCCCAAGATAGATATACCATTTGTTTAGAGACATGATGGACTCAGCCTATTCTTACTTTCATCACACAAAAGAAAGTCATGTTTATTGCTTAATATAAGAAGTTGTCCTATCTTTTAGACACCTAAATAATATTGGTACTGTGATGTACGAGGTTTCACTGCAATGTTTAATAATCACTGTAACCTCATTTAATGTTATTTATCTGTCTGAGATATTGTGCTGACAAAACTTCACATTTAAGAGAGGGGCTGAAAGCAATAAGCCTATAATAAAAGTGAAGTGTATTAAAGATGGAAAGCACTATTACCACAGGTAAAATCCTTTGAGGGCACTGAACGTTTCTCTTATTTATAATTTAGTCCCAGCAGGACCACCCTTCCGTGTGCTGATTATCAGAGCAATTCCAGCTTTGGGGAGCAAAAAATGTCACACGCACACCCAGAAGCTGAAATAAGATTTTCCCCTTGTGTGATTTAAGAGCTATTGTCACTCTGTGGAACTCTGCAAATTATTCCATTTGAAAATAATTCAGCTACTAGATTATATATTGTCTAAGTTTCCTCTTCCTGCTCTTTACTACTGAGGACACTTATTTATTTATTTATTTTACATCTTTATTGGAGTATAATGGCTTTACAATGGCGTGTTAGTTTCTGCTTTATAACAAAGTAAATCAGCTATACATACACATATATCCCTGTATCTCCTCCCTCTTGCGTCTCCCTCCCTCCCACCCTCCCTATCCCACCCCTCTAGGTGGTCACAAAGCACCGAGCTGATCTCCCTGTGCTATGCGGCTGCTTCCCACTAGCTATCTATTTTACATTTGGTAGTATATATATGTCCATGCCACTCTCTCACTTCGTCCCAGCTTACCCTTCCCCCTCCCCATGTCCTCAGGTCCATTCTCTACATCTGCATCTTTATTCCTGTCCTGCCCCTAGGTTCTTCAGAACAATTTTTTTTTTTTAAGATTCCATATGTATGTGTTAGTATACGGTATTTGTTTTTCCCTTTCTGACTTACTTCACTCTGTATGACAGACTCTAGGTCCATCCAACTCACTACAAATAACTCAATTTCATTTCTTTTTATGGCTGAGTAATATTCCATTGTATATATGTGCTACATCTTCTTTATCCATGCATCTGTCAATAGACACTTAGGTTGCTTCCATGTCCTGGCTATTATAAATAGAGTTGCAATGAACATTGTGGTACTGTACTGAGGACATTTAAATGAAACTGTTAGCTGATTTTTTTTTTTTACTGCTTATTCTCCACCTGAAGTTCAATTCACGATATCATACTTATCTGCAAAGCAACCAAATAGGAACATGAATTCAGTGGGGGGTTATAAACAAGAGGAATAGAGGGATTTATAAGGCAAAAAGAGCAAGGAAGAGAGGGTTTCCTGGGGAGACATGGGCACACATATGAGTCTTTTCACCTCTAAGTTGCTGATTTAACTTTACCTGAGTTTGAAGTTACTGAGAATTGCTTCTATGTGATGTAATAGTGGCCATGGATAAAGTAAGGAACCCATCTTCTGTTGAATAAGTATCTAGCAAAATTAGCTCCTAGGATGACAGTGTTGTCCATGTTTGATGTGACTCAAGTTACAACTCAACACCCAACACCTAGCCCAACAAATGGCTGTTTCTTAATAGATTTTTGTTGAATAGATACTTGATAAACACGTATTTACTGTATTAGAATGGATATCTGCCAAACTGAATGCTTTGTTAATCCTTTTGTATTAATTCATCTGCCTCAAACAAGATGAGTAGCTTTTCTGGCCTAGGGTCACCCCCTGGAAACAGCTGAGGAAACCTCTATTTGGCCAGTGCCATGGGAGGGTGTATGTGATGCTTCATTCTATACAAAACTGTCAGCAAGTCTTTGTACCTGTTTTTGGCTTTTACTGGAGGAGGGTTTCCATTAAGATTCATTTTGCTAGTACTTGCCACTTGAATAAAATTCAGACATGAGTCACAGGAATGTGCTCACCTTTTTTTTTTTTTTGTCCTGTATCTTAAAATTATATTAGACTTTATGTGTCCTCAGGAAAAGAGAGGTCTAGAGGAAGTCCTGAGAGAGTGCAAGAGCCTTCTGCCTTGCCCTCAAACATACACGTCACCCCTTAGTAAATTACTGGTCACAAGAAGTCTGCCTTCCAAAGAAAGTAGAATCACACAAGAGCACCACCTAAAGCAGAACGGTCTTCTCACAAAAGGCCTGAATTTAAGATGGGTTTTTCCAAAATGATGGCATCCCCGATACTAGCTTTCTTGGCTGCCCAGAAAGCATACTTCCCTCTCCAGATAAATACCTCTTCTTTAGTTTAACTATGGTCTCTGACTAAAATCAGGTGTAGAAGAACAGGAAGCTTATTAGTAATTGTGTCTGTGTCACATGAAAGATCCTCTGTGCTGATTTTTGCCTGTGCTAGTCTCAAATCTTGGAAAATTATATAAACATTTCCTATTTTTAAAAGAATTATGTGCTTGCCTAAAGAAAATACATTCTTGGTTATTATATTTTATTGCTTGTAATTACTGAAGAAATAAAATTATGCTCAATAATACTGCTACTTGTATATTGCTGACTGCTGACCATATATTATCTGTATTGAATTTTGGAAATCTGTTATATAGTACATGAAGATTTCGTCTAAAATGGTAAGCATTTCTGGAGACACATTTTCCCCAGATTCCACAAGTTAATGATTATTGAACTCTGTTGTAAATGAGTTTTGCATATACTATGATAGATTAGCTGCATTTACCCTTTTTCCAATATCATCTGTTCTGGTAAATGTCAGAAATACATTCCAAACACTTACTATTATTTATAACCAGTCTTAGTTAGGAAAACAATAAACTGAAAATCTGACTTTGGGCCAAAGATGGAGTCTGTAATACAGGCACTTACAGGGACATCTTTCTATTTAAAGAATTAAAAACACTGGTGGATTCAATTACTGAATGATCCTTGTAAACTCTCTGTTTTGGTGCAACTTAATACATGACAGAATCTGACAATAAACATTTATATCATAGAAGACAAAACGATAAAAAAGTGATAATGGTATTAAATCAATACATAACAACTTTTTTACCTTCACATATTTCACCTAAATCGTATCAGTTCTCCACCATGACAATCGAGTGAGGAAAGCACAACCGATATTTTTACTTTGGAGTTGAAGACGTAGAGACTTTGAGAAGTGAAGCGTCTCAGGGTCACATGACCAGTGAGTGGACCTGAAGGGACCTGGACCCAGCTTCCTGAGCCCCAGTCTCCTGCTTTATTCCCTGTACTAAATTGGAACGAGGGGCATTTTCAGGGACTTGGTGACTGGAACTTTCCATTCATATGTGCCAAATTGTTCTGCTTTCCTAAAGTAGCTTGGCTGTGGGTCAGGATTCAATAGACTGAAGAAAGAGATCCAGTATTGGCATCCATTTCCATGGTGCTGGCCAGGAATTTTTAAAAATGCTGTGCTACTGGATGATGCTCAGGGGCTGGGGCTTTTAAACAAACTTGTATAGACTTAGAAATAAACATCTTTTGAGAATGTGGTTCACTTACAGGAGGCAACTGACAGCATTTGCTAGGTGACTGTCTCTTATCCTGTAGCTCCTCTTTTTCCTGCCAAAAGTTTCATCTCTATCCTTTGTGATTCTCTAGCCAGGGGAAGTGATCACTTCAACACACATTTAAAGAATAGAATAAGAATGACATGCTGCCTCTTGTGAAAAACCTGGGGAGGTGTATTTTTTTTTTCCTGACAAAATACCTATCTAATAAGTAAAAGAAATCATTCCATCCTCAAGAAACTGAGAGACATCAAACACACAAATGAAAATGAAAGGGAAAGGGAAGAAGGGGAAAGGGAAATGGAGGAAACAAAAACGCAGGTGGCGGAATAAATACAAAAGAAAAACCAGCAGCCACATCGTTGAAACAATAGAGTCCTGAGACTTATGAGATTCCTGAAACAAGGGAAGAAAAGAAGTAAAGGAAGTTAGACTGAAGAGGCTTTGTGGAAGATTTTAAAGAGGTTTGAAGAAGGAAAAAAAGAAGGTGTATTAAAGATGCATGGAAGTGGGGTAGAGCAGAGGCAGGAGAGGACAACCTGAATCTCCTTTGAAACTCTTACAACCTATTTTTAAAGCTTCACGTGAGTTGACATCGTGCTGTTTTCAAAAAGAAGTGCATATTAGGAAAGTTGGTAAGACAGTCCATTTCCTTTAGTGTTCATGACAATTATCCATTTTGTAATTAGTTGAGAAAGAATGACAGCTATCGTAACTCATAAACGTAAAGAGAAGAGCCCTACTTTATCTCTACAATGGCCAGATTCACACATGGCAGTTAGTGTGCACTAAACACCATCTGAAACACAGGCACAATCATGGTATCTTACAGGACTCTTTTTTTTTTTCTTACAGGACGCTTGTGAGGCCTAAATTTGAATATGAAACTATTTTTTTAAATATAAGATGCTACACAAATAATAAAATGCTATTACTACTATTATTTTTAGCACAAATGCAACTCCAAGGACCTGTCTCTTCATGTTGGATAGATGCTCTGTTATGTCTAAAGACACTAGTTACATCTTTTGAGAGGAAGATGATTTCATTTAGAACACGACCACAATCTGGAACATATCTAACTTTGAATTTTCTATGGCTGTTGGGTAATTCCCCATATTGTCTACATCATATTTTTGTACTAATCAATAAATGTTAGTTATACTTACGTCTGAGATATGTCGATCTGAAATGAAAACATCCTTTTTCAAATTAAGTCTCATTAATTAACCTTCTGACCCTGCCAATAAGAAGGTTCACTGTTGTTATGGAAAGGGATGCTATTTAAGTGATTATGCATGTGCTGTCACTTTGTTTATTTTCTATAAGAAAATCCAGATGCTCTTTAAAAACATCTTCACTTTCTACTAAAAGTGAGAATTAGTTTGATAAATTTTCATGCTCAGAACATAGACCAGTCTCATGCTGAGCACGGATTAAATGAAATAGTGACAATTTGGTTTGACATAACTAGGGAGAGAGGATGAGATGTAGAGAAGGGGTTAGAGGTGAGGATTAGAGCCAGTTGCCTCTAGTTTCTCCCACCCTCAATTTACAACAACGAAAACACCGAGTAATATCCAACATATCTCTTGAAGAGTCAGCCTCTGGAAACAACCTATAGTTTGGAGATTTGCCAAAAACAACAAAAAAACAAAATTCCACAATTCTGTTGTTTCAGCCAATGGTAGAGGTAGGCTCCTCTTAAAATTTACTTAAGTGGCATTAGTCTGTCATTGTAACATTCTTTTTTTCTCCTAATATGTTCTTTCCTTATTCCTTATGAAATAAGAAGTTATGATATTACTTCTTTAATGGTTTCAGTATATCAGGAATGAGGGTTACGTCTTACATATATCATACAGAGCTGTGCTATGAACCCTGTTCCTATGCTCCTTAATTTGTACATAGGTATGCTTCTAGGCTCTGAAACTTACATATTCTGGCATGTGGGCATGTGGATTTTAACTATGTGCTAAGCAATCAATATAGAACAACAACAACAAAAATGCTCTGGAATGTAACTAAGCCAAGGATGTTGTGATTTTTTTTTTGCCAGCGAGAAGATTTCTCATTAAGTCAGGAATTGCAATTACATTTCTATGAAGGAAATATGAGAAGCAAACATATATGGCCCACTTTACAGTTGACATGGAGATTTAAACTGAAGCCCGTGTCTTTTCCAGACAAAAAATACCTCCAGCAAACTCATGGAAGAGTTTGGCTTAGACTCCTTACCAGTTTCCACTTCCATGCCTCTTACTCTCTCTTCCACTTCCTCTCTTCCAACAAGCCGCTCATTGCCCTCATCCTGCTTTTGGCTACCCATGGCCCCATCAACGTTCCATAACAATTTGCCCTTCCGTGACAACTGGCCGCTGCCGGAGGCATCTCTCTGCTCTCCTCCCATAATTGGAGTGTGGTAGTAATAATGGTATTAGTAACAACAGCAGTAGCAGTAGTAGTCGTAACAATTTACATCTGATGAATACTTTAAGCTTGTATTGTCCTTAAACAATCATTGTCTTATTTAATCAATATGACAAGCCTGTAAGGGGGGTATGTCTGACCACATTTTGCAAATGAGTAAATTAAAATTCAGAAAAGTTATATCTTGCACTACTAGCAAAAAAATCCTATAGGTGTTGAGTGAGGAAATGGAAATGGTTCGAGCTCAGGTTTTCTGACTCTAACTCAAAACAAATGCTCTCTTATGCTGGACTTTCAAAAACCGTATAAGTTATGATTAGAGGTGGACATAGAGGAAGACAGTTATTAAAAAGCACAAAGGTCTTCTGAGCCATTAACTTTATGCCACAGAGATAAACTGCCTATAAATAAAACCATGCACACTTAGGTTGTCTGTTCAGGTAGGTTGGGTGAACTACAATAAGTATCTTCCATGTATACACTTTTGTAAAATTTAAGGCTGTATTAGAACCTATGCAAGGATCCTAAATAAATGAAGCAATAAGAAGGACAACTTCCCAGATGATATTAATGAAGACACAGCCTGCCACATGTTATACAAGGTGTTGAGGATATTACAGTGTAAGGTTTGGGAGAGAGAGATTTCAAATACCAAAGGGATTTCATTTAGGAAAAAAAATGCCAAAGGGATTTCATTTTAGGCTAGAAGACTTTTAAACCTCTAACCAACATTTTAAATAAATAAATAAATAGATAGATACATAGATAGATAGATAAATAAATAAATAAATAAAAGTTTTGAAAGCTTAAAGATGTGAAAAGAGAAACTCTTAGGAATAAGCTGTGCTAGGAGCCCTGTTCCCAATTGATTGATGGCCCTGCAAACACTTCAAGAGAGGCTTCAACAGGACTCTCTGAGAGTTTTCAGCCAGTTAAGGGTTACAATGGATTTGCATCTGACTTCCACGTGAACAGTCAGAAGGGCATGAGATAGACTAAAAGTGGAGCCAAGATAAAGTGATTACATTATTTGGTCTTCACTCCCTAGTATTTCCAAGAATCTTGGGGTATTTCCTGTACACTAGACATATTCCTCACATGGCAGAGAGCCAGGATGAGGTCCCATTAGGTCCTTTTCAATAGGGTAACCTGTAGAGGAAAGCAGAATTAAGCAAACATCAACTGAAGTTATGCAACTTGATTATTAAGGCTTTAAAAGGAAAAGAGGATGTATTCAGTGTGGTCAAAAGAGCTGCAGGTGAGTGCTTCCATGAGATGGATGACGTCTCCTAAGAATCCTTGAAGGTATCCATTACAGAGTTAGCTTAAACTTTTTCCAGGATTAGAGAATGCAAAACTGCCTCATGATAGTACCAATAAGGTAAGACGCTTTTTGTTCTCCTTATCCTTTCTCCCTTCCCAAAGCCCCAATCCCAGACAAATAAAAAAGTAAAAGGGAAAAAAAAAATACTTACTGAGTGGGAAGGAAAGAGAAAAGAAGCTGATACCCCCTCTCCCTGATTAAAGTAGACCTTATGTTTAGATGGGGGAGAAATCTTTAAAATCGTTGACTACCTAATACTGCTTGACAGTTTACTTTTTAATCAAATCTATGCCTTGTACTTAAAGTTACCTTACAGCTTTGTATTATCTGAGTGACAAGGGAAGTCTTGGTTAGGGATAGGGGAGAAATATCCCAGTGAATGAATTTTGAAGAGATATTGAAACTCAAAACTAAAGATGATTTATAATGAAACACATGAGACTTGCTTTTTCAAAGTCCAGATAAAGCATGTGATGGTATGAGGAGTCTACCCCCATAGAAAATGACACTCCCTCCTCAGTCTTCTCTAGTTTTTACTTTTCTTCTCATTATAATGGTCCCAACTTACTCAAAACATTTTATTTATATATAGGCTTGTGATTTTACATGTGGTCAGAAAAGAAGATTAGAAAAATGGGATAAGTGTATGAAAAACATTGTTATTATTTGTGTCTTCCAAAAATAAAGATGAAAAATGTGACTGGAAGTCTGACTTTAGAGCTCCATCACTGTGAAGGTCATTTTGTTTCATGCCTTAAATTACTTCTCTATTGTCATGTTTCCTCTCGTAGAATAATTCACTATTTAGGTCCTTTAATTCAGAGTTCTATACCCACCCCCAAAATGGTTATTTTTGTATATATTGATCTTACAAAGCTGTCAGTATGGTTTTTAAGATTCTTCTAGTTTTTTAAATAATTTTTTTCCTAGGAGAGAACATATACATTCTTTAGGACTCAAAAGGACCTAGAAGGTATGCAATTTGCTAACAATGCATTTGTATGTTTCTGGTTCAACAATTTTAAACTGAATTTTATCTTCTCCAAGGCTACTGGCTAATATATCACAGAAACCATTTCTGAGAAATTCAGCCTATCTTCTTTCTTACCACCAAGTGAGATCTTTATAGTGTTCCATTCGTCCATTTTTTTTTTTTTTTAAAGAAAGGCAGACTACCACATTCAGCACCTCATTTGGATGTGTCTGGAGTCTTGGAAGCTTGACTACCCTACGTTCTCCTACAAATGGACCTTGAGAGCTTGTTTGGAGGTTCTAGCAGGGACGCGCATATAGCATTCCATTCCTAACTCCAGCACACGGCATTGTGCCTTTGGTACTGAAGCAAGGGTAACTACTGAGTTTATTCCCTCATGGCTGTCACCCTGCTGTATATAAGACAGCCCATCAGCAGCATCACTTCCTTCTCATGAGCTCCTAAACCAAAGAAGCCAGATGACGGTTTCCAAATTTCAGATTCCCCATAGAATGATCAATTTCATCTGAAATTCAAATACTTGATCTCTGAAATGACCAAGTCCATCCATAATTCCAAGTTATCTGCTCATCAATGCCATTTGAAGAAATATGAAGTATGATGCAATTGTGAAAATATAATAAACCGGGACAAGTATATATCTCAAGAATTCCACTCTTTGTGGTAAAGTACCTTTGCTTAGGAAATGATTGAATGATCTAGCTACTTTCAAAGATAGAAACCAGAAGGAACAAAGAGAGTAAAGGTCTTGATCCCAAAGTTGAGACCAAAATCTTTGATCCCTGAGGGCGGATTTGAAGCTTGAGCTTTAGTGTTGGCTCAGCTTCAAACTGGCTAAGTGGTTTGGGGAACTCTCTTCAATTTCCCAACCCTTAGTTGTACCAAGTTACCTTTTAAAATGTGAACTACCTCATGTCACTCTTCTGTAATGACAACTCCTTATTGATCGATGGTTTTACAGGAGGAGATCATCACTTGCCACCAGCCCCTGCTTTACTCTTCCTCCTCTAGATATATTGCCAACTGTCAATTCTCAGGCAGCCCAATCTTTTAGGTGCCATTGCTGTTTCTTTTCCCTGGAATGTTTTGCCTCCAGACTTTTGCATGGCTCATTCCCTCTTCTTCTAGGACTGTGCTCTAGTGTAACTGCTCCTTAGAAATGTGTATTAAAAAAAAATAGTATACTTTCTAAAATATCTACCATTCCTCAAGCCCTACCTTGTTTCAGTTTTCTTCTTAGAATTTATTAAAAACCAGGTGATTTTTTGGTATTATGAGGTATTTATTGTCTTATCTCAGTAAAATGTAAGAGTCACGAAAGTAGTGACTGCTTCCACACCATGGCATTCCCTGCATCTAGAATGAGCCAGGGGTGTAGTTGTGCTCATTGGATATCAATGGCAGGGAAAGATAAATGTCCTCTTTCTTTCTGCCATTCTTCTCCCCACACTAACATCAGCTATAAAACCCTTAAAAGAGAAACTGCTTGTGCATTTGTGTGAGTCTATCAATGGGAATCTGGGAGAGAGGGAGGTTATGTGCTCCTCCAGAGTAGTTCCCTTGGAGAAAAAAGCTGAAAGGGATAGAGCTCTTTTAAAGAGGAAAGGAAAGCAGTCTTCATCTCTAGGGCTTTCAGAAAAGGAAGGCAAAGACTGTGAGGGAGCCAGCCTAGGTCTGAGACAGGCCTCAAAGGGTTTAACTGTAGAAAGTGTCCTGTGGTTCAAAGCAGTCCTAGCCCATGCTTTGAAATTCCAAGAGGAGAAGAAGGCATTTGAGGCAATGTCCTCGGAAACAAGGGAGCTTTACAATGCATATGGAATCTACTCTTCAGCCCTGGCAGACATCCTGCCTTGGGAATGACTTTCTTACTTCAGCCAAAGACCTTGAAATGGAGACCTCATGTGTAAATATGTGCAAATGTTGAACTAAATTTATCCCATAAAATTTTTAGGAAACAACCTTGCCATGGATACAAGCTGTTGAATACATTATCTGCTAGGGTTAAAAGGGTTTCCTTCTGCAGAAAAAAATAAATGAAAAGAAAGCACTGAAGGGTTCACTACTCCAGATTTGTCTTTAATAGCATTCCATTAAAAATGATGGAAAGGCACAGCTCTCACAGTAATTCAGGCTCAGAGCGATGCTGTTCTCTTTCAGGCTCATGTCCTCAGATGAAGCTTCTGTGGTTTTAATCACTGCTCTTCCTCTAACTACCCACCTTCAGATTATTTTTTCTTTCATTTTTTGGTCTATCTTTCCATCTATCTGACCATGGCTCATTTACCTTGATTAGCAGAGGAACTGGTATCACATTTTTCAATAAGAACTAGTAGTTTTTAAACTATTTAGACCAAAAGTTACATACATCATCTCCACCATGCAAAAACAGGGATCTGTGATTTTAAAAATGCATTTAGCACCAAACTAGCTTTTATCAGTACAAGAACCTAAT
The DNA here is from genome assembly GCF_949752795.1 of Hyperoodon ampullatus. NCBI lineage: Eukaryota > Metazoa > Chordata > Mammalia > Artiodactyla > Ziphiidae > Hyperoodon > Hyperoodon ampullatus. Next base: position 84,250,675 of record NC_136918.1, on the reverse strand, counting down.
GTTGAATATTAATGCCAGACACTCTTCCCAGTTTTGCATTTCCTACTTTGATACCATGTCTATCATCCCTAAAGCTAAAAAACAAAAGGTAAGTAGGGCCTAAAAGGTCTATAAAAAGACACTGTACCACCAGCTCTGAGTACCTTATTCTTTACATCTATGCCCATCTCGATATAAGATGGAATATTCCACTCTGTCTCTCACTACTTGCCTCATAATAGCCACTTATAGTATAACCAGAATCGGCTTAAATTTGTAATGTTTTCTCAAGTGTTTATGTGTAATTTGTTCTTAAAAAGTTAACTGTTTGGGTGTTGGTGATGTAAGTGTGTGTGCGTGTGTGTGTGTTATGTGCAGAGAGTGGGGTGGTGTCACGTGCAGAGAACCAAAATTGATCTTTGCAGATAAGACACTGGTGTGGTACTGTTTGCATTCTGGAGGTGAGGTCAGAACTGCTGAGCACTCCTCCGTGATTTTCTCACCTATAGAGCCCTCACCACATGATCCTGTAATAGGAAAAGATGCACTCCTAAGCACGAAGCCTTAATTTACAAGCCACACAAATCCCTCTGTCAAAGGACGTTGAGGGCTTAATCATCAGGCTCTCATACAGTGCATGTGTGCTTGTGCATACTGGTGATGAGAGGCTGCCTGGGAAATGTCTGTCTATTCCTTTCCTTTTTTTTTTTTTTTGGTCTATTCCTTTCTGTGTGGTGTTACATCTAGCTCTATCCCTTACTACAGCCTGACGGATTTAACAGTTTCCAAAGACAAGAAGGTGAAGATTTAAAATATTAAGGACTTTGAAAGCAAAACCCATTTTCAGTAGAAAAAAAAACCCTGAAAAATAAATATAGGAAAGAGGAGAAATTTTAAAACATTGCTTCCTTATCAGATGAAAAAGATGGAAACGGAAAACAATGCCATCTATCTAACTTCACCATTCTCATCACCAGCATGTCCCAAAGTCCCACCTCCAGTCTGATCATTTCATGCTCCAAATCATTAACGCCACGATACAGATTTTTCTACTTGCTCTTATAGAGCTCTTAGTTTGCCTTCAACCACAAGCATTAATGGGCAGCTTCCCTGACTAAGAACTCTGCACAAGCCTCAGACTTTATGTAATTCCAAACCAGCTGGCTTAGACTCAGGAAGCATGATGTTTCCTCCTCATTTCTAACAACTCTGACCTTGGAAGAGAACAGAGAGTGCTGCTTCCCCCCAAAGAGAGGCAGGAGAAAATTATGTAGGGTACTCTGACCATATAAAAAAGGACAGGGTATGTGTCTTGTCTTTATTTTAGGGGAAGGAGGTGGAGCTTATGATCCTGGTGTTCTTGGTGTTGTTATCTAAATGAGGTGGAGGGAATGGGGAAAAGAGCAAGACGAAATGCCCAATGAAGGACCCAATGCCCTCTTGGGAGTGGACGAAAACTACTGTAGAGTGTGAACCCTACTGACCTGCCCTTTCTCACCTTCTGCTTCTTCTGCTTTCCTCTCTGCATGGACTCCCCAAAGGAAAAAACAGATGAAAGGAGGCACGTTTAAATGTAGGCAACACAATAAGATTGTTGGAGAAATGGCAGAACTGTCATTTAGCCTGTGTCCTCCTCCCCACAATGACCATTACGAGCAGTGAATTAAAATATGTGTTCACTGGTGCACATGACATTACTCTCACATTGTTGATTTCCCACTGGGGACCTGTAGGGTAAGAGTTCTTGAAAGTTCTCTTTAAATTTTAAAAAGCCAGTTGAAAACTGCTCTCCATTTTGTTGTTCTCTCTCTCACAAAGTCTGAAGGTTTTTTGTGATGAGACCCTACAAATACTGAGAGTTTCAATTTGCCAACTTCCCCATAGCATGGACCAGCTGAATTTTTTTAAACCCACTCCCATCTCTTGGGTCCTCAGCACAGCACTATTCATTTTCTTGGTGTAAGGCAGTGAGAAATTTATTTTGCTCTCAAATCACCTGGTAGAATATTTTTCATAAGGTGACCTCAACAAGAACTGCTCTTGTATTAACCACCCTAGTAGTTAAGACATGTCAAGACCAAGAAAAGACAAACAAATAAGCAGCAGTCCAATTCATCTGAGAATAAATGAAGTGGAGTTAAGTTCAATTTTCTATAAATGTTTAAGCCATTTCACACATAGTAAAAATAAACCTGTGCTTTTCCAGTCTTGAATCCCATGCGTTTATTAGGTTGGCTTGAAACGATTTGTTCTAAAATACAGTGCATGCTTAGAGATGGAAACTAAACTCATAGAACCCTGAGGTTTTTGTTTATCTGTGTTGTAAAATTCCATGAAAGAAACAATCAGCAGCATCTACAGCAAATAAGAGAAGGCCTAACACACACACAAAAAACACACCAATTTATGAGAGACAGGAACAAATCAAGACTGGTATTCCCCTTAGATATAAGTAAACAGTTTTCAAAAAATAAGGATAGGGGTTTGCATTGTTGAATATTTGAAAATCACTGCACATTGTACCATTTTTAAAGATATTCACAATGAACCATAACACATAAAAGGCTCTGAAATGTCCTATTTTCCCAAAACCTGTTTATATTTGGTTAAACTGTTAAACAGCAATTCCTACCTATATTTAATTTATAATAGCCTTTTTCCAGGAAAATGGAATACCCACAAACATTTATAGGATGGCCTAGTTTGTTACAACTCACTTAGGGAAATGGTCAGTTAGGTCAATAGCCAAATGATGCAACAAAGGCTGCAGAAGACCCATTGACTTTGTGATCAATTTCTCCTACCTTTCTACTCTGTTCCTTTTATATATGCCATTTCCCAACTCAGGTCCAGGCAAAGCATTTATCTGACTTTCTGAATTGAAAGTAGCTCAATGATAATTTTCTATAAGTCATATACACTACCTGGCAGTCACTTGGTGGCACATCCTAATGGAAATCTTAGCCCACTGTCTCCTACACAAACTTCACTTACTAAGTTTTTAATTGTCAACTTAGCAACATAAAAATTAGCTCAGTATACTTACCAGTTTGCTGCAAGGAATGGACACTCACTCAGCCTACCCTAAGAAAAGAGGATTTATTGTAAAGATGTGTAGCCTGAAGCTAAACCTGAACTAAAAATGTATCGCAGTACAAGGAAGCTGTATGAACTAGTTAATTGCCCCATTTCTCTCTATTTGGATTTCTTCTGACTTCACTTTTTATTATCTACTGGTTCATCCTCTCATATTTCCTAAGATAAATACCAGAGGCAGCTACTCTGATTGATTAGCAAGTCATTAGTTACTCTATTGTGCAGAGTACTTTATATCAATGGATCTCACACATTCTAAAAATGGCACCTTTGGGTTGGGTGTACAACTCCCTCTTTTAGTCAAAAAGGCCTCTGTTCAAGCAGCCTAAAGTGGCTTTCATAAGAAGGAATTGGGTTAGAGGTATTTTAGTTCATAAGAGACATTATATGTAGCAATTTCCTTAAATGTCATGTCTATGTACACTCCCCTTGCTACACTGATTTGGGGGAAACAGTCATTTCCTGTGCTGTACCACATTCAAAAATAAGTAGACATTAAAAATCGGAATCTGTATATTGAAGAATTTCCTCCCATCTTCCCCAAGATCCATGTAAAATAACCTAGACATAAAAATACTTTCCTACTTGGTCTTTACACCTGTAAGTTCTCCCTGATATAATCAATCCTATTTTCTGCTATTGCATTAATCTAATTAATAATGGTTAGGCAAGCCATTGTTCTATTCAAAAATCTCCAGTATCTCTCCTTGCACTCAGAATCCTACCCAAGCTCTGAAATTTCACTGAAGACTCTGTATATATCCTAACCCTGAACTGTGTCTCTAAATTTATGTGTTCCTTTAGTCTAAAAGGAAACTGTTAGTCTTTGCACTGGTTGCTAAGGACACCAGCCAAACTCTCATGTTTAAATCTTTTCTCAGGTCATTCTCCCTGCTGGCCATGTTCCTCTCTGCCTCTTCACCCTAATTTAGCCTGCCTACTATTCTGCACATACATGGCCTAAATTATAAGCTTGTGCCTTACTAATTGGGGGTGACATATATGGGTAGGTGAATTGGAAACAGAATTAAAAAGGAAACAATGACCAGCTTAGATTTTCTGTAGGCAGAACTAGGTCTTTGAGGACTCTGCCATATGGCTTGGCCATATGGACAGACTATATAGAATCTGACCAAAAGCACTGGCCTAGTAGTCATGAGATTTGGGCTCTAATCCCAGATATGGTACTAACAAGCTATTTAACCTTGGACAAGACACTTAACCTCCTTGGGTTTCATTATCTTCATCAGCAAAAGAAGTGCTTTGTCCTAGATGATACCTGGAGTGTTTTCAATTCCTCATATTCTATGATGCCTTGATAGATGTTTTCATTCTAATATGAGTTGCCTTCATTGGTTTGCCACAACTAACATTAGGTTAGGAAATGACCTAGGTTAGAATTCGGGGATAGGGATTCATCCAAAGCCTCATTTCAGATATACAATCAAGCTTTAGTGGTTTCTTTCTTTCCTCCTTTAAAGCCCAGGTATTTCTCATGCCCTACTGCAACTTTCTGCACCCACATGGCTTCAGACAGACTTGGGTACTTGAAACTTTGGCAGAGTTCCCTAGTTGTGAAATAGACACAACCACTTGCAGGCCAGACTTCAGGAATTGCATTAATCTACAGTTTTCTTGGGAAAAATAGTCCTTGACTCACGCATGAAAGTACCTGGCAGAGCTCCCATTGTTATGAGCAATCTGCCAGGCAACAGTTCTCTGGAGGTTTTTCTTTATTTCTCTTCTTGCTCTCTTCCACACCCCTACAAATTTCCCCAGCTCTCAGGTCACCACTCAGCAGTCTTTTTCAAAGTACGTTGTGTAATAGCAAGTCTAGTTTAAAAATAACATTCCTGGAAAGACCCATAGTGTGTCACTTTTTGAAATATGCTCTTTCTGAGAGCGGTGACCATCCATGCAAAATGATGCCCCTCACAAAAAAAGATGCACTGGAGAAGGTATTTTCTCTTCTGACCTACAGAGCAGTGAGTTAATTTAAAATTTATCTTTGATAATCTCCCTTACTTCTTTTATTTATTTCATTTCTGCAGTTTAGATGGAATGTACATTTTATAATTAAATGCAAGTAGGAAATAATATCACACTGACAAAGCTCTTAATCTCCCCAAGATATTAATAGGCAGTAAATCAAGTCAATCCACCTTTAATCCTGGGTCTCACTATACAAAAGCAGCATATAAGAATGAAAAGAAGATGAGGTCAACCATAACTTCTCAAAAGGTGACAACAGAAGACTAACTGTGTATATGTGATGGAAATAAATTGTGAATATGGAAAAATACATCATGTGCCTTATGTGTGGTCTACCTCAAAGGGTAAGTGAGAAAAAAATTCTACTAGGAAAGAGGAAATTAGGTTTCTAATCTCTGCCCAGCCATTATTTAACTGCAAGATCTTGGGCAAATGTACCCAGTGCATTCCCAGGGTTTCCTGAGAAATCAATAAGACAAGGCCAACATTTGAGCTTATAATTTATAGCGTGATTTACAAATGTGAGATATTGTTCATAGATCTTTTACTCAACCTCAGTGTAGCTTGATCTAACCTCCTGACTTCTGATCCATAGTATAAAATTTACAGCAAAACATGACTTCACAAATGATCTTGTTCCCCACCTTCATTTTCCAGAGAAAATAACTGAAGCTCACAAGGTTAGATGGTTTGCTCACATAGTTTCTCTGTTGTCCTGAAAGTGTTCATTTACAAGATAGCAAACCTAAGGGCAAGTGAGGGTAAAGCTCAGAATAATGTAAGTGTGCAATAACCCAAAGGCTATCACATTAACCTTTTTAAGTCTGTATCCTATGGGAGGGTTACCTCTTGAACCTTCTGTGTCAACCTTAACAAAAGAGAGTAAAAAATGATTTCTTTCTCCATTTATTCTCTTTCTTTGTCAGGAAAGAATACCAACTCAGAGGCCTTTGTTTGTGACACCCTCACTGCCTTGTAGTCACCATCATTTTCTTCAAAGTCTGTTCATCTTATATCTTTTTTTGCTTTTTTCCTGTGAGGTTGGGACACCTCCTCTGAAAGTCCCTTGTTACTGGCACTGCCATCAAGGTGATTTCTCTTTCAAAGGACTCAATATTCAGTACCACCTCCAGATTGTAACCACATCAGGAAACCTAAGGAAGGATGTAGCCAATACCCATATATGGATACACCTTTGTTTCAGTCTAGTAAAGGCTATCAATAGCCTTTACTAGAACATTTTGCAAACTACGAGAGTTATACAAAAACAAGATAACAATGCTTCACTTCCTATTTTCATTAAAAGACATTTTTTAAGATGGGACGAAAGCTAGAGGGACAGGCAGAAATTCAAATGTTCTTAATTTACAACATAGGGGTTAAGAAATACTGTCTATGCTTCATGAAACAAAAAAATGGAGTTTTCAATCTGGCTATAAACAGTTCATACAGAAGTGACCAGGTAGAGAACTGAGAATAGATTTACAATCATACTGAGCTGCGGAAATTAGGGGATAGCCTGAATGAGCGAAACTGTTATCTATTATAACATGACGTCAATACCTAATACCTAAAATTGATAAATCTATTAACATCATTATAAACATTATAGTGAGATATATGGAGCTAATCAACATAATAATTAAAACAAACTATAGAAGTGGGAAGTAGGATTTGGGGGTGGATAAGGCAGGAGATTATTCTATAATGTTTTTAGCTATGGGCATGTATTATTTTGAAAACATGAACACACACACTAGAAAATACACTTTTTTCTCTGCAGGTGATTTACAACATAAAACCTATGTACAATGAACTCAGAAGATGTTGGTTACTTCATTAATTGTTCAGTTGTCTAGCTTAGGGGTTGAAGGATTAAATAATTGAATACATGATCGAATGGATCATCATCATCATCATCATCATCATCATCATCATCATCGTCATCATCTTGAACCTACACTTCCTGTACACGTACCTACTAACTGCAGGTTGTAAGAATCCAGATCATGGTAGGTAGCTGAGGTACAACCACTTGACGTTGAACAATGGTTACAGTAAGTCCATACAATGGATTTTTCATATAAAGACTACCAATTATTAATGGTTGAGTTTCATAAAAGAGGCTGGAAGGACAAGGTTTGGGGAACAATATTTCTATGCAATTTTGAGTTCTGATTTTACTATAATTATTTCAAATGTTGATTACTGCATCTTACTACAGTCTCCTAAAGCATTTAAATATTCTAGGATTCAGAAATAAGGAGCAAAACAAATAACCACTTTTATTTTGGAAAAGTAATTTTATACACGATGAATAAAAGCATGTAGAAATCAATCTGAAGTAAAAAGAAAACTTTAACAAACTCTTTATAACAAAGAATAAGGATTTTTTTTTTTTTTTTTGGTTACCATAGTGGCAGTGATTTTTAAATACTATTCACACAGATTCAGCATTATAGTAATCAGTGTTTCCTATTGTGGTTCAAGGTATTAAAAGTAACATACAATGTTACAAGCTTAGACTGCCATTTAAATTTAAATATTAAGAAATGTTATGAATCAAAGGTTAATTTATATGTTCTCTGGATAATACTTGATGTGGGATATTATAGGGCCAATCATTTCACCATTAACATCAAATAACTTTAACCTGCACTTAACTTTCAAGCCTGCAGTGATTAGACATGGGGTAGGGGGGGCGGGTGACAGAGGGTATAAAAATTCTACTTGTTGCCAACAGAACTCACAGCATTTATACTCACTACAGGCCAGATCAGAGGAGTGTATAGTTGCACAGTTCTTCCTGCAATCTTTTCCCAAAACTCAATTCAAACTCATCGACAAGGGGGAAATCAGAAACTAATAGGAAACACATTTTATCTCCTCGCCTCAGGTGGTATACAAATTCCCCTGTGTGGAACACAAAAGATTGATAGAATACTAGAGGGAAGAGGGTGATAAAAGAGGACATGAAAATCACATCTTATAGTTGAGGGAAAAAGAAAAAGTGGCCAGGATTGATATCACCCAATTGTCCTACTCTGAGGGAGTCATACATCTGGCCAACACTAAAGGAATTTTTAATTCTGAATAAAAGTAATGCTGAGAGGAACCTTCTTTCTCTGGTTTCTACTGTTCACCTGGAAGAACTGCCAGTATAGGAATACCTCAGCCTCTGACTCTCTAAGATAGAGTTATTTGAATATCAGGTGACATCCATGGATCCATATTTCTTGACTAGATGGAGCTAATCTCCATTTAAAAGCAAGCTATGGAAATTTATTTATTCTTTCTCCATCTTGAAAAGCATAAAGCTATAATTCTAGGTAAGTGTGACTATTCTGTATTCTGTATTCTATTCTGTAGAGTTAAACTTTCTATTACATGGTCTGTTCCAAGGTCTAGACACCAGGGACAGAGGAAGTTAGAGGGGACAGAAAGTGTTAGCGCATCCTTTTAGTCACAGTTTCCAGAGCTTTATTCTCCCATTGGCTTTATGAGTAATAAAGAAATCACCATCTCATCATATCAGAGGATGTACTTGTCTTCTGTGTTAATTGGATCAGAACTCAGAAGGGCAACAAAAAGGATATTATATATTGACATCCCCATTAAGCCCCCCAAATGAAGATCCTATGAGTATTTTGCTATGAAAATAAATGCATTCATAAGACATTGTCTGAGGAAACATATATACTCCTAAAGTTTCAGGCCTCAGATTTAAAAAGAGACTAGAGTGGGTTTTGTGCCGTTAGAAGAGCACACTAGGAAACCCACATATTTGCTTACATAAATTTGGATGGGACATTAAGACCTAGCTTAGGATCAAGCACCACTGAGCTCCCAAGGTACATGTCTGTGGATGCTAGATGCACTGAGCCATTCTGGCCACATAATGCAATGAGTATGAGTATGTATGAGTATGGTCATTGCAGACAAGGCACATGTAAGCAACCAAATCAATTGCTAAAGAGCATGAAATGGACACATACTGCAGCTGCTATCTACTCCCTTAATCACCTACTGAACTCTGAATACAAAGAACACTTTCTTCGTAGGTATTGAACAAGACAAAACTGCTACATTTCATGGGTTATTTAAACACTATAGGTTTCATTTTACTGTAAAAATATCCTGCAAACAACTCACACTCCAAGGGGTTTGATGAGAATAGCCCAGAACTACCTTGTTTGACTGTAGCAGTTTTTGCTTTGTCCAAATGAGGTAGTTCCATGTCCAGAGAGTTCTTCAGGTGTTAGGCTTATACCAGAATAAGGATTGTTTTTTAAGAAATCCATAAATATCTACCAATCCATTCCCACAGGTAATACATTAGAGCAAGCATTATGGGGGATTCCAAAAAAACTGAAGCCATAGCCCTTATGCCATGGGGGCCCCTGAAACCTGTATCTGAAAGAACCTGGAAAAATAGTCCAAGTTTCTCATTTTAAAGACAAGAAACTCAAATGACAAGAATCCAGAGAACTTAAATGACAAGCCCCAGACCTCACAGCCAGCAGGGGTAGATCTGAACTGAAAGCCCCATGTCCTAAATACCCTCATACAATTCATATCTGTTGCTTCTGTTTGTAGATGTGAAAAGTGTAGCAAGAAAGACGTCAGGACTGGGGCTTCCCTGGTGGCGCAGTGGTTGAGAGTCCGCCTGCCGATGCAGGGGACATGGGTTCGTGCCCCAGTCCGGGAAGATCCCACATGCCGCGGAGTGGCTGGGCCCATGAGCCATGGCCGCTGAGCCTGCGCGTCTGGAGCCTGTGCTCCGCAACGGGAGAGGCCACAACAGTGAGAGGCCCGCGTACAGCAAAAAAAAAAAAAAAAAAAAAAAAAAAAGACGTCAGGACTCTAAGCACCATGTTTTACACTCTTTCCAGATTTTCTGCAAAACCAACAAACAAAACAAAATGTTGTTACTGGATCTCTTGTGGATCTTAGTGAAGAGACTGAATTCTGTACCTAAATTGAAAAAGGGTGAAAGAGAGATGAGAAGACACATAGAAAACACAGGCAAAGAAAACTATAAGAGTAAGTCCACAGGAGTTTTCAATATTCTTCTAATAGGAATCACTAAAATCTTGGGGACACCACTGAACTTCCTCAGGATTCAATATCATTGGCATGGTCAAAGAAATTTGCCCTGTGTAACAAAGAGTAGCTCTAGCTCAGGGGTACCCAACCCCCAGGCCACGGACTGGTACTGGTCCACGGCCTGTTAGGAACGGGGCTGCACAGCAGGAGGTGAGCACGGGGGGAGTGAGAGAAGCTTCATCTGACGCTCCCCATCGCTCGCATTACCTCCTGAACAATCCCCCTGCCCCCTTCCCATCTGCAGAAAAATTGTCTTCCATGAAATCGGTCCCTGGTGCCACAAATGTTGGGGACCGCTGCTCTAGCTGACATCAGAGGTATGAAATATTCCATCTGCTAAACACTGCTTGATAATTTTTTAAAAATAAAGTCTATTTGATACATAAAGCCTCTATCTTATTCCTTGGGGGCCAAAACCATGAGTTTTTCTTGTACGTGTAATGATGCCGTCTATGATTTTGTCTACTGATGTACTTAAATTCTAAATGTTAAGTTTGGGTCTGCTCATATAGCATGCTACATTTCAATCCCTTTAACTTAATTCTTTTTAGCCTTGTCCTGGGAAATGTCTTTCTAGATAGACTGAGAGTAAAAACCATGAGATTATTGTAGGACACACTAAGTAAACTGATAAAGTCAACTAACTTATCTGAACAGTGGTTTCTTCATCTATAATATGAGAGCTAGAAATTATCTTTTTGGAAAAAGCATTTATCCTTTGAGCTCATGGGGTTGGGGCGAAAGCATAGTCTTTCAGTTTGGCTCATGTTGTCTAATTTGATCTTCATTATTCTTCTTCGGTGATACCCCTACTACCACATTTCTTTTCTTCCAAAATCCACCAACCTTGTACTCAGAATAGATTTCCGGCTTATTGGCTCTCTCTCCTTTATCTTCTTTATGTATGACATCTCTGGCAGCCAAATAATCTTCCAAAGGTATTCTGTGACACAATTCCTCAATGTACATTCTATTTCTCTTTATCACCCATTTAGGTATCTATCTATATATCCATCTAGCTATCCATTGTGCTTTTGTTGCAGACGCAGCTACCTAAAATATAATGCAACAATTGACTTACTATCTCTTGGAAGCTAAAGAAACCTTCTGTCTGATTCTTCTCTTCTGGCTCCAACAGAAATCCCTGCGGAGCCATGGACAGAAGGGAGAGACCCTCCTTCTGTTCCCCTCTGTAATTTTCTGCCCAAAATCATGCCCAGTTTTAGCAACTAAATCATGGACTTAAAAGCAGCAGCTTTATGTCTGCTGGCTCCAGCATGTCTGAATATGTTTGAGAGATGTGTGTTCAGAAGTGAAAAAAAAATTGGAGTTAGGAGGCTTTTCTCAGATTTCTGAAGTTTTCTAGAAAGAGAGGGGGTTGGAGGAGGGTACAGAGGCACAAAGAAATCTAGGCGGTATCGTTCAATAGAAAATGTATTTAAGTGTTCGCTTCTCAATCTGAAAAGATACAGTCATTAATTTGCAGCTTTGGTGGGGAGGGACCTAGCTCCATAAAATTATTTCCTTATCTATCAATTAAAGTATATTATATATTTTTAAAAACATTTTTAAATAAAGTTTTAAATTTATTTATATTTTATTTTTGGCCACGTTGGGTCTTCGTTGCGGCACGCGGGCTTTTTCTAGTTGCGGTGAGCGGGGGGCTACTCTTCGTTGCGGTGCGCAGGCTTCTCATTGCGGTGGCTTCTCTTGTTGCGGAGCACGGGCTCTAGGTGCACGGGCTTCAGTAGCTGTGGATCATGGGTTCAGTAGTTATGGCTCACAGGCTCTAGAGCGCAGGCTCAGTAGTTGTGGCACACGGGCTTAGTTGCTCCACGGCATGTGGGATCTCCCCAGACCAGGACTCCAACCCGTGTCCCCTGCATTGGCAGGTGGATTCTTAACCACTGCGCCACCAGGGAATTCCGTCATATATGTTTTGAGAACTAATTGCGAGGGGCAGTTTCACTTTATTTCCTGTTCTTCTTCATGCTGCAGATAGAAATGATTTTCAAGTCAGGCTTAATTAAGCACTTGGAATTTTTAAATCTGCAAGAGCCTGTTTAGTGATACTGGTTTATTTCCTGGTATATTTAGAGTTTCCTCTCCTGTGTTCCATTCTTGGTGCAGGAAGCAGAAAGAGATACAACTTACCTTTGTAGAGGTTTTCAAAATTGAGCAACATCTACCCTTATATATAGTGTATATCTGCCAATCATGTAGGGACTTTGGAAGAAAAGTGTGTGGGGTGTTGAGAGAGAATGGAACCAAAACCTTTTTTTTTTTTTTTTTTTTAGTTTTAACCAGCAAGAGTGACAGGATAATGCAACCTTTTCCAAATGACTGAGAGCTAAGTAGGAGACAATAGCTTGCCTCGTGTTTTGACCATCTAAGTATTCTTTTTTTTTTTTTTTTTTTTTGGAAGTACACGGGCCTCTCACTGTTGTGGCCTCTCCCATTGTGGAGCACAGGCTCCGGATGTGCAGGCTCAGCGGCCATGGCTCACAGGCCCAGCCGCTCTGTGGCATGTGGGATCTTCCCGGACCGGGGCATGAACCCGTGTCCCCTGCATCGGCAGGCGGACTCTCAATCACTGCGCCACCAGGGAAGCCCAACCATCTAAGTATTCTGCCCTTCAGTATCCCTAGGAAATGACCACCCATAAGCCCTTAACTGGTGGATTGGGAGAAGTAGAAACACAATGACTAAATTCTTCCAAAACAGGAGTTGTAGATGGGAAAGGATCACTACTGATATGATAAAAGGTCACTGATGTATAATCTTTGACAGGTAGAGCCTACAGGAGACAAAATGTCACATAATGGGAACTGTATTGATGGAGAGCAAATTCTTAGCAAATATCATGAAAACACTATATTACGGGAAGACTGCAGAACCACAGAGGACTTTGGCCATTCTTTCAATATCCATTTGATTGAGAAAGTACATTGTGATGAGAAGTTGCTATAAATTCAGAACCATTTTAAATGGATTTGAATTTTACTCACCATAACATGTAATAGTTACATTGGGAAATATATGCAATACATATATGAGTTGAGGCTGCTCTTTATTCTACTTACAGATGTTTCTTAGTGTGTATATGTTTTTGAGACTCTGCAAAGTTTCTCTGGCTCTCTAGGTATCCAGAACCACTAGATCACCAGAGCAGCTCAGAATTGGGTCCAGCCTTAGGGGTAGAGATTCAGAGATCTTAACTGTAGCTAGCTGTACATGAGGCAGGCTGTGTTATGAAGCAGCCTACAGCTCAGGAAAGAAACAGATGGTCTGTGGAAAAGTCCAGTCCTGGTCTGGGAAGGTCTAGAGAGACTGAGCCATTAGAATATCTCAGAAAACCAAAAGCCAGGGAGGAAACCAACAGCTTGCTGCAACAATAGCCACAAGTCAAGTAAGCACAGAGCCTGACAGCTCAGGAAAATGACCCACTTCTTGCCTACTCAGACAAAAAGGCTTCACTTAGGGCTAGGGATAGTGTCTCTAACAAGGCCATCCATTAACGGCGTCACCGCGTCGCCGGAGTCCCTCACAGCAATTCTTCATTCTCTCCCTTCTCACCTCCCACCCTGAAGCCAGACATTAATGCCGCAGGGACTGAGGAAAATGAAGCTGTTGGGCTCAGTAAATATTACTGAGCTCCACAAGGAAACACAGCCCCATTATTTAGGGTCCTGTGTCTAAGGCCCACGTTGATCACATCCATTTAGCAGAGAGGGGAAGGGAGAAAGCGGGCTGCTGCGCAGCAGCCCTCAGTCATCTATCCCCTTGATCAGGCAAAGCCATGAGAGAGCAAAAGAGTGAGCGCAGCCACAGATCCCAAGCGTTTGAACCCAGAGTGCATATGACATGAGAAACCACATAATCACATGGACGGGGCTCTGGGCAAGTGTTCAGGGGTCTTGTAGTTTATTCTCTGTTCTCCCATTGACTCGATTGGTATCTTGCAAAGAGTCACATTTGTAGCAATGATCTGTCATGTCTATAATGGAGATAATACTCTATCTCATGATATAGGACTGCATGTGATATTCATAAAATAAAAGACCAATCTAACATTTGGAAACAGGATACTCAATTTGGGGAAATGATTTAACTCTTTCAGATCACCTGTGTCTGTCTTTATAAAAACAAACAAATAAAAATAAATAAATAATCTTTTAATACCTGGTTACTAACCTAATGTCTCAGAATATTATTTCACTTAAAAATAAGAAAAGTTAGGGCTTCCCTGGTGGCGCAGTGGTTGAGAGTTCACCTGCCGATGCAGGGGACACGGGTTCATGCCCCAGTCCGGGAGGATCCCACATGCTGCGGAGCAGCTGGGCCCGTGAGCTATGGCCGCTGGGCCTGCACGTCCGGAGCCTGTGCTCCGTGACAGGAGAGGCCACAACAGTGAGAGGCCTGTGTATCGCAAAAAGAAAAAAAAAGAAAAGAAAAAAAAGAAAAGTTAATATATTGAGTATACTTTAAATATCTCTTTAATATTTGGAAATGAAAGGGGAAAAAAAGAAAATTTGATATCACCCATGACTAGGATCATTTCAGATTAGATATGCCTATTGAAATGAAAATCCAGAACTAGAAATATGCAATTAAAATGTCACACCCATATACTTGAGACTTAAAAGTATTTCACCAAGACTGAAGGATAAGACCATCAAATTACAGGTAGGTTGTAGCTGAAAAATGACCCTCTGACAACCAAACATTGTTAATGACAACTGACACTGAACTCAAGAGAGAGATTAACTCAACCTCAACAAACAAACAAAAGGAAATAAAATGAAACCAATGATACAGACTTCAACAAACAGAAGCAGACAAGGGAAGATGACAGAAGATTGTGTCCTTAAGATTTTTTAATATTCTTTTATCTTAGAGAGAGGTAAATTGTCTGCTGATTTCCAAGACTATATCTTTCCCCAAAATGTTCTCTTGAGAAAGATGTCCACCCTGAAGGGTTTGAAAGGTATTTTCAATAATGGCCTGAGATTTATGCATTTCACTGGATGAGTCACTGGAGATATGACTGGGGCTCATTTCTCATATATATATTCATAGTAAAAAGTATTCCTGCCAAACTGTGAAATGAAGCCTTTATAAAGTAAATGAAAAAAACTGGAATAAAATTATAAACTTATAATTTTAGAAATTATAAAGACAGAGAGCAAGCAAAATATTTCCTTGACCCAAAGCCATCATGATAGAACTTGCAATTTTATCCTAATTGGTATTTCTCTCCTCCCCAGCGAAAAGCTTTCCTAAAGAAAAATGGTTGATTGCAGCTATGTGGACACAGTGAGAATCTACCCACATATCCATCACCCAGAGCAGCTCTTCTGGACAAGGATAGGTAGATTCTCCAGTTCAGGTCTCTTCTTTGTAACAGACAATGCCCAAGGCCTACAAATATTAATTCTACCCTCATTTACTGTAGAGACCATGGCAATCTGTCAAGAAGGAAGAATGTGTTCTAAAATGAAGGCACCAATAATTGTGACCCAATAATGGAATAGAAAAGGCTCACTTGTTATGTTAATTACCAGCGGCATTGTAAATAATGTGTTCAGTTTGTTTATCATGGCATGTTTTCAGAAAATGTTCCTTTCCAAATAAACATGCCTAGGCTAGCCCTAGGCAAAATTGTATATAAGTAACTTTTTTCCCCTATAATTCACTATCCCTCTGTAAGTATGCTCATTTTACCTGCTCCTTCTTCCATTACCTAGTTCTCAGCCTTCATCTTTCTAAGCCCTTAAAATAATTTTTCCCAACAGTTATTTATAACAGCAATCACCTCTATAAACTCCTCCTCACACGATCCAATTTATGTAAAGACCATCTACATTCTGCTAGCTTTCTGCAATAGGAAGGACAGCACATCAATGCTTAATGTAGCGCCTGACACGTAAGAGATACTCCATAAGTGTTTGTGGACTGCTGCATAAATACCTCTCACTAAAAATATGAACAGTATTTGATTTATAAGTCTGAATGGCTATCATGTTTTACCATGTGTTTGATTTGATAAAACCTCATAGCCATTCAAACTTAACAGGTCTCTCTTTTTTTTTTTGCTTTAAGTGATTCTTCTATAATGCCTTTTATACATGAAACACAGTACGAAGTAAATAACTAGCTGTGGGATAAAAAGAATATTTAGATGAATGGCTAGTTAGATGGACAGCTGATATCACTGTAGGGAGAAAGCGGACATCCCAACAGCAGCTATCTCCCAGTGTTTCCATTAGGATATACAAGGTGGGAAGCAGTAGTCTACAAGTTAACTATACATGTATTTTTCAGTCTATCAAATAAATATACAATTTTTCTAAATCAGAGAATCCAGAATTTTAGACTATTTTGACATCTGGCTCTACATGGTCCTAAGTTCTAAAGTTACACATATCCTGAGTCTGTTTTTGTTTTTATCTTCATTTATTCATGAACTCTGGAATTAATGTGTGCCCATGAACACTGAAAAATGAAACAACTAGAGAGGTCTTCTCAATCTCATGCAAATATCTGGCTTTATTTTTAATGAGGGTAAATAGTAGCTGAAGTGTCAAGTTGTCTCTGACTTGAATCAAGCAGACTACAGAAGCCATGCCACTTGTAGAAGACATTTGGGAGAAATAAAGATTTTGAGAAAAGTGCCATATGTCATCAAAGTTTAGAAAATATATGAAAAGATTTACATCATTTTGCTTATTTCAAATAAAAAGCATTGAAGAAGTAGACCCTAAAATGATTGGCTAACCTGGCATCAAATAATTGAACGCATGTCTAAAAATAGACATAAGTTGGTATGTAGTTATAGTATAAGTAATATCCAATGGATTTTTCTTTCTTTCTTTTTGATTTGTAATTCAATGTCTATTATGTCTGAGACAGAAACAAATAAAGCTAGAAAAATATGTCATTTTGACTCTCCTTGAATTTGAGGAGCACTGAATTATTCCACACAGGTAAAAACTACGCCAACAGATATCAAGCAACATCTCAGTGATTCAGGGCATCTTCATGATCTGAACATGGCCCAGAGTAAGTGCTTGTGAAGTGTACAGAGAGGTTAATCAAAAATGTTACAGTCACTAACCCTGCAAGCAAATAATCTGTACGTGCAGACTGGCACGAACATACACAGAGCACAACAGATTTAACAACTGGATGCACAGAGCAATCTTTTACATGGTGTGTGATATTTGGGTTGTTATCTCTTATATCATCGTGAAAAGCAAGTGTGAACTGACGGAAGTGTTGAAACAGCCAAAGGAATTTAAGGGATGGCATCACTTGAAGGTGGGTAAAAGGATATTAAATGACAGGACTGGGGATATACCTGTGGAGGAGTGAGATTAGGGGGCAAATCAGGTATGAAACTTCCAATAATAGTCATGAACAGGTCATAAATAATTTTCACTTTACTAAATGCGGCATAGTTAATAATACGTATGTTCTCTCGTTGGCTCTGCTAACTCTGTTTGGTCTGCCTGTCTGGTAGGATGTTCTATGCAGTTCCACAAAGATATTGAACTACTGCTATGTGCCACATCCTGAGGACTTGAGGACCCAAAAGAGACAATCTTTGCCTCAAAGAGTCAAGAGTTAATTGGGAGGATGCAGACACGTAAATGGTTCCATCCAATATACTTAAATCATAGAAAAACAGGTAAGATACAGGAGTATACAGAAAAGGGGTAAGTAATGATGTGGAGCCTGGGGTTAGAAGGGAAGTTCATAATCAGGGAAGCTTCTCTTAATAGGTGAAAGCCAACTGAACAACCAGACATGAAGAAGTTACAGACAAAAGAAACTACAGGGACAACATTGTGAAACAACCTGGAGTCCAAGAGGAAACAAGTGAGCCACATTTGTGGAGAGATGAGTGTGGGAGTGAGGGTGGGGAGCTTTGGGAGAGGAAACCGAGCAGGGAGGCATGTATGATATGCCTGTAGTCATCCAAGATGAAGACAAAACAACGGATTCTAAGCAGGTGAATGAGAAAGTCAAATGTAGATTTTAGAAAGAGTTCTCTAGCAGCAATTAGGGGAAATGAATTTTGGTGTAAGTGTGAGGTATGGAGGACATTAGGGAACCTATTATAATGATCATGCTGATGGCTGATAAGGACCTAAACTTAGACGCAATGGTGTTAATGGTACCTAAAGAGGGATACCCATATGATGCTAAAGTAGAATGAACAGAAATCTATACTACTTTCCATTTGACAATGGAAAGCAAAGACTATGTCACTTTTCTGCTTCTGAATGATTTCCTTATGGATAAGGAGAAGAAAGTCACAAGCTGAGTTACAGTATCCAGGATGAAGATCAGGGAGAGAAGTTAAAGTAATCGACTTAAGGTGTTATGAAGACTTCAAGATAGTACTAGGTATGTAGAGCTAATTTGCAATCCTTCAGAATATACTAACTGGGTAGCAGAGGCCTGGAAAAATCTAGCTCTTCAGAAGGAGCCAACTTGGGTCATAAAATACACTGGGGAAAATTCCCAGAAGATAATCCAAAATAGAGTGCATTTAGTGTGTGCTCTAGCCTTCTAGGACTGCTCTCCCTCTTGGTGACAGTATTTATTTATTCTTGAGTTAATATTTTGAGTTTTTATTCTGTGCTCAGCACACGTCGAAGCTTCCATACTAGATTATAAGCTCCTCTGGAGTAAAATTTACTTATTTATTTTTTCAACAAATATTTACTGACAGACTATCATGTACCAGGATTTGTGCCAGACCCTGAAGAAATAATGGTTTGTGAATGCAGATACACTCCTTAACCTCAAAGGGGAGGTTGATGGGAGAGGTGAAGTGAAGGGGCTATCCTTAGACAGAAGAGGGCACACCACACCCTCCCTCCTGGCTCCACTGTAACAGGAAATGGGAGGTTGAAGGGATAAGTGAAGGTGTCGTCAGATTAGAATATTTAAAGTCAGGAATCTTCAAGGCATGATCATTTGCTGAGAGAGTTGAGGAGGGGAGGGTTGGAATCTTTTATTCATGTGTATATTCTTGGCAACACTAGCATAACTCTTAGCACAGAACTAGTGCTCCTGAAATGGCGATTGTGTAGAAGGTTTTTTAATGGGGAATGAAAGAATGAAGAATTAAATGAATGATTCCGTTGCACTTGTACTTAAAGGGCCTGACTGGTTAAAAGTTAATCAGGGCTTCAGAAGTGTCTTTCAAAGCAGATATTACTAGGTCTGTAACCTAGGAGTCATCCCTGGGCTTAGTGAAAGAAATGTCCAGAAGACTTTACTATCCAGACTTCATAGCTGCCGGGAAAAGAGATGAGTTGGAGAAGGGAACTATAAAACAAAACTTATAATACACACAATAACAGGATCATGGTTTTCTGTATGCCTCTTGCTCTGTTTTCTGAAAGCAGGCACATTTTGAGTGAAAACACGTTTTATATCCCAGCAATAAACAGGTAGCACTATAAAAATATATGTCATATCAGCAGGCATGTTTCTAAATAGAATGTTTTACCAGGTTTCCCAAGAGGCATCTCAGGTCCTTTAAATTATAGGGTATATTAGCTTCCCTGCAGGGCAGCCTTTGAACTACAACTCATTGTCCATCTAAAGCAGGGATGGGAAATGAACCTTTTGGAAATAAACAGTGTGTTCTTTGCTCAGCATTTCTAGGTTTCTCCCTTAAAATGGATGCCATCACCAAGTAAGAAAAGAGATGTATAATCAGTATGGGTCAAGTGAAGCTTAGTAATTTTAACTGCATTCATTTAGGGGAAAAAAAATTCTCACATTTTAACCTAAACCTTCACATTTCTCTCTGCCAAGTTTGACTTAGGGCCAAGCAATCAAAAACTGCCAGCACTCATTTAAATGGACAGAGCGATGTAATAAGTAATTCGGAAGAGCAGATAATTCAAAGATCACCTCTATTTGGGTTTATAATAACATTTTCAGCTGATTTACTTTCTTAATTATATTTTTCTTAGGTTAATATTAAAACGAATTTGCAATCTTTCAGAATATACTAACTGGGTAGCAGAGGCCTGGAAAAATCCAGCCCTTCAGAAGGAGCCAACTTGGGTCGTACAATACCCTGGGGATAATTTCCAGAGAATAACCCAAAATAGACTGTGTTTAGTGTGTGCTCTAGCCTTCTAGGACTGCTCTCCCTCTTGGTGACAATACTAAGGAAATCTCAAGGGGCTTACTCCTTTAGGTTGGGCCTGTGAAGAAAATCCTGATTCACAAAAATAGTCATGCACTGTTATTCAAAATAGTAAAAGGTTGGAGACAACTTAATATCCAACAATAAAGGACTAGTTAAACAAATTATAATGTATCAACAAGATGGGTTCTTGTACAATTAAAATAGCATTTATGAAGAATTTTAATGACTTGAGAAACAGCTTATTATACCATAAAAGGGAAGAAACATCAGGTTATAAAACTGACTCCACAGTATCATCACCACTATGTGGTTAAGAGCACAACTGCTGGAATCTGGCTGTGAACATCTGATTCCTGATTGTAGCAGTTATTAAATATTTGACCTAGAGTAGATTACTTCACCTTTCTGAGCCTCAGTTTCTTTACTTGTGAAATGCAGATAATAACAGTACCTATCTCATAGTGTTTTTATGAGGATGAAGAGAAGCTTAATGTATTTATAAAATGCCTGAAACATAGTAAGCACAATTAAGAATACTATTTTTATTTGTTTTAAAACAACATAACTCTGCTCATGCTGTTTGTTCTACTTAGAAATACTTCCCTTCTAAAAATGTAACCTATTTGCTCTCCCTTTCCATCTAAGGTCCAGCCCACATGTCACTACACAGAGTGTGGAGCTTCTTCGCATGACCACCCCACTTTGGTCGGAATTAATCACCTCTTCCTTTTCAATACCAGAGCATTTTGTAATAAACTCTACCCTCGCATCTATGCTATAGGGTGGTAATCAATGTGTATCTCTTTCCCCATCAGAATATGGGCCCCGCAAGATTTGGGGCATGTCTCATTCCTCCCTGTATCCCCAGAGGCTAGCCAAGTGACTGGCACATGAGAAGTACTAGGTTCACCTTGGATAAATGAATGAATGAATGCAAGCTAAGTTCCACAAGTGAAGCAGGTAGGAAGGAAAGGTGAAACAGCAGTTTCTCTGTGACTTCCAAAAGCTCAGGTGTACTCTTTTGGAAGAATGAAGAACATTTTCAGTCTATACTTCATGATTCCAAAGGCTCAACATTTCTATTCTCTTTCTATTGTTGTCTTTCCTAAAATATAATACTTGTCCTGATAACTGAAACAGGGTGGTAAAACAGAATCAAAAGTGAATTTAGGGCTTCCCTGGTGGCGCAGTGGTTGAGAGTCCGCCTGCCAATGCAGGGGACACGGGTTCGTGCCCCGGTCCGGGAGGATCCCACGTGCCGCGGAGCGGCTGGGCCCGTGAGCCATGGCCGCTGAGCCTGCGTGTCTGGAGCCTGTGCTCCGCAACGGGAGAGGCCACAGCAGTGAGAGGCCTGCGTACTGCAAAAGAAAAAAAAAAAAGTGAATTTAGGAGTCAAAAGCCTGGTTCTACTTCTGACACTCAAATCATATGATCTTGAACAAGTAACTTAACCTCTCTGAATGTAAAATAGGGATGATAATACGTATCTTGCCCTTCAAAGGGTTATTTTAAGTATCGATTAGAGAATGCATGTGAGAACATTTTGGAAAGGTGGCATACAAATATAAGATATCATTGATAGTTCTTTTGCTGGTAAAGCTTTGCTCATTCAGAAGTTCAGAGTTAATATCAGACATTTTACATATTTACAGTAGCCTATAATTCTTTGACAAGATTAAGGACAACCTTTCAGTATTTCTCTTTGCCTCATTTTACAGAGAAGTTGTTGGAAATATGGACAGATTTAAACCTGTCAAGAGTTCTATGGAACACACTTAAAATGAGGAATGTGATTCACATTAATATTTAAATATACACTCTTTTTTGTTCTATTTATAAAGCATCAATTAGCAATTACACTAAAGTGCCCACATAATTCCTACTTGGTTGAGAGCATCCTTCTCCCATTAGATAGACAAACTGAGGGTACAGCTGGGTCTAAGTGTGTTACTGCAGATTACCAAGTATGATCTGGCACAGGAATTGAGAATTCCTTTCTAACCCAGAGCTGCCGAATAGAACTTTCTGTGATAAAAGAAATGCTTGATAATCTGCACTATTCAGTATGGTAGCCACTAGCCATATGTGGCTTTTTAGCCCTTGAAATGTGGTTTGTATGACTGAGGTGCTTAATTTTTAATTTAATTTAATTTTAATTAATTTAAATTTAAATAGCTATATTTGGCTAGTGGTACTTACTAAATTAAATAGCACAGTTTTAACCAGTAGCTGTATTTAGCATGAGGATTTGCTCATTAGCCAAATGAACACTTAAAGAATGATGGTATATTATTTTATAATGTGAAAGAAAACTCCCTCGCAGACTGTCAGCATGGCCAGAGTCTTTTCCTTGTTGGAAGAACATTATGATCAGAGGTTAGTTTAGGGGGCATAGAATCAGAATAAGAAGGCCGATTAGATGATTCAAACATTTAATGGCATCCAGTTACAATAACCTGGCCAACAGAACAAGGTGGTCTTATTGCTAGAATACGTGGTCTATCGGCCAAGACATTCCTTGGATATTGCTTTGGTAGGTATTGCTGCCCTTGCTCTGGTGACTCTCCTTTCCCTGGCCAACCCCCTTTCTTTCTTTCTTTCTTTTTTTTTTTTTTTTTTTGCGATACGCGGGTCTCTCACTGCTGTGGCCTCTCCCGTTGTGGAGCACAGGCTCCGGATGCGCAGGCTCAGCGGCCATGGCTCACGGACCCAGCCTCTCCGCGGCATGTGGGATCTTCCCAGACCGGGGCACGAACCCGTGTCCCCTGCATCGGCAGGCGGACTCTCAACCACTGCACCACCAGGGAAGCCCCAACCCCCTTTCTGATTGACAAGACCTTCCTTCTCCTTTTCTCCAAACTCACACTTCATGTGTAGTGGCAGAGAGAAAAGTTTGTCCCATTTCTTTGGCTTTGCTTCCCCATAACTCTCAGTCCAACACACAGATCTCCCCTTTCATCAACCTGAGAAATGCTGGGAAGGCACGGAAGGGAAAGAATGCTTACTTTAACCCTTCTGACAAGGAAAGAACTCAACCTGTCTGGGAACAGCCATTCCTTCTTTTCCTTCAGACATACCATCAAGAGCATCTTAAGGTCAGACTGTAAATCATGTAAAATATCTTTATATTTTCAAGGCAGTTTTTTGCCTATATTATAATCAAGGACAAGAGAGGTTACAGAATTCTGGCAATACAAGTCCTTGCAGCCATGTGTGGGAGTGAAACTTGTAGCTATTGAAACTGCTCTCACAGAACTAAGCCAGGTTCTGGGAGGGGCTCATTCTCAGCCAAGATGAGGTCATTGGCTTCCCAATTTGGCATATAAGAGACTCTGATATTCATTAAAATGACAAGCTGACAGAGTGAGGCATAGGCAACCTTTACCCACTCATCAGCTGTCCAGTCCTGAAAGCTCTAGACTATTTTGATCCTCTAGGCTTTCTGTATATATAGCTTTTCAGACACAAGCCTCAAATCTGCCCAGCAAGATTCCTAGTTATTCCAGAGCTGACCTTTGAAGTTGTGATTCTATGTTTATCAAATTATAAAGAAGTTTCCCAATTAGAAAGAAAAATGTCTCGAGGTAACTGAGTACTGATAAATGACAGCCCAAGATCTTAATTTCATGGATTTTCATAACTTTGAGTTTACTTAGTTTACTTACCAATGCCCTCTTTACATAGATGGGAAATTTGGGCCCAGAGAGGTGAAATGACTTGGTGAAGAACATACAATTAGTGTCTAAGCAAAAATGTTGATAGTTATAACTTAAAATGATGATGATGGTGATGATGATAAATTGTTTTTGTATATTTGTTTTTACTTTCATAGATATGGTAACTAGATTACTAGAATAAGTAAAGCGAATGGTTCGAAGATCAAATTATGGTACTGAAGTACATCAGTGTCAGTGCACTTTAAAACATAAGACCTATTCAAGCCAGCAAGGGTTATAGCTAGTCATTTCTAGAATTAGTAGTAGGTGCTAGTCTAAAGCTACTGACAACTATTTTTCATAAATCATGATGTGATTTTGAAGACTTAAATAACCTTGGAAATTCTAAAGTCAACTAACAACCTCAAACGGGTTTCCATAATCTCCACATCCTCTGGTTGGATCTATTTTACCCCTTCTTATAATAAGGGGTAACATACTGTCTTGGCTATCAGCAGTTCTCAAAGTTGCCTGGGCTCTGGAATCAAAGGAAAGTTTTACATTTGGTCTTTTAAAATTATAGATTCCTTGGTCCCAACCCAGAGTTCCTTGACTGCAGTCTAGAATCTATATTTTTAATAAATTCCCCAAGTAGTGCTGATGCATCATTTGAGAATCACTGTTCAGAACATTCAATACCATTTACACTGACTTAGAGCTATTTCTATACCTGTCTTTTTGCCCACTAAATCTGAAAGTAGTGGACAAGGATTCATTATATTCCCCACATTTATTTACTTATTTATGGTCTGGCCCCAACAGTATTCCTTGTATAGTGATCTATACAATGGTTTAGAACCAAACACATCTCACTTTGAATTCCAGCCCTTCCACTACTAACTACATGACCCTGAGCAAATTATAAAACTTCTGTGAGGCCCAGTTGCTTGTATAATTATATATACATCAAAGTAAAATATAAATAAGTAAATCATAACAATATGAGTTTTTGATAAATAGTAACTAGTGGTTGTAGTGAAGGATAGTGGTATTAGCAGTAACAGCAGTAGCAGTGACAGTATTAGTAGTACTTAGTCAACAAATACCTTTTGATTTAACTAAGGAAGAAACTAAAACAATCTATATATCAGTAATCTAGAAGAAATAAGACCCTCTGCAATAACTAAGACCTATGTGAGGAGTAAACAGTGTCGAGTCATTTAATTCTCATCTCAGATAGAGTGGTCAGCCATGTAGAAAAGGGGAAGCAATAGATGCAGCCTATCAGTCAGTAACGGTTTTGATTCACTTCCAATTGGCGTTCTCATCAATAAGGTGGTAAAAGGTGATCTAGATCCGTGCAGCTAAAACCCTTTTGCTACATCACTCTAAATTCCCCTGTACATTCCCATTTCTCTCTCCGCACCCCTCTCCAAGAAAAGCAAAACTTCTGAAAAAAAATTGCCATTGTGCCAGATCATTAAAGCTGTATTTATATGGGGATTGGGTACAGATGGCAGTAAAGGGAGTAGGTCAGGCAGAAAGTCCTCCTTAGAAATACTGGCTCAGCAATCTTGATGGTCTCTGGACTTCTCTTTGTCCTCTCTAGAGGATATGATAGAACACCTGAGTATTAATACCCTAAGGTCCAGTCTAGGAACCTGGACAGAGTCAGACCCCATGTAGCACCAAACATGACAGCTGGTGGCACTTACCCCTCCTGGACCACGCTCACCTCCTTCCCTCTTTTCTACTCTGAGATCCTATTGACTCTCTCCCCTGCTTCCTTGCATTTTTTCATAATACTTTCCATTTCCCCTTCTCCATGTTTTTCTCCCATTTTCTATGCCTTTTAACCTTAACCTATCCACAATTCTCACAAGCACTTCTCAGGTACACCAGAGCACACAGGGCCTTGCAGCTGTCTATATTCCTCACAAGAAGCAGTGTGGGTCTCCAGACTCACTCACTCACACTCACACACACACACACACACACACACACACACACAGCGGAGGATTCCTCTCAGGAACCTGAGGTCACGGCAAGGATGAAGGAAGTCATAATAATACCACAATAAGAGAATAATAAGGTTACTATATAAATGATCTTTAAAAAAAAAAAAAAACACCCAACATGTAACTTTGCAAGCATGTGTATGTGCCTGTCTTTTGATCTGTACGTGCCTGTCTTTTAATCTGTGCACACACAACTAAGTCACAGAATATGTACATTTCACTCATTCCACTGCTCCCCAACACAATTTTATCTAAAATGTGATTTCCCACCTGATTTTGCAGTGACAGTCTTAGTCAATTATTAAGGACTTAGTAACAGAAACAAAGACTCTGAGCTCTTTGAAAGAAAAGCATATTCTAGTGAGGACCCCATAGCTAAAAACAACTTTGTGGGTATTTTTTTTCTAACAGTCTCAGGCGTACTCCTTAACTTCCTGATTTGCTTAACCCGTGGAGGCCTGGCCATGCGGACAACACATTACTCCATGACTTTCTAACTTGTCCTTCATCATTGCAGCTTTTAACGCTTTGCAGTGCTCTGCTGGAGTCACATGAAACAAAGCGTGCCCTTCTGCTGATGAAACTTTGCTGTCTGTGGCGATATTTTAGCCTGCTGCCTGGATAATTACACGTGTAGCTCACATTAGAGATATAGAGCGACTTGAGGCAGATGCGTCCAGCCTGGCCACACAGGGCCCTGCACTGATGTGATGGCCCCCTGCCATCATCGGTCACTACTGAAGTGGCAGCTGCATAACCTCACCCAGTTCTGCTCTCTCAATAATCATCTGCTGCTGTCCGTGTTTTCTCTCCTTCAAGTGAGGGCAAGCACCTTCTGCCCATGGAGGTTGGGCACAGATTGAGACAGGATGTCATGTGCCTTCGAAAAGTCAAGGTTGGTTCAGAGGACTCTCAGGGCAAAGAAGGGTGAGAAAGAAAGGAAAACTAGAATTTATAAAAACTCAGAAAGGAACAGGCCTTGAGCTAAGCACTTTCACACATTTCATATAACTTAATCCTCAAAATAACCCAGTAAAGAAATGAGGCTCAGAGAAGTTAAGATGATTGCCCAAGGTCACCTAGCTAGTTTGAAGCAGACCTGGGACTAGAGATCAGGTTTCCTAGTTCCCTATCCAATGTTCTTTCTACCAAAATGTGCATAATAGCATTTGTTCCATTTATTCACACATTCAATCAACAGAGATTCATTTTTGTATGGTATGATATTTAAGAGTCAAGTTCTAGAATTAGACTGAGTTCAAATCCTAGCTCTAACATCTACTAATTATACAACCTGGATAATTTTCTTACCCTCTATATACATCAGTTCCTTATGTGTAAAATGGGATTAATAATAGTATCCACCTCATAGAATTGTCATGAAGGCCAATAAATTATCCATGTAAAACCCTTAGCACAATGCCTGAAACATGGCAAAGATTTCACGAAGCTCCTGATAGAGCTCGTAGGCTCATGGGGAAGACAGGTACATAAACAGATAAATTACACTACAGTATGTCAAATACTGAAATAAAGTTTAAAAGAAAATGCTGTGGAATCTCAGAGTAGAATCCCTGCCTAGCACCTCCCATCCTGTAAAATGTGAAATGAGCCTACCTTAATAAGAGGAAAACAAAACTCACAATGGTGTCTATGGAAATTGGCTGTGCCATAAAATAGTTATGGGTCTAACTGGTAAGGACAGATAAGGTAGTTCCAGGGGCCATTTTGTACTCAGAACTCTCCTACTTGTTTCTGGAAGCCCTCTGGGGTTGCTGTAGCAAAAGCTTAGCTTGACCATTAGTGCTGCTGTTTTTAGAGCTGTCAACATTTATATAAAGCTGAACTCATCTTATTCAAACATGCCATATATAAGACCTAAGAATGAATCATTTTCCCTTAAAAAGAATCTCACAATTCCCAGAAAATAGAAAGCAATATAAATTTCTAGTTTTTTTGTTTAATCTACTAAATGATGATATTTAAGCAACATAAATCAGATAAAAATATCACTGACCCTTAAATAGAATGACCCTCAAGTATTTTGCTCCAATTTTCCAATTTTCTCTCCAGTATTGTGCCACACCAGCTAAACTGAATGATTTGCTATTTCCCTAAACAGTTCTTCAAGCTTCCTGGCCTCCAGACTTTGCTCATTCCAGCCCCTCCATCTGGATTGATCTTAACCATATCCTAATCTCTAGCTCTCAAAGTCTATTTACCAAGCCTCCAAGAGTCACCTAGATGCCTACTCTTTCCTGAAGCCACTTTAAAAAATCAAATGTTTCTTCAGATGTAACAGGGGCCCAGTCTCATCTACATTGTCTTTTTCCAAAGCCCCCTGGTACTGTACTAGTTCTAGATAGCTTCTTAAACTGAGACCCACAGCACGTGGCATACATTTTTAAAATGTAGGGGCAGGGATAGAGTCAAATGGAAAAAAAAAATCTGTTAAATACCTCAGTCAATCAATTTAGTATCCATTATATGACAAGCACCATAGAGAGTTCTACTGTTGGCTACAGAAGAAATAAAATATACTATTTCTGCCTTCAAAGAAGTTATGCTTAAAGAAATGAGACATATACCAAGAGAACAGTTCATTTCAAATGTAAATATAAGATAATAATAGCCTCTAACATTTTGCTGAGTGTTTACTATGTTTCAAGAACTGGTCTAAGTGATGAGGTGATATCTTTATCTATCTATCTATCTGTCTGTCTTGTTATCATTTATCTCCCTGCCTATCTATCTCCTCATTTTATCCTCTCCATAACTCTAGGAGGTTGGCACTATTATTATCTCCACTTTATTGAGGAGAAAATAGAAACATGGAGCCATCACTCAACTGGTAAATGATAAAACGCTGACTCCAAAATTCATGTCCTTGATGTACTGTCTTTGGTCTATGACAAATAGTTAAATTTTGGAATTCTGAATATAGGTCCAGAAACGAATGGCATTTTGAGGAGAAAAAAGTCAGTCTATTCAAATAATTAAATGTTGTAAGAGTAGTGATCCATTTGACAGACAGAATTAAAGCTTTGAATGATTTCTAAAAGAAACGTCGTCTCCCAATTGGTATTCTATCAGCCTGGCACTCCTTCCATGAGAGGCAGGAGGAATAGAGAAAGGAGAGAGCAAAAGGAGTGAAAGGCCGAGTTTAAGGCTCAGCATTTTATGTCCTGAGCTAGTTGTAGGCAAGTTCCTTTGCTGAGACAAAATAGTGTTGTATAGAATTGGTGCTGGGGGAGGATTAGAGAATAATGCAAAAAGTAATTTGTAAGCTGAATCCATGGATTATGGACCATTTTTCTTTAAACAGCGATATTCATTTAATGCCACCAGAATATATGTGTTTTACAGAAAAGTCATATGCAAATTAGACTAAATTTACTATGCTACTTTTCCTCTATAAAAAACTGAACAGATTAAAGATTGAGATTTCCCTACAATTGGGGTATACACATTCCCAGTTGCAAGTAGTATAATAGTTTGTCAGCCGTGTTGGATTGATTAGTTTCACTATGTCAGGCATCACCCCAGATTCCCCATTCAGTAGAGCCCAGTATGGAGATGGATATGTGATTTTCTTTCTATTCTATATCTTAAATCAGAACCATCACTATTCATATTACACATGGAAATCCAACCATACCAGCTGGCAAAGAACTGGGAAGGACTTGCATGCACGCAGCCAATGCATGAAACACAAACGTTATAGAACAAAGTTTGTTTTTAATCAATTTTTTCCCATTTAAATAAATATTAAAAAGAAGAATATTAGCTGGAGAGTGTGTACATGAGAAAGAAAAGGGATATGTGTTAAATTCGTCACCTCCCTGTGGATCAGCACCCCTCTAAAGGTCAACTCACTAGCCTCAGGTTTAATTCCCTTTCTTGCTGCTACTGTTCAGAGGTAAATGCTCGTTTTTATTAAAAATCAAAAGCACAGGAGCTTGTAATCCTCTAGACTCAGTTTTTTTTTTTTAATAAAAAGGGAAAGTTTAGCTCAAAGCAATAGCAGCTAAAATTAGAGTGAAATCAGCAGCTGCTCCCCAGGGAAAATGAAAAACCAAACAAAGGTTTGGTATTTTTGACTATAATTTATGTTGTATTTTTTTTCTCCTTTAAATTTGGAAGACTTTCCAAACATTTGCATGTGTCAACAAAACAATATTTTATGTTTGTAACTCCCAACCTGTATACCTCCCAAATAATGTCAGACACAAGCCTTTCAGGTAAAATGTACAAGAAAACTGCTATTGTGTTTTCAATGTCATAGCCGTTGGAAACACTGGCAGCAATTAATAGCATTAGCAAGGCATTAATCTGTACCTCCAGCTAAACTTTCCTGCATTTCTCTCTTCGTACAGTTATGTCAATACACATGACAGTTAGCACAAACCAGAAGTACTAGATTCTCTGAGGATGCTGTGGCATCCAGCTGGTTGTGTTGCTCAGAAATCATGGTCAGAATGGGTCATGAATCAAATACTGAGACAAAGCTTAAATATCATTTATCCTCACTCTCACCTGCTTCTCTCTATCCTGTTCTCTGCTTCATTTTTTCCACGGTTCTTTTGACACTGGATGTTAACTAAACTTACTGTGGTAATCATTTCGCAGTAAATACATATATCAAATCATTATGTTGTACACCTAAAACTAATACAATGTTATATGTCAATTATATCTCAATAAAAAATGATTTTTCTCTCCCTCTCACCATTTACCATTCCAAACCAACCCTTATTATAGTGACAGCACTAGCACGCGCCTGGCATATCATAAGCAAGCAGTGAATAGAATCCCACACCTAGGTAAACCTTACTCTCAACATTTTTTCCTTCATCTGTCTTCAGAGTTTTCTCTTTCTGCCTTCAGGATCATGGTGAGGGCATCTAGGATGTACATTTTTCTTCCAACCTTCTTTCATGCAAGAGCTTCCTGGCCCAAACCTGCCCCTTTCCTCTCTCAATGACTTCTTTGTGAGGATGTCTTGCCACAGGAGACATTTTAAAAAGGACATCTCTCTACTTATAGGAGCAGGTTTAATCACTGTGACTACAGAAAGAATAGCCATGGTCATCATTAGTGGTTCACCTTCATTAGGTGCTTTTTATGGACCAAGTTCCATGGGAGGGGCTTTTCAGGCTCTTTCTCACTGAATCCTTACAACAACTCTATGAGGCAGGTGCCATTATTGATGTTTTACTGCTGAGGAAATGAGCTGAAAGATTAATTAGCTAAGGTCACACAGCTAGTAAGTGATAAATGGAACCTGGGTTCAAATTTAAGTAACTTTGACCTTCACTCTTTCATATCAGTGTTAATGTTGCAGAGCTCCTCTCCTCACATACACACACACACACACACACACACACACACACACACACACAGAGTCATTCTTAGGGCCTGGAGAGAAAAGAGTAAATGGCTTCTAAACTTCTCCTTCTCCTCCAAAACCAACTGATTGGGTCCAGTCTGGAGCTGGTGGTGAGAGAGGGTTTGGACTCTGAATTTGGCCCGTTATTTTCAACAAGTTTCCCTGATCTGAAGCCTAGGTCAATTTTAATAGTTGTTTTCTAAAATTCATTCAGTCTATATGGGATTAGTGATGTTCAATTAATATGTGAAATAATGACACTAGAAAATAATTTGAGAAAGACACATGATGAATGCAAAACCATTTCAAGGGAAGACATAATATTTATAGGACAATAAAAGACACCTGTAGTTACATTATTCACTGAAGCAAAGCTATGTTGTAAGGGTCATCAACCCATATGTTTTATAACATAAACTGATCAACCAAAAGGGTTAGGAGAATATTTCCCTTGGGCAGTACAGTTTGGGATAATTAGACACATTTGAGGGATTTTACACCTTTCTCAGTCGCATCCAACACTAGCCATTTTGAAAACTGATAAACTATTGGCCACTTCTGGTATGGTAATTTTATGATCCAATATAAAAATAAATTTTATTGTATTATTGAAGTGGCCATAACCATTCTATTGAGTTGTTATATGGAAATATGCCTGCCTCCTTTATATGAATTCAACCAGGGATACCCAGACATTTTTCTTTAGGCTCTGTAAGAAGACTTATGCTTTCTTAAAAAAATAAAATATTAGTAGTAGACAGATTCTTGGTAAACAAGTCACATGCAAACACCACCCCTGTCTTAACACCACTTGACTATGTTTATTTTATTTTATATTTGAAGGCAAGCCATTTACTCCGAAGATTTAAGCCTTATATATTTGGACACGCAAAATTTTTGAAACTGTCATTTCTTTTGACAGATGGTAACTTTAAAAGACTTATTTTAGGTCAACAAACCTTCTTAATCTCCAAACTCAGGGGAATTTGCCAACTACTTACTGGATGATATTCTTCCTAGCCAAATCTTTCAATCTTTTAATCTTTATTTCTGCCAGTCTTCTTTTTCCCCTCCTTTTCTCTCTCTATCCCTCCCACCCTCCTTCGTCTGCCCTTCTCCTGCCCCATTCTCTGCAAACTGAATCAGGCCAGCTAAGGGTACAGCACTCGTATTTTTCAAACCACAAATAGAACCAACTTCCCTGGCTGTGTGTGAACAATAGGTACTCATCTAGATTTGAACAGTTAGATAAATTGGGTATTCATCTAACATTGAAACTGTGCCAAGGAAAACTGGCTGCTTGGTCATCGTATGGGTTTTAATCTGTGTACTTTGGTCACAGGGTAGGTTTACCACAAAGAACAGGGTCTTATTGTAAAGATATGCTGTCTAGTGAACCAGGAAAGACTGAAAACTCTAAAACTCAGTAAGAGTAGAAATTAGAACAGAACAAGGTTGCAGGAAGAGTAGGAACTGGTTAATATGTGTCTACCACAAATGTGACTTAGTTCCCCTCCACAAATCTCCATCTCTGAATACCCACTTCTCTTCCAAGTGCTAACTGGACAGTGAGTTCTCTCTCCTTACTTTGGAGCACCTTTTTCTCAACTTCACAGCTTCTGGTTAATCACAGGTTCTGTTTTCTCACAACTTGAGCTACTTATGACAATAAACTTATGGATTATCTGCATGATTAAGCTTCAATTTCCTTTGCTAACCAAGCCATTTTGTAGTAACACTCCCAACACAAATTCCTGAGCAAATCTCTTTAGCCCAGTTTATTATTTCACATGGGCTATACCTTAGGCTAGTTAATAGATTCGTATCCCAGTTGGCAGACACTCACTTCAGTCAGTGAACTGTGGTACGGTCAAAATGAGAATAGTTTGGACAGGTGGGCAAAACCTGATAACTTAGTTTCTCAGCAGAGGCTGTAGGTGAAGGGTGGAACAATTTCCTTCAGATGGGGTTGTGTTCATTGTAGGCAGCATGGTGGAAATGTTTAACTGAAATATTATAAACCAACTATGGAGAGAAAGCAAGATTTTTCTACCACCCTTTTCCTCAGATCACCTGATCTGGATATTTCTATACCTATGTAGATTTTCTTTCTTCTTGATAACTTTCCTTATTTCTACCATCAGTAAAGGACAGAGCCGTTTATCTCAGATTCTTAAGTAGAATCTTTTTCTACCTAAGGTCTATTCCACCATCTCTTTAGGTTGAGACTAACTCTTCCAACAGGTATGTAGACTCATTTGCAGACTCTTATTATGGCCCTCAGAAATTCTTAGAACATACTGTCCTGCTTTCTGAATACAGAGACCACTCAACTGCTTCCTTTAAAACAGTCTCTTAGCTTTGACTTCACCACTTATTGCTTATGAAGATGTAAAAACTGAAGATCCAAAACAATCTTCAACCCTTCTTCCCAGGGTCAAACTGCAATTATTCAAAGAATCATTACACGGCCTTTGGACTGAGACATGGTTCTTTTCACACAGAACACTAACACAGTTCAACCAGTAATGATTTATCTGCACTGAGGTCACCTGATTCTTGTAAAGGCCAGGAGAACTCCTGCAATTAACATTAGAGGAGGTATTTCGGTATTGTTTATTTGATTAATTTTTTGTATGCTTGTCTAGTGGGGAATTGCTATTGGAAAGTAGACATAATTGATGATAGTTCTTTCTGACGTTTTTTTTTTTTTTATGAATAAACGGGACAGTTTTCTTTCTAGAGTAGTGTAAGAGTGAGTATTCCTCCTAGAGGCAATAACAAATTTGAAGGTGTCATGACATCTAATGTGGTCCTGAAATTCTTCAATTTTCTGTCTATCACTGGATATAAATCACAATGATATAACACTATTTCTCACCTCCTTACCCATCTCAAATCATCAAACATAAATTCATTTATTCACTCACTCAGCTAGTACTTGTTGAGTGCCTATTCCTGTGTCAGGAATCGTGGATACAGAAAGATACAATTCCCGTTCCTCCCCTCACAGAACTTAATAGCACATTCTCCCTATTTTTCTTCTTGTTTTTAAATGTCAATAGCTACCCTATAGTTATTTTGCCTAAAGTATCACTAATCTCCAAATCCACCTTGAAAGGTAGTAGGATTTCTATTCAATAGGTGAAAAAAGTGGGGTTTAGCTAACAAGCCAATTAACTTAAGCCCATAGGACTGGAAAGTTGCAGAATCAGGATTCAAACAATTTGTCTGGCTTTAAAGCCACCCTTATTTCAGTTCTTTGCATAGCCTTCAAGATTAGTGAGCATCTATCTTTTGCATATGTGCTAAGAATTAGGGTTCTAAAGAGGTGTAACTAATTGGCTACTATCTTATCTTTCACAGTCTATTGAAAAAAATAACCTATATAAAAGTATGTTCTCCCTTTTATTGTTATTTACCTAAGCATCATTTGCGTGATCAAGACAAAAGTGTTGCTTTAAGTCAAATCTCATCTTTGAACCACTGCTATGAATCACTGCTCAGGGTTACTACTCTCAGGATTAATACTCTTATATCTGATTTAGGCAAGTGAATGGGGTTACTTGTGGAATGAGTAATAAAGCATTTTGGCATCTTTGAAAAAGACTACTAGTCTATAAGCTCATTAAACTCAATTTCATTTTTTAACAAACACATATATACTTAGCAACTACCATTATTAAACAAAATTCCATTCCTTATGTTAGCTATACTTCATTAAGCAGCCACCATTCACATAGCACTGTATTAAAGATAATTCTTTGAACTCTGTTGGGACTGAAACAAGTCTTTCAAGGGCTACAAAAGCCCAGACATGTTTTTGTTGTGCTTAAGAAACACTGCAACTCCAGAAGATAGAAAGACACATGACCTTCATGGACACATAAGGAAGAGTTGGCAATTTCCACTTTTAAGAGATAGAGAGATAGAGATATAGGTAGAGATAGAGAGTGAGAGAGTGAGAGAGTGAGTGAGAGAGTGAGAGAGAGAGAGAGAGAGAGAGAGAGAGAAGTTCTTCCCCTCTTAAAAAAATTTAAGGACTTTGCCATGTTAGCAAATTATTCTTTAATCTCTGATCTGTATATTCTGAAACAAGCTAGGTATTCTTCACCTTCTGCTGTACATATGTATGTTGCTGATATAGTCTGGCTTCTTCTCATGATGGGTTTCAAATGACACCTCAGAGAGGCCTTTCCAGACCACCCCACATAAGCAGTCTATCCTCCTTATCTTATCTAAGCAATAAATCCCCACAAAGCCATCTTATTCTCTACATAGGAATTTTGCCATCTGAAATAATCTTGTTTAGCATGTGTTTCTGTTTTTAATCTATCTTTCTCTACAGGTCTATAAGCTCCATGAGTGCAAGGATGGGGTCTGTGTGGTAACAATTGTGTCCTTAGCACTCAGAACATTCCCTGATCATTTACTAGGCATTCAATTGTTATTTGCAGAATGAGTGAATGAATGAATGAATGAAAGAATGAACAAATGAAGGCAATGATAAACAAGTTGGCACCACAGCTCACATTCAAGGGCTTTACCTATTTTTTGTAATTTATAAATGAGTCAAAGCATAGGTTTCAACTGATGTATTCAATTTATCTACTAAACTTGTGACAAGGGGCTTCTCACCACACTCTCAGCTCCAAGCTGAAGCAGCCTTTCCTGCCAATTCTGTCTCTGTGATATCCAGCTTATAAAAGGTCTTTCTAAACCTTGAGTTTTGCCTTTGGAATTAAGCAGACAGAGATAGTCCACAAATTATCAATCTTAGTTTTTAATTGAGATCAGACCCCAGAAATTTGACAGTTTTAGATTACATTGACAGATCAATATAGATATCCATATAATATGTAGCTAATAAGCCTTTTCATGAATAAAACTAGTGTCATAGTCTATTCATTCTGAGCTCTTAGATACCTGAACCAGAACAAGACCTGTTTTCTCCTAGATGTTCTTTTGTTGGTTTCCTTGAATTCATCTTTTTGCTACACATCACGCTGGATGCCCATAGCCCCTGCATGAATAGCATTTTCCTTTGCATTGAGAGAAATTGTTTTTCTCTTTCGCAGCTTGTCTTCTCTAAGCTGCCCACCTCAACCAGGGTGCCTCAGTATTATCTACAGCATTTAAGATTTTACAAGCAATTATATTCTCTCTAACCGCCTCTTCTTTTTCAAAGGCTGTACAAATTGATATTTTATTTTTGACCGCTCCAGGCTTAGATTGGGCCCGTCAGCCTCTCATACCCCTTCTATTGCCCTTTTTCATAGCTTTTCCTGCTAGTAAGGTATTGATAAACACCTATGTATTGATGACATAGTCTAAGACAGTAGCTTTAAAAAAAAATGTTTCTTGACCATTTATAGAAGATCTGACCCCAGATGATTATGTTAGCACATAAGCCAGCTAGTTTAAATATTTTTTTTAAATGAGGAGTCATTACTTGTCTCTTCCAGCTGCCCTCTGCTCTAATCCAATCTCACCTTAGTCACACACACTTATGCCCTTAGTGGTGTTCCCAAGCTTATAAAGTGAATGACAAGAAAGAAGGGAAAATCACATATTTCCCTTAAAAGCTAACATCTTTGATTTCAATGAAGGCATAAAGGTCTCTCAAATTTTGAAATAAATCAAAGATTTTACTTCCAACAGGAGGTAGATTTCCAAAGCTGAAAAAAATACCTAATATACAATAGGGACAAACTGAATATCTAACAATCCTATTTCTACATTCTTAACCTCACCTCTCAAATACTGTCCTTTCCCTCTGTGATTTCTGCTCTCTGAATTTATAACAGTTATATTCTCTTCACATGCATATCAGATGCAGGGTTTCAGGGTTAAAGCAACACTATTTGCTCCTGAGCTGAAGGTACCAAAGAAGTGAATATAGAGCTATTTTGAGCCCTCAATGAAGTATTATTTGGGGACCACCACAGCAGATCACTTCTATTTTGATAATAAAAAAATTTCTGCTTTCTCTCTACCAGCCAAAGAGAGGTTTAGACCCCAAACTCTCAAAGGAAACAGAGTGAAGAGAGCATAAGCATATCAAAAGACATTCATGATTTTTTTCATGGATCCCTTATCCTTGTTTTCAATGGATGATCACAGGCTGAATAACTGAGGAGACGGAAACTTTACCCACATTTGAACATTCAGACATATCTCTGTAGAATCTGTACTTCCAATTTAACTATATAAGGACTGGCTGATCTCAATTCGATCAATCAAATCATCTTTGTAGACATTTCAATTCAATCAATAAGATGAATTCTAACCTTAGACTGGTCATGACTCAGTGGAGTGGTTTTATTCTAAAGTCATGGTCTTTTGTAAGCTTGAACAGTGAAAAAGTAAAGAAAAGCGACTTTCATCAGAATTTGATTCCTATTCTTAATCAGAATTAATCTAAAATTAATTTAACTTTTTTCCTGTCTCTGTTCTGCCTCCCTTGGTGACTGCTTAGAGAGTAAAAAGAATCATATTGCTTTAACATTTAACTGAATCTCAATTCCTTTGAATAGGTGAACCAAGCCATCCCCTAGTGGACCTCTGCTTTGAGTGTACCCCAACTCCCAGTGTCCTTGGATCCTCTGTTGTAAAATGATGTTAGAATACAATGCAGCAACAGGGACCAACCAGGCCAGGGCACCATGAGCTTATGAGCTAGGAGAGCAACTTAGAGAAGAGGAAGAATCATTGAACTTCATATTCAAAAACCTAGGTTTAGTTTATATTTTGCTTCTTCCTCAGCCATGTGACTTTCAACAACTTATATCATTTGTCTCAACTATTTCATCTGCAGAATGAGGCAATTGATCATGATCTCACAGGGCTGATGTGAGGAAAATGTATGTGAAAAATTGACAACCATGATGCAGTGAAAGAATATTAGTTGTTAACATTAGCCTTCAAGATTTTCCATAGTGTCCTTGCCAACTTCCTTTTACCCTCATATACCCAAGGCTTTCCATGCCCAGGTTTTCAATGGTAAGGGTGCAGGGGGTGGGTAGGGTAGGTTTCACTGAAATCAAGCAGTAGAAAGCAAGAGTTCAAGGCCTAAAGTGAACTTGAAGCTACTCTAAGGAGTCCATTCTTGGTGATGAAGGAAAAGAGAAAGGTAGAGACTGGCTGAGAAAAACTTCTGGTCCCTCAGCTACCAGTTACGTTTTCCTTGGATCTGTTCACATCTGCTACACCAGTGTTTTTCATGCTTTATTGTGCAAAGGAATCACCTGGGGATTTTGTTAAAATCCAGATTTTTATGTAGTAGGTCTGGCCAGAGCATTTCCAACAAGCTCCAGCCAAGGCCAACACTGATGATGGATAACATTTGGAGTCACGAGGTCCTACATGACCCTCCATGATTTGTTGCCTGCTTCTCCCACCACATGTCCTATCCATGTTCCTGTACTTTACCTTCTAGTTAAGACCAAACTGTCATTTCCAGGAACATTCTAACGGTTTCTACTCTATGCTTTAGCTCATCCTAATTTCTACATTTAGAATATTCTTTTTATATCACTTTTAGACTCTGCCAAAAGATTATCCTCTCCAGGATTTTATCCTGTAAACCCTGTTCTCTATTCTTCAGTGCCTTCATATCAAGGTTTAAGTTTCTATGGCTATTTCTTCCCACTAGACCCTGAAGTTATTAAGAACAAGAACTCCATCTGAGTTTCTATACCCCCGGCTTCTAGCACTCTTTGTGGTATACTAAAGAACTTCATAAATACTTGCTCAGCTAAGTAGTGTATAAAGAGCACACTGAATTTTAGACCCATACCTGACTGATCAGGCAGTTGAGGATCAGGTAGAACATCAGTCCCTAGTAACAGCCTACTATGCTTCTTACTATGAAATAATACCCAGTTGGCAGTAAGTGTGATCGTGACAGAAGTCAAAACAAAAACAAAAACAAAACAAAAAACCCAGAAAGTCCATCTTTAAAAAATTTAACTGGCAGAGTGGATTAGGTTAGTGTCTGTGTGATACGCCTTGAGGACGTCAGTAGGTCTCACACCCATCTTACTTGTGTGGAGACATTACAAAGGTCAGGACACTTGAGGTATGGTGGTGCAACCGACTCCATCGGTCAGTCAGTTCTGTTCCTTATTTCTGAGGCACTGATTCCCTCACCTCCCTTCCTCTTGTATATTTTTTCCTTTCCATGCTTTCTCTATGGTCCTCTTGATGCTCACTAGCCGAGAATCGAAGGGTCTAGGCCTGCTCCTCTGCTCTCATCTTCCTTTCTCCAAGCTGGATAGAAGGAAAAGCGGTAATCCATCATATAAAAGAAGCAGTCTCCCACAGTCACTTGGGCACTGAAGAGATGCCAGGTCAAAAATATTTCCCTTCATCACATTCCCTCTCTTTCCATTATGAATTTCAGCTACTCTTCTCTGGGCCTAAGAAATCTTTCCTGCAAGCCTGAGACTGATGATGGAAAATTAGATTTAGAATTCTTCATTAACGCAAAGTAACAGACATAAGATTGAGAAGGAGAGGTGTAGAGGTGTATTTGTGTTCCTAC
Organism: Hyperoodon ampullatus; assembly: GCF_949752795.1. NCBI lineage: Eukaryota > Metazoa > Chordata > Mammalia > Artiodactyla > Ziphiidae > Hyperoodon > Hyperoodon ampullatus. The sequence goes on along the minus strand of NC_136918.1, from coordinate 84,210,714 downwards.
TGTGACCTCTAAATAGCATATTCTATTCCCAACATATAAAAGAAACTCAAATAAGAGATTAACAGTTTAGGGAACATATTCTGGCATTATGTGCTTAATATGTTTCTATAATCATCAATTATTAGGATTGTCATGTAAAATGAGAACCATTTGTTAACATTTAATATACTGCTCTGGTTGAGAACCACCTAGCAGGGGAAGAGCTCACATTCTTATGTCACCACCATCTTTCTTATACCTGGCAGTGCCTGGTACATAATTGGCCCTCAGTCTGTATTTGCTGAATAAAAAAAAGAATGTCTAAATAGTTAAAAAATGAAACAAAACAAAACAAAAAAGCATTTAATATACTGAACATGCAGGGAATCAGAAGTAATAAATGAAGGTGGTTAGGAGCTAATAAGAAGAGCTGAAGAGGGAGAGGGGCATCGTCATTAGTACCTTGTCAACAAAGAAGACCCATCTGTACACCAACATACCAAAGCAAAATGGGAAAGGGATGATGCTGTTATACATGGCCGATGAAAATAAGCTAATTATCTTTCTTCAAAGATGGCCCTTTTTTATCTAAGATATTTTCTTTTAAATACTAATGTATATTTTTCTGTAAGCATATAAATTAAGCACATAAAATTAAGAGTATGTTATTCTTAAGATTGAAATAAATCTCCATGACTCTACAATATAGGACAACAGCTTGACATATGTAGAAATAAAAGCAAATGAGTTTGAATTTCCAGATCTTTATAATGCAGAATTTCATTGTCATCAAGATGGTTTCATAACCATGAATTATGTAAAACGTCACCCAATTCAGAGTAACATGGGGCAAGGAACTTTTGGCTTACTAAAATGTATGCATTTTAGGGTAGTTTTTAATCAGAATAGACTATCTGCATGTAGGCAGAACTGAATATATGTTATAAACTTATCTGTTTAATTAATAATTGGAAATATGTATTTAACTTTAATTAGCTCTATGCTAAGTACTGAATGTACATTTTCTAATTTAGTTTTCACAACAGCCCAATGAACTTGATCCACTGTTCATTCCTATTTTAGGGTTAAAGAAACTAAAGCACAGTCACCCAAGGCATATCCGCTATAAGTGAAGAAATCCACATATAATGTCTTTTAACTATCAGTTAAATTTTTTTCTATGAAAATTGTTAAACCAAAATAATTTTAGTCATTTCTGGCTTTATGAAATTCTTTGAAATTAAAGTAGATTTCCCTATTAAGAATAAGAGTAAAAACTGTTAGCAGGAAAAACATTTTTAATAAATATGACTTTGGATTTTGGCTTCTTCATCTAAAATGTTAAGTGTTTTAGCCAAATCTAAAATTCTGTCGTGTTATATATGCAAATGCTTAACTATCAAAAAAAGTCACAAATGTATTGGTGTCCAAAATTTCAAAATTCAATAGTAAATCAGCCAACACCAGGTATTCATACATTTTCCAAATATTATGGAGGAGGACTTTATGATATTAATGGTAAAGACTGGACTAGAACAAACGTACCATTTAACTTCACTTCAAATGTTAGATGACATTACATCTAAATCCTTTTCCAATCACTTCCATTTTACTTTCAGTGATTTATTTTGGTGGGGGGTGGGGCAATTAGTGTCATGCATAATAAATAAACAATAAGAATCTGGTTAACTTATTTATAATGATACTTTTATATACATATAAATACAAAGCCTACTTGCATTGGATTAAATGAAATGTGGAATGTCAGTAACCTAACAGAGTGTTTGATACATATCAGGTGCTGAATAATTACTACTTTCCATTTCTTTTTTCTATATCACTCTTCCAAGAAATTTAGTCAACAGGGCAATTTTCATATGATCTTTGTACAGTGTTAATCTATTAAAGCACATCACACAGTTAATTCAATATCTGTTGGGTCTTTACATTGATTAGAATGTCATACAGCCTCTACAGGCTCTTCCAGGGCTGAAGAAATTTAGTAGTCATTTGGACAAGCAATTTTACTGGGTTTAAATGCAGAAAATGATATCTAACTTTTATTCAGAAACCAAAGAGTCATCTTTACAGTATTTGGCACTATAGGTAACCCTGTCCTTTAGAATGTTTGTTGACCTAATCACTAATTGATATCAAAGAAGAGTCTACTTCATAAAGGTCAACCGCTTAACACCATCGAACTTCAAAAGACCCTCCTAGTGCCCGTGGGTCCCCTTGAGGGATAAGGACAGAGAAAGAGAGTGTGCTTGTTAATAAAGACCTTTAGCAACACCCTTGCTGGCTCCCCCAACACTGACAATGGCAGGATCCAAGTTAATGCTTCTTCAACTTGAGTGTGTTTCAGAGTCACTGAGCAACTTGTTACTAATTCTGATTCCAGGGTCCCACCCCCAGATTTTCCGATTCAGTAGATCTAAGGTGGGTTATAGACATCTTCATTTTTTATAAAACTCCTCAGGGATTCTGATGCAGACTGTTCAAGAAATACATTTTTGAAGGTACAGATAGCTGGACCCAGTCCTTTGGCCAAGTATAAAGCACCACAGAAGAGAGAAAGGAAGAAAAAAAAACGTGACCCGTTTGCTTTTTGCCCTCCACAACCTTACCCCACTCCTGTGAAGAACATGACATGTTCTTGGTTTTTGCTTGTTTTACCTTCTTCTTCTAAAGACTCTCACCTTTATGAAGGATTTGGAGAACATGATTCTAACAGATCGCATCTCTTCAGGCTCCGTCAGGTACAGTTATGAAGCACTGGCTGAGATTTGGGAGGACTGTGGTCCAGTTAGCAAGCTGAGTTTGACTTTCCTGCCCAGTGGATGAAAGCAGTGGGTTTCTCTTCATAGCCTCTTTAATTGAATTGCAGGTCAATCTCCTTAGTAACCTGTTCCCTGCTCAAGATAACTACCAGGTACCTTCCAGCCTCAAAGTTACAGAAAGCTCCTCTTGCAAGCACTCTTTCCTCAAATCTCTTCAGCCTCCCCAGTGGGTCCCTTATAGTCTCTTCTCTCCCACTCCATGAATGGATACTAGATATGTGAAACTCCTGACAATCTGAAGACTGGAAACCAGGCAGGTAAAATAGAAGAAGCATCCTTTCTCTTTTATTTTAAATCTAAGCAGTGCTCAAATTCCCACTGAGGGGGACTGTTTGCTGATGCAGCTGTGAGATATGACGTCTAAGGGGAGAAAGAGTTAATAGATTTTATCAGCCATTCCTCCTGAGGTGTGGACTGCCACCCACCCTCTTGTTCTAAACCTCAGAAAAAAATGCTGAAGGATGCTGACAAGGCTCTTTGAAGATGTTTTCACTAGAGTGGAGCTGCTGCAGTGGCACCCCAAATTGGCACTTCTGTGCACACGTTGTTATAAACATGCAAATCGAATCACTGGGTGCTACTAGCTCAACCATTCACAGTAGAGTGATTATCAACTGACAGCTTTAAGCTGGTACACCCCTTGCTGTGATAGCTTCAGCAGAGATTTTGCTTAAAGTCCTGTCATCCATCCCTGATGAGACGGGGAAGGGAGTTCCCAGGATTCCTCTTGCAAATCTAGAGATGGTATTCTGTAAAGCTTCAGGGACCTCTCCAAGGCTGACAGAAGAGATGAGAATGACAGAGAAGCAGCCATAATAGCAGAGGCCAAGGAGTTTACTAGTTTGAGACAGCCTTACCAAGAGTGGGTCTGGCTGTAGGCTTTTGAGAACATCTTCACCTATAGAGACAGTGTAAGTGAAACTTGATGCTTAGTTAGATCAGCTTTCTAAGAATCACCAGAAGCTTGGTAAAACTACAGATTCCCTCCTAGAGATTTTGTTTCAGAATCTTTGGAGTAGAGTCCAGAATTTGATAGGTTTATCAACCAATGTTGATGAATTGCAGCCATTGTTAAGAACTACAGTATATAAACCAAGGCCATAAGAAAGAGATTTCTTCAAGAATCCACATCAAAACTTGAAATATATTTTAAACATGTCTGAAAATGGATACTTTCCCATAGGGAAGTGGGGTCTACATCCCCTCCCCTTGAACCTGGGCTAACTTAGGAAACAGTTGACCAACAGAGCACAGAGGAAGTGACACTAAATGATTTCCAAGTGTAGGTCATAAAAGATGATACAGCTTCTGCCTGATTCTCTTAAGGCACTTACTTTCAGAGCCTTGATCCACCAGGTGAGAAGTCTCAGGCTGCCATACTCCATAGGAAGCCATCACTGCAGGCGTTTTGGCTGACTGCCCCAGCTGAAGAGCCAGCCAACAGCCAGCATCAATGGCTATGTATCTAAGTACAGATGCCTCCAGATACTGAGTCACTCCAAGCCACTGAGTCACTGCCAGCTTTGGGTCTTCCCAGGTGAAGTCCCAGATATCATGAAGCACAAAAAGCTGTCCTCATTAGGCCTTACCCAAATTCCTGACTCACAGAGTCTTGAATAGAACATGCATCATGGACAGAAATCATGCAAGGCATTGTGGGTGAAGCAAGGATTACAGAATCTGATAGTCCTGGCTTTGTCATTCAATTATCCTTGTCATTCATGTAAAATCTGTGTGGCTTTGGGTAATTTGCTCATGCTCTCAGAAGGTCAGATTTACAATACGTAAATTGGAGAGAAAAGTATATCTCAGGATTGTGGTAAAGATTAAGAAAGGCAATGTGTAAGAACGTGCCTGGCACAGGGCCTGTAACACAGTGAGAATTTAATATTTATTGCTATGATCTTTGTTACTGTTATAACTAAGTATCAAAGACCCCTAGATATCTCAGTGGAGATCAAAGCCATTACCCCTAATGACTGAGGGAAATCAACAGAGTGCATCCAAGTCATGGCACATAAATCTTATGATAGAAAAGAGGATTCCAGAATCTGTCCTTCCCTACATACTCCTTGTACAGATGAGACACTGTGTTGAAATATTTTTTTCCAGGCCAGTGAACCCAACATGAGGACTTTTTTTTTTTTTTAATGTTAAAAACAACCACTGGACACTCATGATAGTAGTATTTATGTTAGAAAAAATACATATCTTGTTACTAACCATAACTCCTACATACATATTTAAAATAGTATATATCTGTCACACAATCTACAGATGATACTCTGCAAATACTGATCGAAGGCTCTATCAGAATAATTGTCTTCACTGCTCAGTAAACCTCAGAACCTAGAAATCCTATGACAAGTCAATGTCCCTTTCCAATTCCCCATGTCTAGACTCTGCAAAAGTGATACTATATAAGTACACCCAATAAGGAACATGCTTTGAAGCTGTCTTTGGCTCTTTCAACTTAATAGAAGGGAAACATTTCTGATAAGCTCTGTACATATCATCAGTCCTCCTATAAGAGGAGAAGCTGATGTGATTAGTTGTGTGGCATATGGAGGAAAGAGAAGCTAAGTGATCCTTTTAGGGATCCAAATGGCCTCCAAGTAACAGAGATAATGACATTTAAACACTTTCGATAGTGATTTTTATTTGAACAACTCCAAATCATGCATAGGTAAAATGCAGTCTCCATGAAAAAAATGCATTAGCAAACTCTCAAGAATCTCCATTAAGAAATAATCACAATTAATTCACATAATTCAAAATGGAAAGGAGTAGAAAGAATATTCTTGTTATGTATGAAAATAGTGCCAAATAGTATTTTTTTTTTGTTGGGGTATTCTTAGCTCAGGTCCTAATAAATCTCTTTAAAAATGACCTGGGGGCCTCCCTGGTGGCGCAGTGGTTGAGAGTCCGCCTGCCGATGCAGGGGATACCGGTTCGTGCCCCGGTCCGGGAGGATCCCATATGCCGCGGAGCGGCTGGGCCCATGAGCCATGGCTGCTGAGCCTGCGCATCCGGAGCCTGTGCTCCACAACGGGAGAGGCCACAACAGTGAGAGGCCCGTATACAGCAAAAAAAAAAAGACCTGGAAGAAGAGTTATTTTCATTATGTTAATGATCTCCTGGGTAAGGAAATAGTAGAAATAGCTCATTAATGGAATTTGCAGGTGATAAGTTAAGATGTATGGCAGGCACCACTGAAGTTCCTAAGATGTTATATAAATGGACCCAGAGAGGGTAGGGATATGACTCAAAAATAACAAAATGAGATTCAGCTTAGAAAAATGGAAACCAATACATCTTGAGCAACATAATTCAATGGACAGGAGAAACCTGGAGAGAAGTAACACTGATGGAGACCTGGATCTAATAATAGAAGACAAATTAGATATCAGTTTGCAAGGTGATATGGCTGCCAAAGGGGCTGATGCTATTTTGAACTGAATACAGTGATCAATTACGTTGAGGCAGAAGAAAATACAGAGAAATGACTCCCACGTTCCTTGATTCGGGTTATAGGCTAAACTACAGCATCAGGCCTCTGGACACTTGAAATGTGCTGAGAAATTGGACTGAGTACAGAGGATAGCACAAGATGATTAAAGAAATGGAATGATGTATTTATGGGGAAAGAGTAAAGGAACTAAATACGTATTGTCTGGATAGTGATAACAAACAGAGTTAGGGTAGCACTGAGTCAACATTTGAAAGGTGTAATTTTCCTCAGGTGAGAGGTCTATATACATGTAAAATAATAGCAATGGTATTAAGACACCAAGAAAAAGTGTCTAAGGTGGGTGGCATAGTCTTAGCATACAGTTAGTGGTTGAGATCACTTCCTGGTAACAGCTGTACTGACAACAATTGTTTCAGTTGCCATGTTGCTGTTGGAGACCACTGGACAGATCCTCTTCTCAGTCTCATGGTAGAGAAACTTAAGCAGTTGGGAGTTGTTACCGGGAACAATTAAATTCTGTGTAATGTGGTTTTAGTGTCTTTCTTAACGCTGATCTCCATTACCTCCCTCCTCAGTCAAAATTTAATTTCCTCCTCCTTGTTTCCAAAGCCCACATCAAATCTTGCTTTTAATTACCCATCTCTAGGAACTTTCTCCTTCTAAGTGAAACAACAGAGGAAAGAAAATGGAGGATCTGAACCAATTTATACCAAGATGCTAATCGGTCAGATAACAGTTTAATGTATTTCTCAAATATATGCATAAGGGACAATATCTTCTTCCTCATAAAGAGGTTTCTGCCCAGTGGATGCGGACTATTTTTTGATGTGGACCACCTCTGTGTCCTTCAAATCACATTCTCTAAGCTTTCAAGTGGCAAATGCTCCTATCGGGAAGTGCCCCCTGCACATGTCAAGCTGCTGAAATAGCTGCAGCATAGTCTTAGAGATTGAATGGGCTCAATTTAATAGATGTTGGGGGTTCTGTATTAAAACCCTAAACATCGAGAGCATGTGACATACTTTATGATATGTGAAGCTGCGTGGGGGAAATTTTCATGCAGCTACAACGAGCTAGGACATGCTCTAGTGGAAGCATGAATTCAAGAGAAATATAACTTAGCTCTCTTCCAGCTCTAACATTCTATGACTCTATAATTCAGTGACTGTACGATCATTTTCATGATTCAACAGTCAATACTGATGGATTCTTTCCAAAGTGAAAATGTGAGAAAGAAAGTGAAAGAGAGATGAAAAGTTGTTCCATTATGTGTTAAGTATTTACAATACCAGGGAGATACAATTTGGGAACAGAGTGAATGATGAAGGATGTAGCAAAGAAAAGGGGGGATATCTGAAGGGGAAAAAAAAGAGAAAAAGAACTGCAGTGACCATCCATCACTGATCCCTGGAGTGGAAGGGAAGAAAATGTGAAATTCCTGTACATACTTGTGATGTATTTGGAAAGACAGAATATCTTGCTCAGGGGAAACTTTAAAGAGTCAGACATCTGCTGTAGAGCAAACACAGTGAAACATGGGTCACTAAAGAACCCCTAAGTTACAGAGAGAACAGGTTTATGACCCTGAAAGTAGGCAATGCAGGGGGAGCAAAAACCTACCCTAGGGCTTCCCTGGTGGCACAGTGGTTGAGAGTCCGCCTGCCGATGCAGGGGACACGGGTTCGTGCCCTGGTCTGGGAGGATCCCACATGCTGCGGAGCGGCTGGGCCCGTGAGCCATGGCCGCTGAGCCTGTGCGTCCGGAGCCTGTGCTCCGCAACGGGAGAGGCCACAACAGTGAGAGGCCCGCGTACTGCGCAAAAAAAAAAAAAAAAAAAAAAAAAAAAAAAAAACCTACCCTAGATCTGCCACTGACTGGCCTGAAGGGATTGATGGGGAATGTGAAAGCAATAAAATAATCACCAGGGTCCACTTGTTATTTATATTCTAATAGTAAAGAAAATAGTTTCTTAGGTTTCAGGTAATTTCCTAATACAAGTGCTTTAATGGAAACAAGATAGTTACCTGAGGCAGCCAGTTTAGCCAAACATGGTTAGTAGAATGCATCATGCCATGTATAAAGTGACCTGTACTGCTGGCCACAGGCAGTCTTTATGATAGAGTCAGGTCACTTGGGGTTTACTGATAGCGTGGGTCTCTGTGTTGATTATTAGTGGCCAAGCATAGGAACTATTTTTGCCATGTGTCATAAATTTCTTCAGCTTCCAAGAGGCACAGCCTGGATCAACACAACAGAAGCTGAAGACAGAATGCAGTTCACTCTGAACTGCGTAGATAGGCAGGATGAGCCAGCCTGCAGAGTCTGTTTCGGTCTCAACTGCATCTAGGTAGGGATTCTTCAGCCACCTGATATCTTCAAATGAACCTAGATAGTTTTCAATTATAGCATCACTGTATAGATATTGTGAGAGTGTAAGTCTATTATTTATGAGTAAAAGGGAAACTACATAATATGTGAAAATCTCCTTGCCACAATTTTAAGGTAATAGTTATGCAAAAAGCAATATTTCAAGACATACAGAGATTTGGACTATAGGCTGATAAGCTCATCATGTAGCTTATCACCAAAAAATATCAAACAAAACATTAACAGAAACATGTGATCAAATCTGAGTAGTGGTACCGCTCAATGCAAGGTAGTTTTGCCATATGGATTGGCTACAAGTATTAGGTCATAAGTGCACTGTACCTTTAGTCCAACTCAGCTCTTAGTCCAACTCAGCTGTGATTCCATAGATACAGACAAGAGATACACATAAAGATCTAAGTGGAAAAAAGACTGTAAAATTGTAAAAGGAAAAACAAATAGCCCAGAATTCCCCTAGTAATTCATGGCTGTGGGACAAGGTAAGTCCAAACACAAAGTAGACTGATATCAATCAGTCACTTGGCTACGAAGCCAAAGTGGAGTTGAGGGGAGACTTTATATTTCAACTCAATGCAAACTTGAAAAGATATTTGAGAAGCCCTTCAACAGAGATTTTATTTAATCATACCATATTTACTAAAGAAATCTGTACCTCCAGCCTCTTCCATTCCAACTCCTATAATCATCATATCTGAAAAGCATTTAATGCCAACATCTAGTACCCCCCTGCAAATGACCCCAACTCTAATTTTCATGCAAGTTCTATAATAACTGAATAATGACTATTTGTCTAAACACAAAATGTGTCAGGGGTCTCATAAGTATATTTAATCCATACAACAACCCTAAGAGGTAAATGTTGTTACTCTGATGTTAAAGAAGAGAAAACTAGGAAGATATATATTTATAAAGTCAGTTTAGTACTCAAGGTTCAAAGCTAGGTCGGGCTAACTCTAAAGTTTCCAGCAGAGAAACAGTGAAAAAAGAGATAAATAGGTTTCCTTAAGTTCATCTAGAACTTAGTCTCCGATTTCTCTATATTTAAGGAACTGCAGGTGTTCCTTAAAACTTGCTTTAATTTCTTTTAGGCTATAAGCAAATAGAGTGTGGTTCCTAGGTCTGTGTGTCTGTGTGCACACACATGCATGTACCTATTTTATTTGTCCAGCAGATATCTACTGAACACATAATTCTGTGCTAGGCACTGTGCCAAGTACTATGGATAAAACAATTGACATGGTCTTTGCTTTCAAATATCCCCATCTATCTGCCTGCCCTGCTTGATGAGGTAAAGTTATTTAAAACCCAATAGCAGCTTAGTGCATTAAAATATGGAGGAAGTTGATTCCCAGTGATTTATAAAGAGAAATATGTAGATATGTATAGGATCAACCATATGTGAAAGACTGACCATCTCATACCATTGTTGTCATCATCATTATTATAATTATAAACTAATTTTATTATTGTATAATTGGAGAAATCAGAATTTTGCAGGGCTGTAAACCCTCAGAGCAAGAGTCACCTAGAGAAATGAGGGCAACTAGACACCCGTCCCAAGGTTCAGGACTAAGTGTATGTCAATCTTCTCTTTTCTGTAAATGAGCAGAGAATTAACTACCTTATTTGAATGACAATCATTGAATCAGGATGTCGCCAGTGACTTCCAAAAAAAGGCAAACTGGAATGGATACTTAGTTGTATTCAGTAATAAAACTGTGCTCTAAATTTCATTGATTTCCATAATTTCAGTTTTTAGATTTTTATTTTTCCCCCAATTTCCAAATAATGTTACTTTTTAGAACTTCTTTTTTCTTGATTGATCTGAGGGAGAAAATAGTGTTTTGTTAGTACCTAGATATTACCCCAGGAAGACCAGCAAGTGTTCCCTAAAATTCAGCATGGCAGTATCAGTTGCTGGTCCAGCTACTAATTAAGGCTAGATGAGCTGGTGTAACTAGCTGATGAAAAAACAAAAAGCAAAATAAAACAGAGAAGCAGAAAACAGAATTAGGAGTATTAATAACTACTGATTGCTTCCCACTGGAGCAGTGGCATTTACTATGAATGCCATACTTGGTGAATAAATAAATATGGTATGCCATACACATAATCTAAAGGAAGAATGCATTTTGAAATGAAATGAAGGAAGAGACCAAGAAGTATTCTACAAATTAAAAAGTCTGAGTGTAAATTATTAAAATTAATACACATCCTAAAAGAGACTCTGGAACCTTAGGCAAAACTTATGAAAAAGGAAATTACCTTTTAATTGCAAATAACCATATTACCACAGATAAGCATTTCATGGAGATGGGTGTTACTTTGCATTGTTAGATTTTCCTATTAATGCAATTTTTAAATTCTATGTGCACCATGTATGCCCAGACTTTCCCCCCACCCCCCGTACAACCAGAACAAATGATTTATTTTCTAAGGGTTACTTGTGTCTTATCAGTTAGAGTTCTAATACCTCTCCATAGTTTGCCTGAGTATCTGTGGCCCTTTGGAGCTAATTTCTACTTTTATTTTCATTGTTATTAATCATCATGATCAATCACAGAATTTTAGAGATGAAACAACCCATATGGATGATTGTCTGACACCTTCATTTTGCAGAGGAGGATACTGAAAACCAGGGAGGCTATATGTATTGCCACAGGTCACATAAGTATTTCAGGCAGGCTTGGGAATTTATTCATTCAACAAATATTCATTAAGTACCTGCCATGTGTTGGTTTTGGTTCTACGCCCATCCTAGAATAGTGGTCTCCTGACATATCCTCAAGTGTCTCCTCTCTCCCAATACCTTTAAATCTGTATGTTCATTTACTCACCAAAGAAAGAATAATTTATACAACAAATCCCTCTACCCCTAAAATCAGCTCCTGGACTCGATAAATAAACTAATAAAGACAATTTATTTGTGTACCATTTTGAAAAACATCCAATTGATGCCTTTTATTTTTTTTTGCGGTGCTCAGGCCTCTCACTGTTGTGGCCTCTCCCGTTGTGGAGCTCAGGCTCCGGACGCGCAGGCTCAGCGGCCATGGCTCACGGGCCCAGCCGCTCCGCGGCATGTGGAATCTTCCCGGACCGGGGCATGAACCCGTGTCCCCTGCATTGGCAGGCAGACTCTCAACCACTGTGCCACCAGGGAAGCCCCGATGCTTTTTAAAAAAATTTTTTTAAATTAATTTATTTACTTATTTTTGGCTGTGTTGGGTCTTCATTGCTGCGCGTGGTGAGTGGGGACTACTCTTCGTTGCGGTGTGCGGGCTTCTCATTGCAGTGGCTTCTCTTGTTGCGGAGCATGGGCTCTAGGCACACAGGCTTCAGTGGTTGTGGCATGTGGGCTCAGTAGTTGTGGCTTGCTGGCTCTAGAGTGCAGGCTTAGTAGCTGTGGCACACAGGCTTAGGTGCTCCACAGCATGTGGGATCTTGCTGGACCAGGGCTCGAACCCATGTCCCCTGCATTGGCAGGCTGATTCTTAACCACTGTGCCACCAGGGAAGCCCCCGAGCGATGCCTTTAATTTATGTTGAAAACATAACAGAGAAAATCAACTTTCCACAAAGGCAGAGAAAACCCAAAGTATTGCCAGAAGAATGCAGGGCAAGTACATTTTATAATCTTGCTTAGAGCTATGCACTGAGTACTAAAGTGCTAATCATTTTATACTTACAAGACAGAACAAAGTGATAATAATAACAATCCTCCCTTCTATTCATTTGAGTTTTGACGATGAAGGTCAATCTTTTGCTGTTGTATACAGAACTTGCCTCTTCTTCCTCACCCTCACCCCTAACTTGAAGCAACATTTACACATTTGTAAGTCAAATAATTGCTTCAGAAAACAAATATTGGCTCTCTTTAGACTTATAGGTGAACTCATTAAGGTGTAGTTTAACATGATCAGGCAGTAACAATGTATGTGCAGAGAGCTGACACTAGCTGCAGTTGAAGGATTTAATCATTTATATCAGAATAGCCTTCTCACCTTCCTTTTACTATCTAGCTCAGTCTTTCTCCCTTTCTCCCTCCCGGTCTCTCTCTTTCTGTCTCTCCGTCTTTAAAATATTCAAATATATTTGTTTTCATGGATTGCATGAGTTTCCATTTTTAAAACAACCCATAAAATGGACTTTAAAAACAGGAATATGCAGGTAATGAGAGAGTACCAAAAGGACAAGTATACAGTCAAAACTAAGAGATCAGGACCATTGCTCCATGCCCCATCCATTTCTTAGAACCCAAGAAATTCACAGTAAATTTCAGGTGATCTTTTTATCCTATTCATAATCTCAACAGTTAGAAATAGAAATACTGTATTTTGAAGATAAAGGAATTTGACAATGTGAAAAAAATGGTACAAAATCAAATGAGAGAAGGACGGACAGAGAATGACAGATATAAAGAGGTAAGCGAGTTGGAAAGCATTACTGTCACTTATTCAATCTTTTTCTACAAGTAGACTCTGAAGTATGTATATGGGAGAAGTAGAAAATGAAAGTCTAGGATATGTAGAGTGATCATACATCTCAGCCTTCTTGGTACATCTGTTGCCACAGCATAATTATTGGTAGCACTCCTTACACTCTCAAATGTTTCACAGTTCAAACAATAAATTATACGGTCAACCTATGGACAGAAATTACTCTCAATAGTTTGGCAGTTGTACAGTGAATAAAATTTATCTCATTTCTCACTTATAGCCTATTGTTTGAATGAATTTGATCCCAGTCAGAATAAACTCAGCCACAGTTATGTTCTTGGAAACCTCTCAATGGTGGACTAGATGAAACCCTAGCCCAGCACCAACGCACCAACTGCCCAGTGTACTTGGCATTATGACTTCACTGTCATGTGTTCAACTTCCTTTCTCTTTAACAAGGCACCTGACATTCAAGGTGTGGTTCATCCTACATAAAGGAAAGGGCGGTAGTAATTAGAACAGCATTGTTAGGAATAGGCTTTCTCTAAACCCTGTGTCCTTAATAATAAATTAAAGGTACGTGACTGTGAAAACAATAGCAATTACCCTTCACTCCCATTGCACTGAAGGCATTAGTTACATGCATTTTTTACTGGTGAAGCAATATAACGATCAGTATTCAATCCCAATCACAGGATTAATCCTCATTAGAAACTATTTTCGAAAACAGCTTTTCTTTTAACCCATTACTTCTGTAAAAATTTAAAAATCAATAAAATGACATACAAAACCATCAAAAATTTCCTGATGAAGATGGGGGAAAGAGACACTCTTATTCACTGCTGGTGACAGTATGAACTCTAAAACCTGTTTGGAAATTAATTGGCAGTAACTAATACATTTAAACACGTATTGCTTTTGAAGAGCTGATCCCACTTTTGTAATTAGCATAATGGTTAAGAGAGCAGGCTCTGGGGCTTCCCTGGTGGCGCAGTGGTTGGGAACCCACCTGCCAATGCAGGAGACGCGGGTTCAAGCCCTGGTCCGGGAAGATCCCACATGTACGGAGCAACTAAGCCCATGCGCCACAACTACTGAGCCTGCGCTCTAGAGCCCGTGAGCCACAACTACTGAGTCCACGTGCCGCAACTACTGAAGCTTGCATGCCTAGAGCCCGTGCTCTGCAACAAGAGAGGCCACCACAATGAGAAGCCCACGCACCACAACGAAGAGTAGCCCCCGCTCGCTGCAACTAGAGAAAGCCCGCACGCAGCAAGGAAGACCAAACACAGCCAATAAATAAATCAATAAATTTATTTTTTAAAAAAAGAGAGCAGGCGCTGGATGCAGACTGCTGGCGTCTCAATCATGACTCAGCCTCACAGCAGAACTATGACTGAGCAAGTTATTTAAACTCCCTGGACTTCACTGCTCTCTGCTGTATCCCACTGTATGTGATAAAAACTAAACCTACAGTATAAAACTGCAGGGAATGAATGTAACATGCTCAGAAAAGTTCTAACCTAAAAGCAATAAATCACAGCTATTATTTTTATTATGGTTTAAAAATAAAAGCACCAACATAAAAGTATAATATTGAAAGTATATTATATTGTTTCCCACTGGAAAAAATGGAGACAATTGGATGTCCATCAAGATAAGAATGCTTAAATATATAATCCATAATGTGAAATATGATATACTTAAACATTTTAATTGAGTTAGATATGTATCTATTGTCTTTGCTTGGGTTGTTCAGTATGAAAAGCAAACTGTAGACTTATTTGCTCAGTATCATCTCACTTTTTAAAAAACAAAATAACCATTCCCAAAGAAACACTCTATATGTATTTATATTCATTCTACAAATAATTTTTGAGCACTGAGTGTCAGACACTATTATAGCACTGAATTAAAGCAGTAATAAAAACTAACACAAAATTTCACCCTCAAGAAGCTCATATTCCAGTGGGCAGGGGCCCACAAAAAAAACAAATAAAATATATAGTATGTCTGATGGTGATAAATGCTATAGGAAAAAAAAAAATCAAGCAGTGTAGTTGAACATAGGGAGAACCTAGGAGGCAGTGGTGGTTGGGGAAATCCTGATTTTTAAATAGGGTGGTTAGGACATATCTCTTAGGGGAAAAAAAGACATTTGAGCAGAATCCTAAAAAGATGTGAAAAGGTAAAGTATATTTCTATGTTTTCTGATTATGTGCATATGTTTGTATATTTCATATGAACATGAAGAAACATATAAAGGAGAATATACCGAGGTATTAAATTTAATAACTTCTGGAAAGATACAGATGGGGAGGGACCAAGGTTGAGGAAGGTTATTAATATCTTCTTTTCATATTTTTTATTGGTACGACTGTTACTTTTGACATTAAAATAATTAATTAAGCAAATTAGAGCAAATAAGAAGTAAATGGAGGGATGAAAAACACCAAAAATCAGATTAATAAATTTCCAGTCACAGCACATAGTAGGTGCTCAATAAACATAGGTGGAACTGTGTATAAATGTGTCCTTGTATCACACAAGAACTCTCCAGAGTTATGCAGACAAGGCAACCAAGGCCAACAGAGGTTGAATGTTGGTTAAGGACAGACAAGTTTTAATTGCTGACACTATGTACTCGACACCAATATATCTACAGGGAATTTACCTACAGAACATCCTCAGTACATTTTGTAAAGAAGTTTCCTCTTGTAGCTCTGAAGACTGCCTTACAGTCTATTGAAAAGGTTCCCAAATAGGAAGGAGGGTTGTGGGAGTTTGGGCTTGGGGGAGGAGAATATAAGAAAGAGTTGCATTGCAGCTGCATTGCTGATAGTGAAGGTAGCACACCTGCTGTCTCCTACACACAATACAATTGATTTGTTTGAATTTTGCCTTTGTTTCTCCTCTATACCCTACCTTCCAGTGGAGGTGCAGTGAAAGAGGAAAATGGTCAATAGCTAAACATGTGAAAGGAGAAGAAACAGAATGAGGACACCTCGGCAGCATCAGTCCCCAGATAATGGAAAGGTGGCTTCAACACCTGACAGGGGGATTGCAGAGAGGGTTGGCCTTTGCTACATTAGGAAAGGATCCTGAAGAATTCTCCAAAGTCAGCAGCGTATTTACAAACGTACCCATCCATCCTTGCTCTCACATTATGTGTAATTATGTCCCTTATCAAATGAACCGAGTCAGAGCTCCTCAGCCTGGACTAAACATACTCTTTCTTTTTTTTTTTTTTTTTGCAGTACGCGGGCCTCTTACTGTTGTGGCCTCTCCCGTTGTGGAGCACAGGCTCCGGATGTGCAGGCTCAGCGACCATGGCTCACAGGCCCAGCCGCTCCGCGGCACGTGGGATCTTCCCAGACCAGGGCATGAACCCACGTCCCCTGCATCGGCAGGCGGACTCTCAACCACTGTGCCACCAGGGAAGCCCACTCTTTCTATTTATTAGAAGGATACTCTACTGAAAACTAAGAATGAATGGCAGGGGTGAACTAAATAAGTAAAAAAAGCATAGCCCCACAAGCTGTTGCCTGTTTATCTGGATTGCTGCTGAAAGTATGAAAGACGTTATTGCTACCCAATACCATTCCCTTCAAACTGGCTGCTCTAGCTCACGCAGGATTTGGGTAAACACATTTGGAGCTCTCGAAATGTTCAAGGACAGTATTAACCAGAAGACAAAGAAAGACATTATCTCATTTCTTCTCAGGGAAAAATAGCAACTATCTCCTTATTTAAATATACCAATATCAGCAACATGTGAATATGATCTTCTTTAACAGAATGAAAATACAGGTGATGACTTCAGAGATAATTTTAGCTAATCCTTCAGACATTGCGACATGATTTTTCATCAGCTCTTGAAATTCGGTTAAAAGGTTAATCAGGCTTCGCCATACGCACAGATAGAGAATGCAGACACGTACTCTAGGTATTTAAGCAAAAAGTTCCATTTCCATCATTAAGGTTAATTGTCAACAGAGGGGATCCTTTAAAAAGCACTTAATATTAATGTGGGGTTGGTTATCAAGGTCTTTGGAAGAGAACAGGGTTCTGATAGGTATACAAGGAAAGAGTTGGGAATGGGAAAGAAGATGACACCATTTCAGAGCATGAGACTTGCCTGTCAAGGCCAAGTGGAAAGGGAACATTTTCATGGGGAGCCAAGGGCCTCATGTGAAGAGCAGTGCAAAGGAAAACTGAGGAGAAGCAAGAGAAGGTAGAGGTGAAGACAGGAGTGGGAAAAGGTGAACCAGGCTTGTTTACTTTACAGCGTAGGCTAGAGATGCTTTAATGGCGGGTCATTAATAAATCTCCTTTGAAGTTTTAAGCTCTAATATGGAAATATTCTGTTAGATAAAAATACAGTCGTAGTTCCTTTACCTTGCCTCTCCAGAGAATGTGGTATGCCTCAAAGTAAAATATTCAAATAACTGAAACATTCAAAATACATTCAAATAATTATTTCTTTAATCACTAAAACATGCTTTCATTTTAAGTTTTTCTTGTTAACTAGTTATAAAATATGTCAGTTAGGGCTTCCCTGGTGGCGCAGTGGTTGAGAGTCCACCTGTCGATGCAGGGGACGCGGGTTCATGCCCTGGTCCGGGAAGGTCCCACATGCTGCGGAGCAGCTCAGCCCGTGAGCCATGGCCGCTGAGCCTGCACATCCGGAGCCTGTGCTCCACAACGGGAGAGGCCACAACAGTGAGAGGTCTGCGTACCGCAAAAAAAAAAAAAAAATATATATATATATATATATATATATATGTCAATTAATTTTCTTTAATCCACATATATTTCATTCCAACAAGCATCAATTGTTTTACTGCCTTATACGATGCAGTAAAAGAACTTTCTTGAGGTCTCAGTGTATGTACATAGGTTATTTGTCCCAGTGTAGAATGGCTCAAACCCTGTCCTAAGTTTGTTTAGTTTCTTCCTTTTGTCATTAGTTGCCTGTACACAGAAGTGCTTGCACCTTTTTATAGGATCTGGAATAATTTCATATCCAACCAGGTTAAAATCACAAGTATAGTCCACCTTCTTCTAAAATTCACTCAGCTGGGCTCTTATTTCCTCAAAGTCTTCCCTACTTGTTCTTGTGTTCAAAATACCTTCTGGAGGACAGTGATTAGTTCTACTCTGACCTCTGGTTAATCTGCGTATGATACTTAAGTAAAAATGTAAGGATCAGGAGACAGAGATGTAGCTGCAGGCAAACCAAACAGAAATGAGGGTTAATAATGCCACATGCCTGGGAATGTGACTAAGTTATAAAAAGGGTTGGGTAACCTAACTGGGAAAATTCAGACAAAGATAAATTATATTCCTCTACTCTTGCTGAATTATTCAAAATGATCAATTAACTCAGGCTAGTTCTGCCCATAAGAGTTAGAGTTTGAACCATATAATTATGGTACTTGATGATGTTTAATTCAGCACTTTATTATAAACTGTCTTGGTATTGTTATTTAATTGTTTCACGTTCACAAGTTTTATGTCCTTACCAGAACTACATACACCTTGAAGGCAAGGATCAAGTCTTCCCACCATGTGCGTTTTTTCACAGCTACTTAGATAATCCAGTGCATGTAGAGGACATGCCACAATTCTGCACTGAATTTAATTGTTATATATGAATCTTTAAAGATTAAGCTGAAATTAGGATAATATAAACCTATTTCTGCTACTATCCAGCCCAGTGACAATACAAAAATGGGAGAAAAGAAGAGGAAATGTGTTTAAGTGTGGGTATCAGATATTATGTAATAAAAGTCATAAAATTCATTTTCCATGCCATATATTAATATAATGGAATGCCTAAGTTATATAAATTCCATTGAAAGTTTACAGATATGTGCACATTCACATAAAGCAGTGGATTATACATTATGAGACCCACTTTAGGAAATAATAATTTGAGTATATTAACCAAATGATTTAATTAAGAGAAAGTTCACATGAAAATTACTGTAGAAGATCTTCTAAGATACCTCAACTGCATATCCATTCAATGGTTTATTTCTTTTGCTGAACTTGACAGCTAGAGTATCACTGATAGAGTTTGGCTGAAAAGAATATAATCAGGATCTGCTAGGACCCTTCCCACCCTTTTCTTTTAACCTTTGAAGTTGGAGCCACTTAACACCAACATTTACATTTAACACTGGTCAGGGAACATTTCAAGGCATCTAAGCTAACAGAATAGTTAGTCTTGCTTTACCTTCATACCCAAATTCTGAAATTACCTGATAATCCTATCCCTTCCAGCCATACATCCCTGATCCTTTTTTAAATTAATTAATTAATTAATTTTTATTTTTATTGGGGTATAGTTGATTTACAATGTTGTGTTAGTTTCAGGTGTAAAGCAAAGTGAATCAGTCATCCATATATATATATATGTCTCCACTCTTTTTTTAGACTCTTTTCCCATGCAGGCCATTACAGAGTCCCTGATCCTTTTTAAGACCACCCTTGGATCAAAATTCAAAGCAAGCATTCCTAGGATCAAATACTTGGATGTAAACTGCAGACCTTGCTGACGCTGCCTGCCTCTCTGCCTGTATCCTATTTGTAACCACCTTTTTAGAAACACTTGACCACCAGGCCTAGGCATTCCAGGCCTGACTATCTCCTCTACTGTCTGCTAATTACCAAATATCATGCTGAGTTAGCCTTCGCTGAGTTGATAGAATCATAGCTCCCATGGCTTTTCCTTGGCAATGAAGAAGCTTAAGTATTTCCTCGTACCTAGAATCACAGAATGATAAAAAAAAAAAATTTTTAGAGCTCATAGGGACTTTAGAGATCCTACAAGTTTAAACCTGAATTGGGCATTTCATGTAAATGCAGAATTTACGGTAGGTTGCCTTAGGGTCTGCCAGAGGAAAAACCAAACATATATCTAGTACCCATGCATTCTCCAAGGAAATAGAACCAGGTAGACACTGGGGGCACCATCAGTGACTCTGTAATTCTGTAAGGGAAGATGGGGAAAGCCATAGACTCTAAGCCTGTAGAAAAAGTGCCGTGTGCGCGTGTGTGTGTGTGTGTGTGTGTGTGTGTGTGATATTTCCTTCAGGAAGAGAGGATTCAGAAGACTGGGTAAATGTACACAACACATATCTAAATAGCATGACTAATTCCCCAGCATTCCACTATGGATGTTGTTTATTTCTTACATAATAATACACAACTGGCTTTTATATTAATTCAAACAAGTAGCTGACTCTATTAGCTACTGATTCTATAAAATGCAATCCATGGCATAAAGATAACTTGGGTTCAGCACATATTTGTTTTCCATACGTATATGTGCATATATATTTTGAATTTTAAGATTTGAGTAATATCTGTAATAAGGAAAACAAGCAAATTCATATAGTCTGCTTTGCACTTTCCTTTAAGATAATTATTTTTTTAAAAAATAAGCTTTCCTGCTGATTAGGAATTCCTGTATGACAATATCTTCTTAAATTTTTTTTTCCATAGAAACCCAGTTTCTTATAATTATAAACCTAATCAAGAGCTAGGTCCTTAATTTAACCTTACAGCAATATCATCAAATTGCCAAACATGATCACTAGGTCTGACTGCCCCGATATTACTTTTTAGAGTTAATGTTGAAAAACTATAATTTTATAATAAGATAAAAGCAGATTTTACTCAATTAATCTCTATGTAATTAAATAGAAAAAATGGTTATATTTTCTTAAAAACTAATTATTTTCAACATTTTCCCTGAAAAGTAAAGTATCAGAATTTTCTTTGACAAATATGAATCTTTTGTGAAATCACTGGAGACTTTATGGAATCAAAGTCTTTTCAAGTTCAAAAACGACAATGAGTATCCTGCTGAAATCACCCCAAATACTGACGATGGATGGCACCTATAGGTTTAACGAGTCAAGTAGATAATCCAAAACCATGCACAGCGGTAACTAAATCATTCACGAAAGCCTGGTCTAGGAGATTTAAAACCATAATTCACCCTGTACATTACAAGACAATAAAGTGAAATGTCCATATACAGAGTATAATCCTCAAAGAGATGGTCAAGTATGCAAACTGAATAGTATTTTTAAAGACCAATTTTATGTATATGCTGCCTGGATTTTTAGATAGGTTTACAACCACTGGGCCCAATTATCTTGTTCCAAAGCTAATATAAAATAAATAATAAATAAACCCTGAAAACAGACTCTAAAAAATGTTATATCAGTGTCTGTTCTTCATTGAACACAACAGAAAATTTCCACTAAGGCTAACATAAGGGGAAAAAGTGGAACTGATTGGCTTCACAAGGTAAGACAGAGAATCAAAAAAAAAAAACAACAACAAAAATAAAAAAGTTGAACACCCAGGTCTTAAGAAAGTAGAATACCAGGGAAGGTTCAGAGAGTGTGGAGGCAGGAACCCATGGAGAGTCTCCTTAGTCTCGTCTCCAGGATGCATGAGTTCCAATCACTTCCCACCCTGCTCCATGTGCCAGCATTTCCAGCATGCTCCACATTCAAAATGCTGAGAAGACTGGCTCAGTCCAACCCCCCTCATCAACATGGAGAAGGCTTCACAGTTGACAGCCTAAACAACAACAGGTGGAATGCAGGAGTGACAGTTCCCCAAAGAAAAAGCTAGTTGCTTTTACAGGAATAAAGAAAAATGGATCCTGGCAGGCCAAATCCCTTCATTCAATGTGGGTCTTCATTCAGTGTAGGTATTTGCTGGACTTCAGTAGGGAGCTAATGTGTAAGGATGTATGAATATAGGAGAATAGTTGGATGACAACAGCATAGATGCCTTAGGAACAAGGCACTAACCTCAACTGCAAGGACACACAAGAAGGGATGGCACAGAAGCCTAAGATCCTCCCTACATTGAAGGAAAGTAAGCTTTGTTATGCCAAGTTACATCTGGCAGGAAAATTAAAAAAAAAAAAAAAAGCCCATTAATTATGCTCAGTGGTAGAATACAATATCAATTCACTAGTTGGAATGTTTTTTTAAACTTTGATATGAGTGATATGTAAGATGAAAGACATTTTGTCTTTATATAGACCTGCTTCTATACAAAAATGTTGACTGAATAAAAGTCCCTACTATAAAATAAAAATGTGAGATGTTCACATATTATATTTCAATGATAGGTGCTACTGGTTTCAGTGCAATTTTTAAAAGAGTAATATGTACAAATAAAAAGCTAAGAATTATTAATAAAACGAATTTGAAAAAATGTATTTGGTAATTATTCTTCCCCACCAAAGAGCACTTTTGGAGTTATGTAGGATGTAAAGAAATAAACAGTCCAGTTATAAACTTTGGACTATATTTAAATATCTACCCATCTTCTTCGATATCTTTACCATGTGTAAAATCTCTTTTGCAATACTGAAGAAAATCTAGTTTCCATGAAAGAAATTTTGGTTTATTTGAGCCTTTCAATGGCGGTTATTATAAAATATCATATTTTAAATTATATTTTAAGCTTATTGAGAACAGACACTATCGGTTCAGTTCCCCTCTAAGCTAAGGTATATTTATACTATGTATATAATATATTTTAATTAATTAATTAATCCATCAATCAATAGGTAATGATTGTTTCCCCTTGAATTAGCAGGTCCTGAAAGAACAGAATTTTTTAGTATGATATAAACACATAGGATCAAGATGCTGAAGATTTTTCAATGGCAAAAATAATAAAGATATAGACTTCTCCTCTCTTCAACACAACACTATGGAATCATTCTGTATCAGACCAATCATGTTGCCTTGGTAACATAGAATAAATGTCAGAGGTCCACCTAGGTCCAAGTACCTACATTGTGTAAACACTGCATAGCTTATACTCTTAACAGCTTTTGGGTGGGACTTGAACACGTAGGCTTTAGGAAAGTAAGACACCAGGGAACAGAACTTGAAGGCAGGAACTCAATGAGAGTCTTCTTAGATTTAGTCCTTAGGATGACGAGTTCCAAGACAATATCCTGGAGAGCAAACTGCAGTTTACTTAAGTAAGATTTTTGTTGTTGTTTTTCTAGTGAAGTGGGCCAAGAGAGACTGGATTTCCTTGAGGTCAAAATCTTACCTCTATAAAAAGCATCTCTTTCTATGTCTATCAAAAGCATCTCTTTCTATGACTCGTCAATTTTTCATGAAGGTGAAGACTAGGATTGATAAGCAATGAGAATCAGTGCATTTTTCCAGCAACAGTTTTTGGCACTGACTACTCAGACTATTTATCACTGTGTCTTTAAATGGCCATTCATATTTGTCTGCACATAGAATTGCCGTTCAGGACTTTCCACACATATTCTTACATAAGTAGATAAAAAATTTTAAGGAAACATGGAGGAAAGCTACAAAGGATCAAAGAAGTTCAAGCACATGATCTCCAAGGAGGTTTAGAGGAAGTCCCTGAGAGGCAAAGCATCTGTTCATTTATTAACTTAGAAAATATTTATTGAGTAGCTACTTGGTGTTAAGGGCTGGAAATTCAGAAATGGTAGATCAATTCTGTGCTCTTAAGGTTTACCCTCTCTGCTTTGCCTTAATAATGGTGGCTGGGATTAGGGAATAATTCTAGGTACCAAAGACCTATTTATTTTGCCATATCATAATATTTTCTTGAATCTTTCTTCTCATTCACACACCACCTTTTCTTCTTGAGTCACTTTTTAGCTGTCTGCACTGCCTTGCCCATCACAAAATATGAATGGTTGGGGAGGGGATGAACTGATTTGATTTGCCAGACTTCGGGAGTAAGGCAGCTGGTACATCTTGTACCTGAAACAATTACTCCTATGCCTTATCTAAACACTTCCAATTGGCACATTAGACATTAGCAACCTGTTCAATAGCAATTGATTAAATTAATGGTAAGATAATTGGATCCTTTCACTAGAAGAATCAAAGGTATGGACATAGCCCAATAAGATCCTATATTTCTTGAATATGTGTATCTAAAGACTTAAACTAGGAAATCACAAACACCGTCACCTTCAATACAGGGCCACTGATCTATTCCTAAACTGGGCATGGAGTATGTGTGTGCTGAATGCATCATAAAACACAAAAAGAGAAATCAGACAGCCATCCATTACGAAGACATTAAGACTTAAATATATCTTATGTTTATGTGTCCCTTCTATCTCCTCACTCTCTATCAAATGTACATCTTTCTGACCTAAGTTTCTTCATCTCTGAACAGGGTATTTCTTTCCCTTTTTAACATTTATTCATTTTCTTACCTTTCCTTTTATGTCACATGAAACTCACTGCTTACGAGCAAGAGTAATTATTCACTGTTTCTCTTATCTCTGTTTCCCCACACATTCCTTCCAGGCCTAATGCCTGTGACTATATGCCATCTCAGAATGTGCTGGTCTGTAAGCACAAATGAACATTCTCTTAACCTAAGGACATGAGTGGCAGGTGAGTGAGTGGGAGCAAAATTGCTTCTGGTAAATGCAGGTGGGTGGAAAATGTTAGCTGCCTGATATGTTCTTTTAAATGCTGTAATAATATTTCTCATTTAATTAACAGTGTGAGAAGAGCACTGGTAAAGGCTCAGAGGGATGCCTACAGTGTTCTTCCGCAGCCACGCACAGAGGAGGTGGAGAACCTCTCCTGACAGGTTAAAACCACGTTAATACACAGAAAACAGGGCTGAAGGCAACCTGACACTCATAACCTAGGTAGCTGAGAGATTAACCAAAAAAATTCTAGAACTGACATAAGGTAATCTGTGCTAATGGAAGTACACAGGTAGTGTTTAGGGACAAATTCAAGAACAAAGCTTAAGATCTAATGTGTAAAATTTAGCCTGAAGTTTTAAAGAAGGGACTGCCAAGAGTGGGCAGGAATCACGTGGACTCTTCTGTAAGCCCCCTTAAATACTTTTGTTAATACTTATGTAGCCTACCTGTATCTCAGAAGACATATTTTTAAATACAGAAAAAGATGGAGGAGGAAGTTACAATGAATCTTCATAACTGACAGTGATTATCTAGAGTCTAGACAAAGTAAGAGACCAACTAGAGGCAAACTAATTTAGATTTGTTCGATAAAACATGCTCAAAGTTAGGTGAATAGTATTTAGCCTGGCTCTGAATGTACTTTATTAGCTTCCTCTAAAAGATGACTAGTTTGGAGAAGCTGGCTCTAGTCAAATAAGTTTCATGGCACTCAAATCCAAAGGAAAAACAATGCCTACAATCATGTTGGACACTTTTAATAGAATTTCCTATCTGTGAGTATGAAATGGTGAAGGAACCATTAGTGACTGAACGCTTCATCAAGACAGACTATAATAGAGGTCAGTACTTCTATTAATTGTGGGGTTATTTTTCAGAGAAGTAACAAAAGCTTCAGCCACCATAGACAGAAGTCAGAAGATAAGAAATGTAATCATTCCTAAAGAAAAATGTGTATTTTCAAGACCTAGGTAATATGAATATAAAATTGTATGTATGTGTATGTATATGTGTATATATATATGCATGTGTGCATATTACATGTTTACACATGTATATATATATGTATATGTGTACATATATGTGATTTAACTGAAAAAATCATCTAAGGTTGGCAATAAATTTTCCCTATATAAAATTTCAAAAACAGGCAGCATTTTAAAAGATGAACATAAATTCATGGCCAACTAGAATTTTACCTCATCAGAAAAAAGTGCTTATTTTTAATAAACCTAGGTAGCTGTGAGATTAACCAAAAAAATTCTAGAACTGACATAAGGTAATCTGTGCTAATGGAAGTACACAGGTAGTGTTTAAGGACAAATTCAAGAACAAAGTTTAAGATCTAATGTGTAAAATTAGCCTGAAGTTTTAAAGAAGAAATAATTTTATTAAGTATATAACACTGAAAGATTCACAGCTTTTCCATGAGCATAAAGAAGAAA
Source organism: Hyperoodon ampullatus (assembly GCF_949752795.1). Taxonomy (NCBI): domain Eukaryota; kingdom Metazoa; phylum Chordata; class Mammalia; order Artiodactyla; family Ziphiidae; genus Hyperoodon; species Hyperoodon ampullatus. Next base: position 84,184,661 of record NC_136918.1, on the reverse strand, counting down.
GCTAGAAAAAAGATGATATATCCTATGATATGAAGGTTTTCACATAGAGGTTGTGAGGAATACAACAATACAGACAGAGCCTCTGCCTACAAAGACCTTACAACCTACAGGTTGAGGCAGACAGATGCAGCAAATAGTTTTAATAAATGTCTGGATGTGATACATAGAGATTGGTCAGGAGGAAAATATTATTTACAATGCTGGCTGTAATTTGAGCCAAAGGATAGAAGCATTCATTCCAAGGAGAGATTACTCTTACCTTCTGGAAAACCTCTTTCTGGAATTCTTTGGTTGTATTCCCTCTCCCTACCCTTGTAGGTCTATCAAAAAGAAAGGAGATCAAGAAGTAATGAAGAATAGGAATGTGGGCTTGCCCTCTAGCAGCTCTAGAATGAAGAATTGTTTTATGAAGTGGTACAGGGATCTAGAGAAGATGAAGAGAAAAAGGGTCACATGAGGACTCTGGGATCTTAGGGGAAATAGATTGTTATGGGTTGAATAGTGTCACCCAAAATCCACAGGTTGAAGTCCCAACCCACTGTATCTCAGAATGTAATTGTTTTTGGAGATTAGGCCTTTAAAGAAGTGGTTATTTTCAAATGAGGCTTTTAGAGTGGGTCCATAACCAGTATGACTAGTGTCCTCATTTAAGAACAGGAAAAGACACCAGGGACATGTGCACACATAAGGATGACAATGTGAAGAGGCAACAAGAAGGCAGCCGTGTGCAAGCCAAAGAGAGAGGCCTCAGAAGAACCCAACCTTGCCAACACGTTGATCTCAGACTTCTAGTCTCCAGAACTGTAAGGAAATAAATTTCAATAGTTTAAGCCACCTAGTCCATGGTATTTTGTTATGGTAGCTCTAGCAATCTAATAATAGAATTAGAGAAGTCAGGATAAAAAAAGAATATTAAAATGAAAAAAGAACATCTAATTCTAAATGTTTTTATTTTGTGTGCTGTATTCTATGTCCCTTTATTATCATCAAGCCCTTAAAAAACTCTATTTATAAAACAATTTTGTGGGCTTCCCTGGTGGCGCAGTGGTTGAGAGTCCGCCTGCCAATGCAGGGGACATGGATTCATGCCCCGGTCCGGGAGGATTCCACATGCCGCGGAGCAGTTGGGCTCGTGAGCCATGGCCACTGAGCCTGCGCGTCTGGAGCCTGTGCTCCACAGCGGGAGAGGCCACAACAGTGAGAGGCCCACGTACCACAAAAAAAAAAAAAAAAAAAAAAAAAAAAAAATTTGTGCTTGTAGTAACTTGGGGGACTAGAAGAGAAGAGGTGTTTGAGGAAACACAGAGCAGAGACAGACATCAGTGAAAATGAGGGAGTCTATAAACACACAATTAAGAATGCAACAAGAGTAGGAGGATTCTAGGAAGATGGTGCAGTAGGAAACATCAGAAATCTCTCCTCCCGACCTAGACAACAATTGCCCTGGCAGAATCTAGCTGATGTAACCCTTTTGGAACTCTGGAGTCTATTAAAGACTTGCAACTTCCAGGAGAAGGCTAGGATGGTAAATTGTGGTTAATTTTGGTCAATTTCAGTTCTTAACACAGTAGCAGCTACCCACTGCCCACCCCTCAGCCCCATGGCAAGCAGTTGTGTATGTGTTGCTGGAGCAGCCTGCACCAGCTTGTGGAAACCAGAATGAGCAAAAAGGACCCTGTGTTCCAAAGATTACAGATCTGTGTTCTGATTGCTTCACAACACAGATGCAAAGATAAAGAGGAAGAGGCCACTGTTCTTTCACCTCCTTCCATTATTGCAAACTCCTTCCCCTTCAGGCTAAAGTAAATTTCATAAGCATTAAAGGGTTGGCAACATTTATCCCCTCATTTTTCTCTTTTTTCCTCTTTTGAGAGCCAGGCATTGAAGATTAAGATATTTAAAAGCAACCACATATATGAGGGGAATTAAAGAATCACTGCACGTGCCCAGACAGGCTCAGAAAATACTGGAAAAAACTTAAGTTTACCCCTCAGACTCATCTGTATCACAGAGGCAGTCTATAATAATCATAAAAACTCTCCAACCAAAAGACAGATTAGCAGAAGTCAAAAAAATTAACAAACTATATGCTATCTACAAGACACGCACTTTAAATCAAAAGACATGAATAGGTTGAAAGTGAAAGGATGGAAAGTGATATTCCATGCAAACAGTAACAAAAAGAGAACAGGGGTGGCTATACTACTACCAAACAAAATAGACTTTAAATCAAAAATGGTTACAAGACAAAAAGAAGGGTATTATATATCAATAAAAGTTTCAATGTAGCAAAAAGATATAATAATTATAAATATTTGCACACATAATAACAGATCATCAAAATATATGAAGCAAAAATTGAAAGAAATGAAACAGAAAAACAGTTCTACAATAATACTTGGAGAATTCAATATCCCATACTCAATAATGTATAGAAAAACCAGACAGAAGATAAGTAATAAAAAAGAGAACATAAACAATACAACAAAACAAGTAGGTCTAACAGACATATACAGAACACTTTACCCACCAACAGAATACACATTCTTTTCATGTGCCCATGGGACATTCTCCAGGAAGGACTGTACGTTAGCTCACAAATTAAATATCTGTAGATAGATATCATACAAAGTATCTTCTCTGACTACAACAGGGTAAAGTTAGAAATCAATTGAAAAAAAAAGAACTGGAAAATTCACAAAGTTGTGGAAATTAAAGAATACACCCTTAAAGTCAAAGAAGAAACTAAAATGGATCAAAGAAAAAAATACAAGGGGCTTTAGGAAATACTTAGGGATGAATGAAAATGAAATCACAACATACCAAAACTTATAGGACACAGTGAAAGCAGCACTGAAGGGGAAATTCAGAGTTAAAAAAGATTACATTAAAAAAACAGAAAAAAATCTCAAATTAACAACCTAACTTAACCATTTACAGAACTAGAAAAATAAGAACCAAACTCAAAGATATCAGAAGGAAGGGGATAATAAAAATGAGAACAGAGATAAGTGAAATAAAGACTAGAAAAATAACAGAAAAAAATTTTTAAAAAATACAAAAGTTAGTTATTCTAGAAGCAAAACAAAATTGACAAATCTATAGCTAAAAAAATTAAGAAAAAAAAGACTCAAATTAATTAAAATCAGAAATGAAAGTGGAGGATTTCCCTGGTGGCACAGTGGTTAAGAATCTGCCTGCCAGTGCAGGGGACACAGGTTCGATCCCTGGTCTGGGAGGATCCCACATACCACGGAGCAACTAAGCCTGTGTGCCACAACTACTGAGCCTGCACTCTAGAGCCTACATGCCACAACTACTGAGCCTGCATGCCACAACTACTGAGCCCATGTGTCGCAACTACTGAAGCCCACGTGCCTAGAGCCCATGCTCCACAACAAGAAGCCACAACAATGAGAAGCCCACACACTGCAATAAGGAGCAGCCCCTGCTTGCTGAAACTAGAGAAAGCTCACACGCACCAGGGAAGACCCAACGCAGTCAAAAAAAAAATAAATGAATAAATAAATTTAAATAAATAAGTAAAAGAAATGAAAATAGGACATTACTACCAATTCTACAGAAATATTTTTAAAAGATTATGAAGGAGTATTATGAGCAATTGTATACCAACAAATTGGATAACCTAGATGAAACAGACAAATTTCTAGAAACACAAAACCTACCAAGACCAAATGATGAAGAGATACAAAAGGTGAACAGACATAACTACTAAGGAGATTGAATCAGCAATCAAAAATCTCCTGGCAAAGAAAAATCCTGGACCTGGTGGCTTCACCAGTGAATTCTACCAAACATTTAAGAAAGAATTAACACCAATCCTTTTCAAACCTTTCCCAAAAAGTGAAGAGAAAGGAACACTCTCCAACTCATTCTATGAGGGCAGCATTACCGATACCAAAATCAGAAAAAAAAAAACACTACAAGAAAACTAGAGAATAACTCTTATGAACATTGATGCAAAAATCCTCAATAAAACACTATCAATAAAAAAATCATCTCAATAGATGCAGAAAAAAGCTTTTGATAAAACTCAATATCCATTTAATAAAAACTTCTCAGAAAGTGGGCATAGAGGGAACATACCTCAACATAATAAAGGCCATATATGACAGACCCACAGCTAACATCATACTCAATGGTGAAAAGCTAAAAGCATTTCCTCTAAGATCAGGAACAAGACAAGGATGTCCACTCTCTCCACTTTTATTCAATATGGTTTTGGAAGTCCTAACCAAAGCAATCAGAGAAGACAAAGAAATAAAAGGAATCCAAATTGGAAAAGGAGAAGTAAAACAGTCACTGTTTGCATATGACACGATGCTATACATAGAAAATCCTAAAGACAGTACCAGAAAACTACTAGAGCTCATCATTGAATTTGGTAAAGCTGCTGAATTCAAAATTAATATACAGAAATCTGTTGCATTTCTATACAATAATAATGAACTATCAGAAAGAGAAGTTAAGAAAACAATCCCATTTACTGCCTCATCAAAAGGAATAAAATACTTAGGAATAAACCTACTTAATGAGTCAAAAAACCTGTACTCCAATATCTATAAGACACTGATGAAAGAAACTGAAGACAACACAAACAGATGGAAAGATATACTGGGTTCTTGGATTGGAAGAATCAATATTGTTAAACTGACCATCCTACCCAAGGCAATCTACAGAGTCAATGCAATCCCTACCAAATTACCAATGCCATTTTTCACAGAACTAGAACAAAAAAATCTTAAAATTTCTATGCAAACACAAAAAGCCCCAAATAGTCAAAGCAATCTTGAGAAAGAAAAACGGAGCTAGAGGAATCAGGCTCCCTGACTTCAGACTACACTACAAAACTACAGTAATCAAAACAGTATGGTACTGGCACAAAAACAGACATATAGATCAATGTAACAGGATAGAAAACCCAGAAATAAACCCACGCACATATGGTCAATTAATTTATGACAAAGGAAGCAAAACTATACAATGGAGAGAAGACAATCTCTTCAATAAGTGGTGCTGGGAAAACTGGACAGCAGCTACATGTAATAGAATGAAATTACCACATTATCTAACGCCATATACAAAAATAAACTGAAAATGGATTAAATACCTAAGTGTAAGACTAGATACTATAAAACTCCTAGAGGAAAACATAGGCAGAACACTCTGACACAAACCGCAGCAATATCTTTTTGGATCCACCTCCTAGAGTAATGAAAATAAAAACAAAAATAAACAAATGGGACCTAATGAAATTTAAAACCTTTTTTCACAGCAAAGGAAACCATAAACAAAATGAAAAGACAACCCACAGAATGGGAGAAAATATTTGCAAATGATGTGACTGACAAAGTATTAATTTCCAAAATACACAAACAGCTCATACAGCCCAATATCAAAAAAAAAAAAAAAAAAAAAAAACAACTCAATCAAAAAATGGGCAGGAGATCTAAAAAGACATTTCTCCAAAGAAGATATACAGATGGCCAACAGGCACGTGAAAAAAAAAATGCTCAACATTGCTAATTATTAGAGAAACGGAAATCAAAACTACAGTGAGGTATCACCTCATACCATTCAGAATGGCCATCTTTAAAATGTCTACAAATAACAAATGCTGGAGAGGTAGTGAAGAGAAGGGAACCTTCCTACACTGTTGGTGAGAATGTACATTGGTGCAGCCACTATGGGTAACAGTATGGAGTTTCCTTAAAAAACTAAAAATAGAGTTACCATATGATCCAGCAATCCTACTCCTGGGCATATATCCAGAGAAAACTATAATTTGAAAAGATACACGTACCCCAATGTTCATAGCAGCACTATTTACAGTAACCAAGACATGAAGGCCACCTGAGTGTCCATCAACAGACTAATGGGTAAAGAAGATGTGGTATATATACACAATGCAATATTACTCCATCATTAAAAATAATGAAATAATGTCATTTGCAGCAACATGGATGGATCTAGAGATTATCATACTAAGTGAAGTAAGCCAGACCAAAAAAGACAAATAGCATATGACATCACATATGTAGAATCTTTAAAAAATGATACAAATGAACTTACATACAAAACAGAAATAGACCCATAGACTTAGAAAACTAACTTATGGGTACCAAAGGGGGAAGGGGGGGTACACGTACATTGGGGTGCATGTACAAGTAATGCCACTTGACACTCAGTACCTACCTTCTAAGAGTTTTAATAAGCTTGACAAGTATTATTACAACATTAAATGCATTTTACTAGAGACGAATTGAGGTATGAGAATGTTAAGTGTCTGACTCCATGTCACCAAACAAGTCAACCATTGAGATGAAAACCAAACTCTTGTCATCTGCACCTTAGCTACTAGATTTCTGATTGTATTTTGATCTATTATCCCTAAATTATACAGAATTTCAACAAAAAACAAACAAACCAAACTACAGCAACAGAGGATGATCAGAAAATCATTGCTGGCAATCACTTCTTGCTTTTCAAAGCCGCTATACAGTTAACATTTCATTTACTGATGAATTTTTGGTGTTACCCAAACTACAATCAGCCTACAGATTTCTCTACAGGCAACTGATCTACACTTGAGAATTGGAATGTTGCAAGTTGAGCTTTTCCAGGACCCTAGAGTCTGAACTTCTAATGATGGAAGTTCTGCGAACAAGGAAGCGGTGATGTCTATACAATCATCCCTCAGTAATCATGTGGAATTGGTTCAAGGACCCCCTGTTGGATACCAAAATCCTTGAATGCTCAAGTCCCTTATATAAAATGGTGTTGTGCATACTCCTTAGCTGAATAAATAGTGGTTCAGACAAGATGCAAGATGCATCCCCTGACAGCTGTATCACCTCTTTAATCCTGCTCCTGCCTTGGGCCAGGCAACATAAAAGGACAATTCCCTTTGGTAAATTAGTCATCTAATGCACAGAATTGATATCATGTGAAATGAATTAGTACATTTATGTGAAAATTGCTTTGAAATGTATGCTATGCTTTCCAGATTCAGGCTACTCTGTCTTCTTTGTCCATTGTCACTATTATGATCATCATTATATTATTACTGAGAAAAGAAAGAGACTATTTCAACCACTGTTGGGGAAAAGAACTCTGAACTGTGTTCCAAGCTGAATTGTTTGGGGTTGCTGTTTGTTGCTGGGACAGTATTTGAAATAAATAAATAAAATCGAAAAAATAAAACTTTCTTAATTAAAAAATAATTTTAGAAACATTTTTAAAGAAAATGTATGAATTAAATTTAGCAAATTCATAAAATACCTAAAAAATAAAAATAGTATATATAAAAACCCTTAGTTCGACCATTTAATGCTAAACACTACTAACATTTACTATTCTTTTCTACAAGGGTATTTTTTCTGTGCACAAGTTTGGTTTTTGTCTTATACTGTGAATATCAGAGTATACATAAAATGTTGCATCTTTCCTTTTTTCTCTTCTTTTTTTATCAAAAGCATCTTTTGTTATTTATAATAACACCAGTGCTTAAGGGTAGATTTCATGTGTAATATCTATAAGGCATTTTCTTAACTTTTATAGCTGAGGATCATAACATTATCCTGAAATTAAGCATTGAGAAGAAACTGAATATAATCAACAATTTACATTGAGAGCATTCTAAATTATTACTTTAGTAACTGAATCCTCTAGTGTTTTCAGGATTAAAATCACACTTCCCCCTCCCCGTGTCCTCAAGTTCATTCTCTAGTAGGAGGGGAAAAGGTAAGCTGGGACAAAGTGCGAGAGTGGCATGGACATATATACACTACCAAATGTAAAACAGATAGCTAGTGGGAAGCAGCCGCATAGCACAGGGAGATCGGCTCTGTGCTTTGTGACCACCTAGAGGGGTGGGATAGGGAGGGTGGGAGGGAGACACAAGAGGGAGGAGATATGGGGATATATGTATATGTATAGCTGATTCACTTTGTTATACAGCAGAAACTAACACACCATTGTAAAGCAATTATACTCCAATAAAGATGTTAAAATAAATAATAAAATAAAATAAAATAAAGGGGTTATGAAAAAAAAATCACAACACACTTTTCTATACACTAAAGTCTCATTTTGTATAAAAACGCTTCAAAATGTAGACATTTGGGCTTCCCTGGTGGCGCAGTGGTTGGGAGTCTGCCTGCCAATGCAGGGGACACAGGTTTGAGCCCTGGTCTGGGAAGATCCCACATGCCACGGAGCAACTGGGCCCGTGCGCCACAACTACTGAGCCTGCACTCTAGAGAGCCCGCGAGCCACAACTGCTGAAGCCCGTGCGCCTGGAGCCCATGCTCTGCAACAAGAGAGGCCACCGCAGTGAGAAGCCCGTGCACCACAGTGAGGAGTGGCCTCCGCTCGCCGCAACTAGAGAAAGCCTGCGTGCAGCAACAAAGACCCAGTGCAGCCAAAAATAAATAAAATACATTTATATAAAAAAACAAAAACATATATACATATAAATTTAACAAACTATATGTGTATACACATGCATTATATATACATTTAAAAAATGTAGACATTTGGGACTTCCCTGGTGGCGCAGTAGTTAAGAATCCGCCTGCCAATGCAGGGGACATGGGTTCAAGCCCTGGTCTGGGAAGATCCCACATGCCGCGGAGCAACTAAGCCCGTGCACCACAACTACTGAAGCCAGTGTGCCTAGAGCCTGTGTTCCGCAACAAGAGAAGCCACCGCAATGAGAAGCCCGGGTGCAGCAACGAAGACCCAAAGCAGCCAAAATAAATTAATTAATTAATTTTTTTAAAAAAAAACCTTTTAAAAAAAAATGTAGACATTTATGCGAACTTGTATTATTTGTGACTACTTTATTTGTAGGATAATAGCTGTTGTACATATTTTTACTAGGTATAAATTTACTTTTTATAATATTTATCTGACTATAACTATACACTAAGTTCATTAATATTCAGGGAGTTTTGCTACTAATATAGCAGGATTTACACTTCAGAACCAACAAACTTTTAGAACACAATCTGTAAGTTGGAGAGGTGCTGCCATTAAATGCTGTGGGTCTCATCAATTCCCTATAAGGAATATTCTGAATTCTGATAAATACAATCATTATAAGGTAAAACACCCACTGGGTGGATTAATTTTAAATACTGATGATGAACTACTCTTGAATCTCATTACCTATTTCTCTAATACAAAAATCTTGTGTCTCTCATTTTGGATAAAATGTGTGATGAAAAAGAATTCTTTCTTATTACAATGACAAAATATTTTCTCTTCACAGACCACACCAGAGCTTGACCTAATGTTTCAAAAACAAAAGACAAAACAAACAGTAACAATAACACTTCTTACATTAGGGACTGGAGTGGGATTGCAGTTTTATCCTTGAAACTACACAAACACTTCATGAAAACCAGAGTTTAATTTTTGTTGTTAATGGTTCTTTGGATTTACACAAATAAAGAACATTTCTCTACTATCAGTCAATCTGTCTTTAAGCATTTGTTCTTAACACAGTTCTTACATTTAACTAACAAAAGCAGTGTTTTGATTTATACATTCAGCTATCTCCAGATTAGGTATTTTTACTGATGTCAAAATAAAACTTAAAGGAAATTGAAGGAGAACACACTGCAAAGATGCCCCTGTGAGGTCAATTAGCACCTATTAATATTTATGTAATCCATCACTTAATGCCAAATCAATCTTTCTAAAACATCTTTTGTCCATCAGTTCCATGTTTAATAACCTCTCCACAGGTATTAAATAAAACCTAACTATTTAGCTCTGTATTTAAGACAGCCATCAATATAATTTGTCCTCTCTATTAGTATAAGAAAACAATTTCAAACCTTTTACCTTGTATTCTTCCTTTCTTCATCCTACCAGTTCAAATACTATTTCCCCTACCACACACATATTCATTATTGAATTTATTGGCCACTATGCTACATTTTCTTTAACGTCATAGCCCATTCACCTCTTTTCTTTTCATGATTTTCATGACTGCTAATAATACTTAAATTCTGTAGAACCCTTTCTTCTTCATAAAAATTATGTGTACCTATAACACACAAACACACAGACACATACAATACTTATACATTAAAAAAAAAATCATTGGTCTTCTTTAACCAGTAAGGTAACAGAGAATGCATTTAGCTTGAAAATAGATAGTTAATTGGGACCAGAATTAGAGCCAGCAACTCAGTTCAGCACATCTGTCTGAGTGTACCATGACCCAGGTATCAACACCGCTCCCTCTTCTACCCCAGACCCCAGAAAGCAGAGCCATGACCTGGCCTCTATGCCAAGGGGCGGGGGATGGCATTAAACTTTGGAGTGCCTTTCTGAGAATTTTTGTTTCTGTCTAGGGCCTAAAACCTGGCAGAGCTGTTCCTCCCCTTCACAGTGCCCTCTTCTGTGTGGAGTCAACCAAATGTCCTAAAGGGCACCAAGGCTCATGACTACAGTGTCAACCTGGGGTCCCATAACCAGGCCCACTTCCAGGTGAGTGGTCTGGTTAGTGAACTGCTCCTGCTGGCTGATGTGATATCTCCTTCAAGGGGTATATGAGATTAAACTACCAGAATGGTGCTGACTCACTAATCTGGGGGGACTTTTCACAGTCACATAGATAGAGGCCTCTATGAAAACATTTTCTCGTTACCCACTCACCCTAGGGGTGGCCTTCCTTCTGTGGGTAAGAAGAAGAATGAGAAGAGGTTGCAACAGTGCAGAGAATAATTTAATACTGTACATTGGTAGTGGATTTTAGAATTCATAAAATATGATCCTCATAAGAATTTAAGTAATTAATTCGATAAATATTTATCCAGGGTCTTCTGTTGTGGCACTGAATTCGTTGCTGAGGATTCGTAGATTTACAAGGTAGATGGTATCCATGATGTCTTGAGACTTGCAGTCTCGTTGTGTAGACAAAAATTAAACTAATGACAGAAATAATCATCATGTAAACATCACAATAAGGTTGACTTGAACTCCCCCAACCCCTCAATTAGAGGACCACCTCACCCAGTCTGTATGGTAGATATGGCCATAAGATAATTAAATTATTTAAATTTACAGCTGATTGAATTGAATTTGACAAAGTTAAATTAACCTTGGTCAAGGACACATAGCGTGTAGATGACAGAATTAACACATGTAATAGGATTTACGCTCAGCCTGTTCTTTTTACTATCAGTAATTTCTTAGACCAAAAAATAGTGAATCCTACCCAATTTAAAAGAGTTCATTCTTTTTTTTTTTTTTTTTTTGCGGTACGCGGGCCTCTCACTGTTGTGGCCTCTCCCACTGCGGAGCACAGGCTCCGGATGCGCAGGCTCAATGGCCATGGCTCACGGGCCCAGCCGCTCCGCGGCACGTGGGATCCTCCCGGACCAGGGCGCGAACCTGCGTCCCCTGCATCGGCAGGCGGACTCCCAACCACTGCGCCACCAGGGAAGCCCCATAAGGTAGCTTTTAAAGACATAAAAATCACCATCAATGAACACCCTAATTGTATTACTGACTATAAATTTAATAGGTATAGTAACTATAAATAAAGATGATCACTTTTAATTGATCTAACCAAGGATATGTCCTTATACGTTCTCAGTATCATGCAGGGAAGTAAAACAGTCTGCTGGAACAGAAAGTGACTGGGTGGCCAGAGCAACCTCGCTAAGAAGGTGAGAAAGAAAAGAAGGACCCAGACTCAGAGATCCAGGGATGGGCATTTCAATAAGTGAGTACAGCTAGTCTGAGTCATGGAAAATAAAGTATATGTTACTGGAAATTAAGAAAAGGCCAGATCATGTGTGGCATTTGTAGGCCAAGGCAGGAATTTGGATTTTATTTTAAAAGCTATGGGAAGACTGTGATGAGTTCTAAGCAGAGAAGTGACATGATGTGACTTAAATTTTTAAAAGATTGTTCAGATCAAGTGGGCATGTGGATTGGAATAAAAGTTGGTCCAACTGGAAATGATACTTAAGAATCCTCTAAAGGAAGTCAGAAGGTATAGGAGGAAAAAAAAAAAAAAACTGACCACAGTTAGATGCCATAATAATCAGCACAATCAAAAAGATTTGTGATAAACATAAGAACCAGGGTGAGAAGAAATATTCTGACAAGGAAGGAAAAGAGTCATACATGGATAACCTGATGCAATGTCATAATCTGGATTCATGTGTAGGCAAATGCAGAATTAAGAGAGAGAAACCTAATCATTGTCATAAACCCTGATGAATTCTGTGTTCAGAATTTCTGATTCAGCATTCTGTAGTCACTGGCTTCCCCATCTGTAAAACTCTATATACCTGGAGCCTTTTTACAGAACCACCATACACTCTGGGTGATAGCAACATTTCGCTGAGAAGAAGGGCTTTAGATACAGGCCATATGAGTATGAGCAACTGATTCAGCATCACTTATCCATGATCTTCTCATTGGTAAAATGGGGTCACCAATAGCATCTACCTCCTAGGTTGCTCCTAGGGTTGCTGTAAGTAGAAAAAGGATAATCTATATAGAGCGCTAAGCACAGGACTTGAACCACACGAAATTACAATTAGCTATTATTAATATTATTACTTATATGTCAGACTAAAGTTATAAAATCTATGGTTATTAAAATCAATTAGGGGGCTTCCCTGGTGGCACAGTGGTTGAGAGTCCGCCTGCCGATGCAGGGGACACGGGTTCGTGCCCCGGTCCAGGAAGATCCCATATGCCGCGGAGTGGCTAGGCCCGTGAGCGCATCCGGAGCCTGTGCTCCGCAACGGGAGAGGCCACAACAGTGAGAGGCCCACGTACCGCAAAAAAAAAAAAAAAATCAATTAATGTTTCTTATATTTTGGTTGGCATATAATTGATGTATACCTCATTAGCTGGTATTATCTAAGATTAATGATATATTCATGTAATCATGCCCAATATTTCCTTTATCTCTGTGCTTTTGCCTATCTTTATTTTCTTTGTTGACTTGATGAATAAAGAAAAGTATCACAATCTCTACGCATTTTTGCCTGCCTCCCTCATTGGTACCCTCCTGAGGCAACCAATTTAAACAGCTTGGTTATATGTCTGTTCTCATATCCCTCCATGCTCATATTAACCTATACACCTATTATGGGGGTAGTGTTTAGAAAGTGGGGTCTGCATGATATAAATGACTCTGACTTAACAGTGCATCGTGGACACTCTGCCACATTAATAGATTCAGATCTAACTCACTCTTATCAAAGACTGAAAAATATTTCATAATATGAATATACCATATCATCTTCAAGCATTCTTCTATTGATGGATATTTGGATGGATTATAGCTTTGTTTTTTAATTTGCTTTCATCTCTTACAACTATTATTATAGTAAACAAACACAGCATGGACTTATAGTGTTACAACTGATAGGCTCAATGCATCAAAATCAGAATGCTAAATCAAATTCTGCTTTCTACTTTATATTTTTCATTGTACAGGGATGTAGTATAGGTACATTGAACTGAATTCTGACAAAATGGACTTAGGTTTTCAGTCTTCACTAGCACTCTTATAGAAATAAATGTTTGCTTTATTTTAAAGGAGATATTTACTCCCTTTTTGTTTGTGTCTCCCTTTTGGTTTCATCAGATCTAAACAAGTGAAGGATATTAATAAGCTGCTGAGTTCTTTCCTATAAAGCATTTCCTTTGGTCTCTCTCTCCACTAAGGATTCTCTATTGCAGATGTCCAAGTTCTATGAGTCATTGGGAATACCCGATGAAACAGGTATTAACTACTTGACATATCTAGCACTGTGTGTTTGTGCATGTACACATAGTACACGTATGCATGTGTGCATTATATGTGTATAAAAACATGTATATTGTTTATCTCTTGACTAAACTTTTCTCACTGAAGAGTGTATAGGAGAACAAAGTGAATACAAATTGTTCATTGCTAAAAATAAAGGAAATATTAGTACTATAATGGGCATACTCTTCATTATGTCTTACAAAAAAATATTTTCCCCAGAGGAAGCCATCATTAAGTTATATGGGAAAGAAAAGGAAAAATAAGATTCACTCTGCAAATTTTCAATTTTAGCACTACTTTTCAAAAACACATCAGCTGTATAAACTGGAGATTGCTTGGAGAACAATCTATACCTGGAGCCCAAGGGGTTTTTGACAGAATTTGAAGATCTGCTATTCAAGATTTCATGGTGCTTATTGGATAATTTATTCTCTCTAAGAAATAGGTCTTCTTTTCAGCGGTTGTTGAGTTGACTACCACAGAGGTCGCCTCTTAGATGTCAATTTAATGCATCTTGATGTGTTACCATCCCTGTTATGAACACCTGCATGTGAACATCAGTGTTCCTGTTGGCCTAAGTGCCTCAGGACTACACAATATGGGCATGACTCTAAGACAGGAGCTGGCAAACTATGACCCAAGGGCCAAATCTGGCCCATGGCTTGTTTTTTTAAAGTCTTCAAGAAAAATTTTTTTTTCATTTGTAAAATGTTGCAATTAAAGAAAAAAAGAACATGTGAAATGTGGCCTACAGAATCTAAAATACTTACCCTCTATCCCTTATAGAAAATGTTTGCTGACCTTTGCTTTAAGGTAATGTTTAAATATATTTTTCATTTTTAAAAAAATCTCCAAACTTGTTATTTGTTACAGCTTTTGCCTCTTTGGGGAGTAAAAAGTGCACTCTTTCTCAATTTGACTCAAAGGTGAAAAAGGACACAGTGCTTTACTATCCTGAGTTGCATTTGCTGAAACACACACACACACACACACACACACACACACACACGGACAGTATTGAAGGAAAGACTGCTTAAAAAGGGAAACGCATAATGCACATTCACTTTGACTATAAATGTTATTAATCCCCGTTTGCCTGCTTCCCATCAACAAAGAAGGGATAGTTAATATCTTCCCCAACTATCTCACAGGAATGTTAAAACTGAGATGAAAAGATATCTGAGCTCTTCACTAGATGCTATACTGATCCACAGCATTGCTATGATAATATATTACTTAAGAGATTATTAATGAAAAATTATCCCACAAAAATAACTATCCTAGGAGAAAGTTTGGAGGTGGCAGTGTCACCTTGCTATGTACTTTGGAGTATGTTTTCATATCTGAAGGCTCTAACTATTTTCTCCTTCCTCCTTTAAGTCTCTATAGAGGTAAACTCCATTTCCTGTGCCATTGATTACCAGTAGGTACCTTGCTTACTCAGATGTCTCATGGTTCAAAAATGAGTCATCATGGTGATAAACTTGATAAAAATGATGCCATGGACACACAGAGCAGACATGCAAGGAAAATCCAGAATTCTATTATTTTAAAGCTAAAAGGACATTATCATCGCTTACCCAGTTCCCTTATTATGGCTTATCTGGTTCCTTTACTCCTATAAACAGACACTGAGAGATGAAATGGCTTGCCCTTAAAATAGAACCAGGATTAGGTCTTAGGGCTCTTGAGTTCTCATCCAGTATTTTTTGCAATAAAAAAGAAAAAGGAAATAGGAAGAAAAGATTAAACATGGATCTTGGAAAACAAGAAAATGAAAGAAAATGGAATATGTAAGCACATATTTTAAAGTATGTAGAAGATGACATATAGGATCTCTATGTGAGGAGAAATAGGAAGAAAGCCTCAAAGTGGGTGGCAAACTGGCAACGTATGTTCTTATTCAACAACGCCAGGATTATCTCAGTGAACTTGGGCCAAACTGCCATGACAATAATTAGCTCCAGTACTTTGACAGATCATTATGAAAACATTAGCAGGGCATTAGTGAGAATTACCCATTTTTCACACATTGATTACATGCCACAGTTGGCTCGTTAGTGTATTGGTGCCTAAGAGCTGCGCTCTAACTAGCACTTTCCTCCTTCATCTGAGATCTAAACCTGCTAACCTCAAAATAAGCCATGCAAAGGGACTTCGTTAAACAAGTACAAATCCGTTTCACTTGTTTAGGAAGAAACTCATTAATCAAATCAGAGAATTATTTGGCCCATCTCTGCTCAGCAGTGCACAGTAATCTACCAACTTCCCCTTTAAGATGACCCATCATGGGCTTCCCTGGTGGCGCAGTGGTTGAGAGTCTGCCTGCCGATGCAGGGGACACGGGTTCGTGCCCCGGTCCGGGAAGATCCCACATGCCGCGGAGCGGCTGGGCCCGTGAGCCATGGCCGCTGAGCCTGCGCGTCCGGAGCCTGTGCTCCGCAGTGGGAGAGGCCACAGCAGTGAGAGGCCCAAGTACCGCAAAAAAAAAAAAAAAAAAAAAAAAAAAAGATGACCCATCACGCGTTTTAAGATGACCCATCATGCGTTTTAAGGACAAAACCCAGCAGCACCATCCTCCATATTTTCTCTGCTTACTTCCTAGGCTGCTGCTGCTATCTCAGGTCTCAATTCAGGAAGAGGTTGCCTCTCACTTTATTGTCTTTAGTCCAAGGTTTATTCCTATATTTCATCCATCTCAGTCATTAACTGCCTTGGCCTATGGAACCACTAAATCCGTTGTCCTCAGCAGTCTGTACATTAGAATCACCCGGAAAGATTTCAAGGGAATGCTGAGGTGTGGTCCACATCCCACTCCAAATGACTCAGAATTTCTGGAAGTGGGACCTGGGCATCTGTGTTTGCTTATTTGTGTTAAGCTCACAAGATGAGTCTGATGCACAGTGGGGCTTGGGAGTGACTGCATTTTCAAATATATATTTAGATTCATTAACCTGGAGTACCAGGTGATGTGGGATATACAGAGGGATAAAGTTAACAAATCAGTTGTCTTATTCCCAATATTGGTGAGAGATGGTGCATTGTTCTCAGTATATGTGAACAGTCTAAAATACCTAAGCAGAGAATAAGTAATGTTGAGGGGGCATTTTGTGATTTTTTTTTACCCTTTTCTTGCATAACACCACCTGTCCACCCACACAGAAAACACATTTAATTTTGAGTTATATATTTTAGAAGGTGCAATTCTCTCACACGATTTTATAAGTGATTAGCTTTTGCTAATTTGAAGAAGTCCAGCATGCATACCCAGGGCAAAGCTCCCTCCCCTCCCTTTCCTTCCCTTCACTTTCAAAAGCGTATGTCAAAATAACACTGACTAGAATATGTGAAATGAATTATTAAGATGCTTGGAGCTAAGCAGTCTCCGAGGCTGGTCAGATTATAGGACAAGCAGGGGTGTGTGTTAAGTCACTGAGCTGTACTCAGTCATGCGGTCGGAATCTGGATCCTTTTATTTCCACAGGAAACTCAAGAAGGAGGAATAATACACGACAAAACCAAAGAGAAAGAAGGTGAGGGGGAAGTACTCTGTTTATATGTCTCTCTCTCTCTCTTTCTTGCTCCCTCTACCTCCCCCCCCACTCTCTCTCTCTCTCTCTCTCTCTCTCTCTCTCTCTCTCTCTGTCTCTCTCTCTCTCTCTCTCTCTGGCTGAAAAGCAAGATTGAAATTAGGCAGAATTGAAATGAGCTGCACAACTTTGGCCAAGATATTTCCCATCTTCTGGATTCAGTTTCCATATCTGCCACATGAGAAAACTGATTAAAATTCTTTTGATTCTCAGCAAGCAGTAAAGTGTTACGATTCTATGAGAAAACTTCTTAGAGCCCCAAATAGTAGGGGACACGTGTAAGCTGCCTTCAGCAATGTAAGGTAGACCTTTGCCATTAAAGGATTTATTTTTATAGTCCTCACTACTTGAGAGAACTCTTAAAGGTGCAAGGAATATAATAAAATGTGAGCTGGCCAAGGCCAAGTTGAATCTCAAGTCCAAAGAGGCTGTGCTGTAGGCAAGCTTTAAGCCGATCCAGCCTGTGCAACAGTGGGGTGTTCCTGTTCTGTACTCATCTTTGCAAACCTAAGGATTCACAAGGATCTCAGGCTATGTGTCTCATGATTATTAAGAGACTCTTTTAAGTCTCCCTACATTTTAGAAATGACTTTACTTAATATGGCTGCGTATTTTAAGAGATCATCCCTCTCCAATTATCATGTGGGGACACTGAATGGAGCAAGTAATTTAAAAGATAATGAATGCCTTGGGAACTGTTTGGGGTGTGTATTGGTTTACTAGGACTGCTATAACAAACAGACTATTTAACTTTTTTAAAGAAATTATCCTTAAACTACAGAAATTTTCTTTCTCACAGTTCTGGAGGCTAAAAGTCCGAGATCAAGGTGCTGGCAGGGTTGGTTCCTCTGAGGGCTGTGAGGGAAGGATCTGTTCCAGGTCTCTCTCCTTGGCTTGTGGATCGCCATCTTCTCCCTATGTCTTCATAACATCCTCCCTCCATATCCAAATTTCCTCTGCTTATAAGGATAACATTCATATGGATTAGGACCTTATTCTAATGACCATATTTTAACTTGATTACTTCTATAACCTATCTCCAAATAAGGTCACATTCTGAAGCACTGTTCTGTTTCTTTTTTATTGGGGGGGGACACAATTTAGCCCATAACAACAAATGTTTTATATAAACAAAGAAAGTCTTAGCAGTCAGTGATTTTAGTCAGTATGTGTACATTGATCTTATTGAAATGTGAATTAAAGAAATCAAGCAAGAGGCCCAGAGTCACATGGTTAGTAAAGCAGTAGAGGCAGGTTTATAATCCAGGTCTGTTTGAACACCCTAAAGCCCCTAGCACACCATAAGTGCCAATGACACAGTAGTTAGTGTGGCACAGTGGTTAAGATAGTAAAAGGAGTATCTCCAGTAAGTCTTATACTTAGCTATAGAGTTAATTTCCCTGAAGTTCTGTTCTAAAAAAAAAAAAAAAAAAAAAAAAAAAAAGACATCTTCATGATTTTCCCTCTCTTACTTCCTAAGTTCAACTGTCTTGAGCAGACATTCAAGGTAACCCACCATCTGGCTATAATTTACATTGCCACTAACCCTCCACAGTATTCCAGTACAGTCATATGCCATGTATTCTTTTTCATTTAATCTAAAATGCCATCTTCCATCCTGGAGCCTCCAGCTAATGTGATCAGAGAAGTCTTAATGGGCGAAGTAACATTTACTCTGGATCCTGAAGGCTGACTAGAATTTTGACAGGTGGAAGCTAAACCTTTGGAGGAAGGAGGTAAACATCTGAGAAGAATAGGTATGAAAAAGGGGATGTCATAGCAGAACAAATTTTGCAGAAGCATCAAGAAAACAAGTCAGGCCACTTGACTAAGAAATTAGAAAATCATTAGGAAGATGCATACACTGACTCTATTTTTCAGAATTTCAAGAAATCTTTTGGTCAATTCACTGAAGGTAGAGGTAATGGGACAGATGTTGAGTATTTCTTCATTTAGCATTTGATTCTCAATTACTCTACCCATTTTACATCTCTGGACAATTTACACCAGCAGCCGTCTCCATTGCCCAAAAGGCACATAACTTTGCAATTGGCTGGATCTAACAAAAGGATTTTTCAACTTTTGCAAATCTTTTTAAAAATGAAAATAAGGGCTCTTTGCCAACAGAGGGCTCTGGAGAAGAGAAGGCAGATAGAATATATATACATATTACATATATGACATCTTTTTACCTCTCTTACAAAGTGGTGGCCCAGCAATCTGGGAAAGGTTTTAATTTTCAGCATCACTGTCTTCTTTCTCCGTTCCTGATCTCCAATAAACAAAGTAAAGAGACAAATGCATACCCAATTTTCTTTTGAAGATGATGCCAAAATGATTTGGCAAAAGACAACTGCAGGTCTTTCACCAGCTCTAATGTCCATTGGGACCACAGTTCTGAAAGTTTGGAGCATAAGCACATTTGAAGGTAAATCAAGGCTGACAGCAGTCATCTTTAAAAAAAGAATAATAATAAGCCTAAAAGAAAACACATTGAGATGAAGAAATAGGAGGCCACACCAGAGAAAGAAGAGGCGCTCTTGTAAATTTCCAATAGAAGGTTGCTAGGCAATAGTCAGAGGAACCAGTCAAGGGACCCAAGTTCTAATTGCAGATGTTACATTCCAGTCTTGCAGAGATGGGGAAGAGATTTTCAACAGTCAAACAGGATGCTGAGACTTCTCTCCTGACCTCGGGCCAAGACAATCTGCTTTTTAACTGGAAGCAACTGTAATCCATTCTGTGAACAGATGGCATGGAAGAGAATATTCAAACACAGGCTCTCTAGTATCTGTTCCAAAAGCTAGCCAACTTCCAGCTGTGGTAGGATAGGCAAGGGAAGATAAAGGTCCTAGTGGGTGGGGAAGAGCTGTGTAAAGAGCAGAAAAGATTCTTTCTAACAGTGAAGGATGACATGCCGAGAGGCCTGCTTTCATTACAGTGATGCTGGATAAATTTACATTGTAATCACTTTTACATCAATTATACTTCATAACTCTTCTAGATCATCCATGATTTCTGTCTTTAAAACAGGGCTGTGTCTTCTCCAATTTCTACATTCTTTGTCCTTTTGAATATAACAAAACACTGTTCGTTATTATTTATTTTTCATTTTTTCTTCACATTAAACTATTGAAAGCCAGAAACTGCATTGCTAAAGTTTGGTCATATGATTTACAAATGCATGACAGGGTCACAGGAAAAGACTGAGCAAGAGGAGACCCTTCCCTTGACACAATCAAGGGGCAAACACACAAGCAAGAGAGAATGTCCATGTCCATGAAATGTGCCCTCATGGAATAGTGTCAACTTTGCATGTGATCTTGATATATATTCTGTGTTGATGTTCTCTACTGATTTTTCAACCTAGAAAGTGTTGATCGTCAACTCAAGTACTACGAACTCTATGAAAATTTTGATTAAAGTACTAAAAAAGGAATTTTAGGCACAATTTAAACTCTAATTACTAAGAGAAGAGTGTAGAGGTTTTGACCCAAGCAGCAAGCATTCCCACAGTTGATTATTACTGCTGTATCCTGCCTAAACAAAAGGTGAAACTTTTAACTGAAACGTTATTAAAAATAAACAGACCAGTGGAGATCTTCAAGATGGCGGAGGAGAAAGACATGGAGATCACCTTCCTCCCCACAAATACATCAAAAATATATCTACATGTGGAAGAACTCCTATAGAACACCTACTGAACATGGGCAGAAGACCTCAGACTTCCCAAAAGGCAAGAAAATCCCCACATACCTGGGTAGGGCAAAAGAAAACAGAAAAAACAGAGTCTAAAGAATAGGGACAGGACCTGAATCTCTGGGAGGAGCTGTGAAGGAGGAAAAGTTTCCACACACTAGGAAGCCCCTTCACTGGTGGAGATGGAGGGTGGTGGGAAGGAAGCTTCGGAGCCATGGAGGAGAGCGCAGCAACAGGGGTGCAGAGGGCAAAGCAGAGAGATTCCCGCACAGAGGATGGGTGCCGACCAGCACTCACCAGCCTGAGAGGTTTGTCTGCTCACTCGCCAGGGCAGGTGGGGGCTGGGAGCTGAGGCTCAGGCTTTGGAGGTCAGACCCCAGGGAGAGAACTGGGGTTGGCTGCATGAACACAGCCTGAAGGGGGCTAGTGCACCACAGCTAGCCGGGAGGGAGTCAGGGAAAAAGTCTGGACCTGCCAAAGAGGCAAGAGACCATTGTTTCGGGGTGCACGAGGAGAGGGAATTCCTTCCCCATGTACCCACAGAAGGCAGAGCACCGCCTAAGTGAGCTCCAGAGACGGGCGGGAGTCATGGCTATCAGCTCAGATCCCAAAAATGGGCATAAAACACTAACGCTGCTGCTGCTGCCACCAAGAATCCTGTGTGCAAGCACAGATCACTATCCTCACCCCCGGCCCTGGGAGCCTGTGCAGCCCACCACTGTCAGGATCCTGTGATCCGGGGACAACTTTTCTGAGAGAACACATGGCACGCCTCAGGCTGTTGCAGTCATGTTGGCCTCTGCTGCTGCAGGCTTGCCACACATCCCAATTAAGACTAACTTACCCCTCCCTCTCCCTGGCCTGAGTGAGCAAGGGAGCCCTGATTACCCGCTGCTTTAAAACCCTCCTGTCTGGGAGAGGAACAGATGACTGAGGGTGGCCTACACGCAGAGGCGGGTCCAAAACCAAAGCTGAACCCCAGGAGCTGGGTGAACAAAGAAGAGAAAGGGAAAGTTCTCTGTACAGCCTCAGGAGCAGTGGATTAAATCCCCACAATCAACTCGATGAACCCTGCATCTCTGGAATACCCGAATAGACAACGAATGTTCCCAAAATTAAGGCGGTGGACTTTGGGAGGAACTCTAGACTCGGGGTTTGCTTTCTGCGACTGATTTGTTTCTGATTTTTATGTTTATCTTAGTATAGTTTTTAGTGCTTGTTACCATTGATGGATTTGTTTACAGGTTTAGTTGCTCTCTTCTTTTTTTCATTTTTTTAATTTTCTACATATTTTTTTAATTTTCTACATATTTTTTTACTTTATTATTTATTTAATTTTATTATTATTATTTTTCCTTTATTTCTTCCTTTTCTTCTGAGCCATGTGGCTGGCAGGATCTTGGTTGTGTGGCCGGCTATCACAACCGGCCGAGTCCAGGAAACTGAAGGACCAGAGAAATCCTGGCCCCGTGTAATGTGAATCAGCAAGAGCTCTCCCACAGATCTCCATCTCAACACTAAGACCCAGATCCACCCAACAGTCAGCAAGCTCCAGTGCTGGACTCCACATGCCAAACAACTAGCAAGACAGGAACAAATCCCACCTATTAGCAGAGAGGCTGCCTAAAGTTATATTAACTTCACAGTCACCACGAAACACACCACCAGACATGTTCCTGCTCACCAGAAAGACAAGATCCAGCCCTACCTACCAGAATATAGGCACAAGTCCATCCACCAGGAAGCCTACACAAGCCACTGAAACAACCTCACCCACTAGGGACAGACACAAAAAACAATGGGAACTACGAACCTGCAGCCTGCGAAAAGGAGACCCCAAACACATTAAGTGAAGCAAAATGAGAAGACAGAGAAACACACAGCAGATGAAGGAGCAAGGTAAAAACCCACCAGATGAAACAAATGAAGAGGAAATAGGTAGTCTACATGAAAAAGAACTCAGAATAATGATAGTAAAGATGATCCAAAATCTTAGAAATAGAATGGAAGAAATACAAGAAATGCTTAACAAGGACCTAGGAGAAATGAAGAGCAAACAAACAATCATGAACAACACAATAAATAAAATTAAAAATTCTCTAGAAGGGATCAATAGCAGAAAAACGGAGGCAGAAGAATGGATATCTGACCTGGAAGATAAAATAGTGGAAATAACTACTGCAGAACAGAATAAAGAAAAAAGAATGAAAAGAATTGAGGACAGTCTCAGAGACCTCTGGGACTACATTAAATGCACCAACATTCGAATTACAGGGGTCTCAGAAGAAGAGATAAAGAAAGGGTATGAGAAAATATTTGAAGATATTATAGTAGAAAACTTCCCTAATATAGGAAATGAAATAGTCAAGTCCAGGAAGCACAGAGATTCCCATACAGGATAAAACCAAGAAGAAACAAGCCAAGACACATATTAATAAAACTATCAAATATTAAATAAAAAGAAAAAATATTAAAAGCAGCAAGGGAAAAGCAACAAATAACATACAAGAAATCCCCATAAGGCTAACAGCTTATCTTTCAGCAGAAACTCTGCGAGCCAGAAGGGAGTGGCAGGATATACTTAAAGTGATGAAAGGGAACAACCTACAACCAAGATTACTTTACCCAGCAAGGATCTCATTCAGACTTGACAGAGAAATTAAAATCTTTACAGACAAGCAAAAGGTAAGAAAATTCAGAACCACAAAACCAGCTTTACAACAAATGCTAAAGGAACTTCTCTAGGCAGGAAACACAAGAGAAGGAAAAGACCTACAATAACAAAGCCAAAACAATTAACAAAACAGTAATAGGAACATACATATAGATAATTACCTTAAACGTAAATGGATTAACCAAAAGACATAGACTGGCTGAATGGATAAAAAAACAAGACCTATCTATATGCTGTCTACAAGAGACCCACTTCAGACCGAGGCACACATACAGACAGAAACTAAGGGGATGAAAAAGAGATATTCCACGCAAATGGAAATCAAAAGAAAGCTGGAGTAGCAAAACCCATATCAGACAAAACAGACTTTAAAATAAAGACTGTTACAAGAGACAAAGAAGCACACTACATAATGATCAAGGGATCAATCCAAGAAGAAGATATAACAATTGTAAATATTTATGCACCCAACATAGGAAAACCTCAATATATAAGACAAATGCTAACAGTCATAAAAGGGGAAATAGACAGTAACACAATCATAGTAGGGGACTTTAACACCCACTTTCTCCAATGGACAGATCATCCAAAATGAAAATAAATAAGGAAAAACAAGCTTTAAATGACACATTAAACGAGATGGACTTAATTGATATTTATAGGACATTCCATCCAAAAACAACAGAATACACTTTCTTCTCAAGTGCTATGGAACATTCTCCAGGATAGATCATATCGTGGGTCACAAATCAAGCCTTGGTAAATTTAAGAAAATTGAAGTTGCATCAAGTATCTCTTCTGACCAAAACGCTATGAGACTAGATATCAATTACAGGAAAAAAAATTGTAAAAAATAAAAACACATGGAGGCTAAACAATACACTCCTAAATAACAAAGAGATCACTGAAGAAATCAAAGAGGAAATCAAAAAATACCTAGAAATAAATGACAAAGAAAAGACGATGAACTGAAACCAACTGGATGCAGCAAAAGCAGTTCTAAGAGGGAAGATTATAGCAATACAATCCTACTTCAAGAAACAAGACATATCTCAAGTAAACAACCTAACATTACACCTAAAGCAATTAGAGAAAAAAGAACCAAAAAACCCCCAAAGTTAGCAGAAGGAAAGAAATAAAGATCAGATCAGAAATAAATGAAAAAGAAATGAAGCAAACAATAGCAAAGATCAATAAAACTAAAAGCTGGTTCTTTGAGAAGATAAACAAAATTGATAAACCATTAGCCAGACTCATCAACAAAAAAAGGGAGAAAACTCAAATCAACAGAAATACAAATGAAAAAGAGAAGTAACAACTGACACTGCAGAAATACAAGGATCATGAGAGATTACTACAAGCCACTATATGCCAATAAAATGGACAACCTGGAAGAAATGGACAAATTCTTAGAAAAGCACAAGCTTCCAAGACTGAACCAGGAAGAAAAAGAAAATATGAAAAGACCAATCCCAAGCACTGAAATTGAAACTGTGATTAAAAATCTTCCAACAAACAAAAGCCCAAGACCAGATGGCTTCACAGGCAAATTATATCAAACATTTAGAGAAGAGCTAACACCTATCCTTCTCAAGCTCTTCCAAATTACAGCACAGGAGGAACACTCCTAAACTCATTCTATGAGGCCACCATCATCCTGATATCAAAACCAGACAAGGATGTCACAAAAAAAGAAAACTACAGGCCAATATCACTGATGAACATAGATGCAAAATTCTCAACAAAATACTAGCAAACAGAATCCAACAGCAAATTTAAAAGATCATACACCATGATCAAGTGGGTTTTATCCTAGGAATGCAAGGATTCTTCAATATACACTAATCAATCAATGTGATACACCATATTAACAAATTGAAGGAGAAAAACCATATGATCATCTCAATAGATGCAGAAAGATCTTTTCACCAAATTCAACACCCACTTATGATAAAAACTATCCAGAAAGTAGGCATAGAGGGAATCTACCTCAACATAATAAAGGCCATATATGACAAACCCACAGCCAACATTGTTCTCAATGGTCAAAAACTGAAAACATTTCCTCTAAGATCAGGAACAAGACAAGGTTATCCACTCTCACCACTCTTATTCAACATAGTTTTGGAAGTTTTAGCCACAGCAATCAGAGAAGAAAAAGAAAGGACAGGATTCCAAATTGGAAAAGAAGAAGTAAAACTATCACTGTTTGCAGATGACATGATACCATACATAGAGAATCCTAAAGATGCTACCAGAAAACTACTAGAGCTAATCAATGAATCTGGTAAAGTAGCAGGATACAAAATTAATGCACAGAAATCTCTGGCATTCCTATACACTAATGATGAAAAGTCTGAAAGAGAAGTTAAGGAAACACTCTCATTTACCATTGCAACAAAAGGAATAAAATACCCAGGAATAAACCTACATAAGGAGACAAAAGACCTGTATGCAGGAAACTATAAGACACTGATGAAAGAAATTAAAGATGATACAAACAGGTGGCGAGATGTACCATGATCTTGGAATGGAAGAATCAACACTGTGAAAATGACTCTACTACCCAAAGCAATCTAGAGATTCCATGCAATCCCTATCAAATTACCAATGGCATTTTTCACAGAACTAGAACAAAATATTTCACAATTTGTATGGAAACTCAAAGACCCTGAATAGCCAACGCAATCCTGAGAAAGAAAATCAGAGCTGCAGGAATCAGGCTCCCTGACTTCAGACTATACTACAAAGCTACAGTAATCAAGACAGTATGGTACTGGCACAAAAGCAGAAATATAGATCAATGGAACAGGATAGAAAGCCCAGAGATAAACCCATGCACATATGGTCACCTTGCCTTTGACAAAGGGGGCAAGAATATACAATGGAGAAAAGACAGCCTCTTCAATAAGTGGTCCTCAAAAACTGTACAGCTACATGTAAAAGAATGAAATTAGAACATTCCCTAACACCATACACAAAAATAAACTCAAAATGGATTAAAGATCTAAATGTAAGGCCAGACACCATAAAACTTTCAGAGGAAAACACAGGCAGAACACTCTATGACATAAATCCCAGCAAGATCCTTTTTGATCCACTTCCTAGAGAAATGGAAATAAAAACAAAAATAAACAAATGGGACCTAATGAAACTTAAAAGCTTTTGCCTAGCAAAGGAAACCATAAACAAGACCAAAAGACAACCCTCAGAATGGGAGAAAATATTTGCAGATGAAGCAATTGACAAAGGATTAATCTCCAAAATATACAAGCAGCTCATGCAGCTCAATATCAAAAAAACAAACAACCGAATCCAAAAATGGACAGAAGACCTAAATAGACATTTCTCCAAAGAAGTTATACAGACTGCCAACAAACACATGAAAGGATGCTCAATATCACTAATCATTAGAGAAATGCAAATCAAAATGACATTGAGGTATCACCTCACACTAGTCAGAATGGCCATCATCAAAATATCTACAAACAATAAATGCTGGAGAGGGTGTGGAGAAAAGGGAAGCTTCTTGCACTGTTGGTGGGAATGTGAATTGATACAGCCACTATGGAGAACAGTATGGATGTTCCTTTAAAAACTAAAACTAGAACTACCATGTGACCCAGCAATCCCACTACTGGGCATATACCATGAGAAAACCATTATTCAAAAAGACACATGCACCCCGATGTTCATTGCAGCACTATTTACAATAGCCGGGACATGGAAGCAACCTAAATGTCCATCGACAGATGAATGGATAAATAAGATATGGCACATATAGACAACGGAATATTACTCAGCCATAAAATGAAATGAAATTGAGTTATTTGTAGTGAGGTGGATGGACCTAGAGTCTGTCATACAGAGTGATGTAAGTCAGAAAAAGAAAAACAAATACCGTATGCTAACACATATATATGGAATCTTTAAAAAAAAATGGTTTTGATGAACCCATGGGCAGGACAGGAATAAAGACGCAGACATAGAGAATGGACTTGAGGACCCAGGGAGGGGGAAGGGGAAGCTGTGACGAAGTGAGAGAGTAGCACTGACATAGATATACTACCAAATGTAAGATAGATAGCTAGTGGGAAGCAGTTGCATGGCACAGGGAGTTCAGCTCAGTGCTTTGTGACCACCTAGAGGGGTGGGATAAGGAGGGTGGGAGGGAGGCGCAAGAGGGAGGGGATACCAGGATATATGTATACATATAGCTGATTCACTTTGATATACAGCAGTAATTAACACAATATTGTAAAGCAATTATACTCCAATAAAAATGTTTTTAATTAATTAATTAATTAATTAAAATAAACAGACCAAATATCCACTGGTGTGGACTTAATATAGATTTTTACACTACATGGGAACTTAGACTTGATTACTTCACAATGATCCTCCAAGTCAAAATTTCCATGTGTCTCCTTCATTCATTTTTTTAATATACATTTAGTTGCATTCAGCAACATTCACTGATACTATCCCATACAAAACATAGATCAAGGGTTCCTGGTTTTCACAGATAAATAAAAATGTAGATAACATAACCTAAGTAAACAGTCATACAAATTAAAAGTTACAATCCAGTGGGGTATATCCTGTGATAGAGACTAAAGGTGATACAGTTTTATGATGAAATAATTGTCTATTCCTCCAGGATCAATTAGAGAAGACTTCACATAGATAAAGCTTGAGTGGGATCTTCAAGGATGGGGCAAGAGTTTCAGCCAAAGAGAAGAGGTGTGTTAATAGCATTCCAGAGAGGGAAAGCCATGTACAAAGACAAGGAAACATGAAACAACATGGTGCATTTGAGATAATGAAGCAGTTCTGTAAATTTGGAAAGGAATAGGGGAGGGAAATGGACAAAAGAAAGAAAAAAGCAAGGACCATGCTATGAAGTAAGGACAATATCCATATTTTGCAGGCAACAGGGAGCCTGTGAAGTGCTATCCTCTCCACAGTAGATTCTGCCAGTGCTCTGACCATATCCCTTCATATCCCCTACCATGTTCAAGAATATTGTCTCCAGGGCTTCCCTGGTGGCGCAGTGGTTGAGCGTCCACCTGCCGATGCAGGGGATACGGGTTCGTGCCCCAGTCCGGGACGATCCCACATGCCGTGGGGCGGCTAGGCCCGTGAGCCATGGCCGCTGAGCCTGTGCGTCCAGAGCCTGTGCTCCACAACGGGAGAGGCCACAACAGTGAGAGGCCCACGTACCACAAAAAAAAAAAAAAAAAAAAGAATATTGTCTCCAAATGAGGTGCACTTAGAACATCCAGCACCTGAGGCTCTTTGTCAGTGGGCTGTCCTCAGGCTGCTAGAGGTTTTTGTTTTTGTTTTTGTTTTGCCCAAATATATAGAGCTCTTGAAATGGCCCAGAATTTCTGTCCCTCCCTCAATAAAGCCATTAACCAATGCTTCTAGGTGCTGGAATATAAACACTCAGGCCCTCTTGCTACAGTCAGGACAACGTGAAGGTACGCCTTACCACTGTGGGATTTTGCATTATACTGTATTCTCACTTGCTCTTCTTCCCCTCCAATTGCCACTCTCCTATTCCTCTACTGGTTTTTCCTGTGAATGTTTTCCTGATAAGTCACTTTGACACAATTCCTCATTTCAGGGTCTATTTTGGGGGAGCCCAGCCTAAGATATCCTTTTAATTTATAGCTGTGAGCTATTAAAGTGAATCTGTAGAGAAACTGTCTCATTGATAAACTATAAAGCCATGGTGAAATGGGAAATCTGTTTCTAATTAGCTTAAGGTGTATTGCCAGGTTGGTGGCATTAAGAATAGATGAGATTACACACTTATATTTTTGCCTGGAACAGCAAGGAAGCGAGGCTTTAGTTGTTACATTTGCACTGGAGCGCTGTTTCATGAATGTGTCCTGGGTTGAAACTGATGCTATTATGGCTGGAGGACTGGTGAATCTTGTCCTCTGACTCTAGGTGCTTAGGGCTCTAAGTTATCCCTTATGCAAATGTTTTTGTTTCCTTTCCATATTCTTCTCTTTATTGGGGAAAGTTCA
Organism: Hyperoodon ampullatus; assembly: GCF_949752795.1. Classification (NCBI taxonomy): domain Eukaryota; kingdom Metazoa; phylum Chordata; class Mammalia; order Artiodactyla; family Ziphiidae; genus Hyperoodon; species Hyperoodon ampullatus. The sequence continues at coordinate 84,154,844 of NC_136918.1, read as the reverse complement.
TTTTAATCCCAGATATATCAGATTAGAGGACAATCAAATAAGCGGGAAGCTTCTTACAGCAGCAATCATCCAGGGTCTGTTTATCAGCCGCATGTCCCTAGTCCCGAACCACTCTTTCTCTTATGGTTATTTCACTGTAAGCCAGAAAAGGCTCAAACTCTTCAAGCATGAGAGGCAACTAAATGATAATTAATTTTTGATATGTGTACACATTATCCATAATTATAATAATAACATTGAGAATAATAATCATAGAGTCCATTAATGCACCTAAATCCTGTGTTCCCTCTGCTACTCCTGGCCTGGGACCCAAGACCAATTCTGTCAATACACCTAGAGCTTTAGTAATGTTCTGCCCTGAAAAATGACATCTTGCCCCCTGCCCTCCCCACACACACACATTCTTCCCTATAACTGATGCCAGCCTGCTGTAATTTTAACTCATTAAAGCATGACTCAGCCCAGCCCCCTCATTATGCTCACTTTCTAATTACCAGGACTGGACAATTTTAGAAAGAAAGAAAAACCACACACTGAGATCTTTGATGCTTGATATGGAGTGACTTTTCATTCTGGTCGTGACACCTTCTTCCTCGCAACCCCTCACCCCATTCCATTTTCCTCAGTCTTTTGAACTAATTATGTGTTTCTCCTCCCAAATCCATAGCAAGAAGACATAATCCCTCAGCAAGATTTAATATGCAAAATCTTTCCCCCTCATTCCTCATCCTTTCCTTCATCATTAGCTCTTCTAAGCCCATTGGCTGCCAACATATAGTTGCATTTTTAACAACTGACAATGACTTAGCAAAGAGATCTCAAATCCACTTATTTCCAATATTGCTGAGTGCTAGGTACCAGCTTCCTACCAAGTGGGCCATCTCTGTCCTTTGTTCTCATTTCTACAGTTCCTTTCCTCTTTATAATCACTATTTCCCTCTATTTTCTATTCCTTCTGTCATTCTGGGTTTTTTTTCTTTTTACCCTCTCTTCTACCCTGCTTCACATGTAGTGACTTGTACATTCATTTCCTTTGCTGAAAATAAAATAAGAACTTCAAAGAGGCATGAATGATCTCTCCTGTTTTAATAATTAAAGATGAATCTGCCACAAAACTCGCTCTGCTGTTCCGTGTTCACATTAGATCAGAAATTGCATTTTTTAGCCCCAAAAGAAATAGATCAGAGTAGTTCCCACCCTGAAATCCATGGCATGAAGCCCAGCTTTTCCCTGGAACCAGCATGCTACCAATGGGTCTATTTCAAAGTAAGTGCAGTCAGAATATGGGAAGGAGGATTTGATAGTGTCTGATAATTCACAATTTAACAGCTAAGGGAAGGAGGCTTATTATTAAATGCAAATAAAAATGAAATGAAGTCCAGCTGTCTGGGTGCAGATAGAAATCACACAGAGCCCATAAACCACTCTGGAGATCTCAACTACTAGACAGAACAGAGCTCCAGGAGCTGCCAGCAAGCACAAATCCCTTCTTTGAAGGGGACTGCATCCCGTATTATCTCCAGAGAAAGACTAAGATTATACAGTCTGCTTGGAAAACTAAGGTGTGACTAGAAACAGGGCAAGTAGAGCCACTTCGTGGAAGGCAAATATGTTTTGAGTTTTAAACTATTTTAACCTCTTTAGTTCCTACTGTTACCTTCCTCTTCTTCAGGATGGTTTTTACTGGCCAATGGAAAATTGCCTGTTTTTTTACAGGGTGGAAAGACAGCCTTCCTAGAGCAAAAAGATATATATTGCCCCAGACTATCCAAAGGCATAACATTAATATGAATGCTTCCTAATTGTCACAAGTATAAACTTGAGAACATGATAATAATTTCATATAAGCTGTTCTTATATACCTTTGTTAGGTCTATTTATATTTTAAAACAATGGAAGCATTTCAAAGCTATGGAATTAGACACCTTTTTTTTTATTAATTAGGCATCAGGGCTCTGATGGACAATATTTTGGAGGAAGTACTAAAGCTGGATTTGCAAAACTGAATAAATTCAACGTGGCTACCTGATTCATTTACTGAAAACAGTGCATTGCGTATGTTATTCACTAACTCAAAAAATCTCTATGGATACTTTTTACCAGGTCGAGTTCATGTCACTTCTTCAGCAGTTCTATATCTTGTGACCTAATCTGGGATTTCCATACATCCATCCAAGACACATGAGAAGACCTCACCTGTGTTTCAAGAGTTTTGTGTTGTTCCTACTTCCTACCTTCTGGGCCCGGGATACCTCTCCCCTTCGTAACCACTAAAATTCAACGAATGCTTCAAAGCCACTTCAAATTCTGTCTTCCCGCTGGACCCTTCCCTGAATGTACATCTCCCTTCTCTGAGGAATTATATATATTGTACCTACTTTCAGCAGCACTCATTCTGGTAGTCACATACTTTGTAAATACACTACATCTACTGATTGCATTGCTTGTTAATTACTTTTATGTATCTATCATGTCAAACTATTAGAGTATACATTTCTAGAAAGCAAAGATGGTATTTTAGAGCTACTTTCTATTTTCTATAGTATCTATCATTACATCCATACTGGACATCTCCCACTGGACTCTAGACTTCTTTATACATCCATCTACTCAACATCTCCCCTTGGAAGTCTAATAGGTAATCAAACTTACTATATCCAAAACAAAACTCTCCATCTTTTCCCTCTAAAATCTGCCCCTCACATTGTTTTCTTTATCTCAATTTTTAGAAGCTCCATTCTCTCAGTTGTTCATGCCAAAACACCTTGGATCATCTTTCTGTCATACTCCATGTCTCATCCATCATGAAATCATATCACTTCTATCATCAGAACAAATCCTAAAAAGGATCACTTCTTCTACTTCTACTGCTATTGCTTTTGCCAAGCCATTAACATCTCTCTCCTATTATAATATTATTACAATATGCGAATTGGTCTCCTTGCTTCCATCCTGCACGTTGCAATCCATTCTCAACATAGGAGCCAGGAGGTCCTTTGGAAACATAAGTCAGATCATGTCATTCATCTTCCTAAGTCCCTCCAATGGCCTCACATTTCAGACTTTGCATCAAAGTCTTAACAGGGTAAGTGTAAAAGTCTTAACAGTGACCTATTAATCCCTATAGACCTGGCATTCCATTATCTCTTTGGCCTCATCTCTTTCTCTTTCCACCACTCCCTCCACTTCAGCACACTAGCCTCCTTGCTATTCCTGGAATAGTCCAGGCAAGCTTATGCCTCAGGGCCTTTTCATTTGCTGTTCCTTCAGCCTGGAGTGCTTTTCTCTATTTAAATTGCACCCACATACACCTTTGGCAATACACCTTTGGATACTTCTTTCCACTTAATTTTTGTTCTCCACAGTACTTATGGTTATCTAACATACTAAAATGTTTACTTATTTATTTCTATTATTGTCTTTCTCCCTCCACTAGAACATAAACTTCTTGTGAGCAGGTATTTCTGTGTGTCTTGCTCACTGTTCTAATGCTCAGTGCTAGAATATTTCCAGGCAACAAGTGGATGTTCAATAATTATTTTGATAAAGACATGAACAAATGAATAAACAGGCAGGAAATATAGTCTTGCTAAATGTGTAAGTCCTTATTAAATTAGTACAGTATAAAATAAATGGGAATTGCTCTGAAAAAAATATCAGAGAAAGGTACTACTCAAAGAAAGTGCATTTCTCCTCTGGCATGGATAGTTGTATGTGCCCTACCAAGACTAAGAGTGGTAGGCTCCAGGGCAAACTCAGACACTGATTACCTACATAACCTCAGGAAAGTCCTGGGATTCTTCTTGCCTTGGGTACACATCCATAAACTTGTTATGATGCCTGCCTTTGACCTGAGGGTTTTGTATGTTGTTTTGTAAATTTTTCTCATGCTGTCTTCTCTGTGAATATTTAAGTGCTAAAACAGAGTTGAATATCTCTTTTACATAGCAATCTATAACCTGGTAGTGGGCATATGATACAGGATTGGTAAATAAAATAATCGTTATTATCCCAAAGTTTATAATCTGGTGTAAAAAAAACAAGTAAAGAACTGTGAACCATACATTTAAAACACAAAATAAAGACAAATTTGCTTTTGTAATACTACATTATAATCCTGAGCTTGACAGTTATATCCTCAATACAATAACAATGACTCATTCATAGTATTTGCTCAATAGATGTTCACTGAACAAAAAGACAGTAAAAAAAAAAAAAAAAAAAAAAAAAAAAAAAACAACATATATAACTTACTGTTGGGAGTGAGTGCTCATTCAGGAGGAGATAAATGAGGAGAGGATAGATGCTATGAGATGACCAAGTGTGATCAGGGACATTGTGTCTCTTACTGAGTTGCCTCATAAGGCTCCAGGAAGGATACAGGGATTTAAGAATTTTTGTTTATTTTAATGAAAAAAAAAAAAAAGATGGTCCTTGGACCATGTAATCCTTATACTACATAGGAAAATCTCCGAAAGAATGAATGTGTTTGGAGAAACTTTAGAAACATATATTTAAGAAGGGTGAAGAAGAAAATTTAGTAACTGCTAGAATCAGAGAAGAGGTCTTTAATTTAGAAGGTAAGCATTTTGAATATTATCTCAGTATAAAAGGACTATTCATGTATTATATATCAGCCTCTGCACTAGATGCTAGAGATGAATGAAACATCACTGTTCTCAAGGAACTGGAAATCTTTAGAGGGAGAAGCATAATGAAACTAAATGAATCCAAAAGACAGTGTTGAGTATATAAGGATTACCTAACTGAGACCACTGGTGGGTCAAGGAAGGCTTCCCCGAGGGAGTAAAAGCTGGAATAGAGACTGAAGGAAGAGTTGGAGTTAGACAGAGTAAGGGCTGGGAAAAGAACTGTGAAAGAGAAAATGGCACATTGGAAGACATGGAAGAAGGTCAGTGTAGTTGAATTTCAAATGGATTGGAAAGCAAGAGGAAGGCAGAGGGGAAAGAAGAAGGTAGGCAGAAGATTATTTTAAATAAGACTGGGAAAGCGGATAAGTAGGGGCAAGATTACAAAGAATGTTTGCCTAAAATTCTATTTTTATTCTAAGAATAATAGGGAACAATTGAAGTATTATAAGAAAAGCAATGATATAATTAAAGTAGAATCTGCATTTAGAAAGCTCTGCCTACAGTATGTGGAATAGATTAGCCAGACAATACTGAGCCCTGAAGCCAGATGAAGCCTCTTTCAATGATACAGGCAAGAAATAGCATAGGTATGGGTATGGGTAGGGATGAAAGGGGAGGAAAACAAGGGGGAGAGATTTGAGAGGTGTTAAAGAAGTGAAATTGGTGAAACACTGTAGAAAACATAAGACAGAGGAAAGGGAATGAGGCAAAGTGGTTAGGATCAGATGGAGAGGAGCAGCACTAGAAATGGGCAATCCAGCAAAACTTCAGATGAGGACTGGTGATAGAACAGAGGCTTTGTCAGTATGGAGGGAAAAACCCCAGCCAGCCATGAGAAATACGGTGCCTGGGTCTTCCTTTCTGACTCTGGGGGTTGAAGTCACATGCTGTGTGGAGTCACGGAGAGAAAGAATTCCTTTTGATCCACAAGTTTGTACCTCACTGAGCAAAATCTACTGACCAGTCTATGTGAATTACCAACTCTGACATTTCATTGCCATTCATGTCCAAACTTTGTCTTGGACTCATTTAGGTAGAACGAATTAGCAAGATATGGCAAGAGACTGTGTATTTAGAGTGCTGGGTGTATGTGTTCCTTGCTGGCCAGAAGTGAGGAAAGGAAATAGAAGAGTAAAGAAAAGATGCAAAATTAAAGTATTAAAGCTGAATTCTGGCTCAGATCATTTTTCTATGTTTCATTCCTTCAGAACTACTCAGGAAAATCTGTGGACTGAAGATTAAGGGTGGACTAACACTTTCCACAAATTTCAAAAAAAGATCTTCAATTTCTTTGCTTTCCCCATATATTCCAGAAGAAACTAGCTGGCTAATTTATTTTGTTCTTACTTTGCACTGCTGGCATATAATCTTCTGATGAGAAGATTTTCCTCTCCTCCAACAGCCTTAGTTCACCACTGGAGATGTCTCAACATTTGACATTGTCATCCTAAAAGCTGGGAGCTCTTCCACACCTAGCTTGCCAACATCAGTACCACGTTAGCCACTTTTGACCTTGATCCTGTTAGACACCACTTTTTTTCTGGTGTATTTTTTTTTCATATTCCACTTTTGACTCCTTCTTTAGTAATTTATTTGCTTTTCTTTAGATCTCTGCAATGGTTGATCTTATTGCTACAGTCACCTGTGTATCATGGGATGGGCCTACAAGCAAATAATGTCCCACCTCCTCACCCTCACCTTTAGAAAGGAATTATATAAGTATAGGTCCTCCAAGAGAAACTCACCAATAACAGTGCTATAGTTCCGCTCTAGCCTTGTACTTTCCTTGGCTAACCCTGGCCTCCAGGACATCTGGGCCATGAGCAAGGTAAGGGCTTAAAATAAATTATTGGTCACTTAATATTCCTCTATACTTGATCACATGCTGAATATCTCAAGAGCTTCCATATAAAATCCAGGAAACACTGGTTAGGTAAAAGCGTGTTGCACCGTATTCTACATTTTTACATCACCCTACACCCTCCCTTGCTGACTTGATCATCCCTTCTAATCCTTCAAAAATCATGTCAAATCTTCTCTTGCAAATCATACCTAACCAGGTCCTGATTCTTCTTTTGTGCAGAATTAGGTTTTTCTTCCTCTGAATAGTTCAGAGTAAAGCAGCTCATACTAGTAATTAATTCACTATTCATGGACAAGGGGCCAAGTAAAGGTTACATATGTTCTGCCATATATCATATACGTATACATATATATATATAAAGTTGTACAAGTCTGTTCACTCTGTAGATTGTGATCTTGAGATCAGAGGCTTAGTCATTATTTTGGTGTCCTCACTGCCTAGAACTATACTTGACATGTAGTAGGTAGTTAATATTTTTATGAAAAGAATTAAACTACTTGCCACTCCATGAAGAATCTTATTTCATGCTTCCATTGCCCAATATAGAAAACTAAAATAGAAAATTCAACCACTCTCCTTTTTCAATAATACACTTCACTCTGTCATTGTGGAAAACATGACTCATAACCTACATATACTATAAAAGCAGCTGATATGATGCTATTTTAAAGTGATAATCATATATTTTATTTGTGATTGCACATGTTAGGGCTAAAAAACAAATTTAGGCTAATATGTCTAAATAGCGGATAGACATTAGCACATCCACTCATTAAGGTACTGTTTGCATTTCTATCATGATGAATGATCATTTTCCATTTAAGAAAGATCTTGACTCTTCCTGAAAACTGTCATCATGTAGAAGTGCTGACTGAGGACAGGCCTGGCTAGGAAAAACAAAATGTGTGCACATTACTTACACCACTCTAATTTAAGAGCAGCTTATCTTAATACCTCAATGACTAGAAGGAAATTTTTTTTTAAGTACTAGCAAAAATATCCCTAAGATCTTTGTTTAAACAAAAAAGTCATTTTAGTTGCTTACAGAAGTATAAACATAACCATGATCCTAAATTAATTTTTAAATAGATTATTATTTAATAAATTATTATTATTTTTAAATAATTAGATTGTTTATTTATTATTTACTTATTATTATTTAAATAATTAGATTATTATTGATTTATTAAATCAAATTAAGGATATATATACATATGTGTGTGTATATATATGTACATATATATATATATAACTGAGTTGATTTATTTACAGTATGTACTATGATTACCTTCAGTTTTAAAAAATAAATATGTTATGTGAAATACTAGATGCTATAAAACCCCATCTAATGCTTATTGTGCCTCTATTCAGAATTCCTGTATATACCTTGCACTCTGTCCTGACTTAGTGGACATATGCGTGTTTCACTTGTGCATTAAATACATCTTTACGCTTTTCATCTGCTTCTTGCCTTCAGGGACTGCTTCTTTCTTATCCACCTGTGTTTCAAGTGGAGGCTGCCAAACACATTACTCCCAGTCTCTGGCCTCAACTGTTAGCATAGGATCCAGTTATGGCTAATCACTGTATCTTATTCCTCTGATCACAGTGATTGCTCCAGAGAGGGCATGAAACCTAAACCAAGTCCATCAGTCTCCTCCAAGGTAGGGTGATTAAATAAGTTATTGCCCAAACTGGACTTAATGAGAGTGAAAGGGAGTGTTATTAATAGTTATGCTGGGACAAGAGGCTTGCAGACAGCTTCCTACTAGACCACAAACAGAGACTAATGGTACCCTTCTTCCCAGAGATTTTCGAGATGGTGTTGGCATGGAAAGTTTTCTCTCCTTTATGGTCATAGCTCTATAAATATGGGTGTAAGCCCAGCACTGCCAGCAACCCTGTGGTCCTCTGATATGTAGAAAAAGTCAATGAGCAGCCTGGAAGAAAAAAGCCAAAAATGAGAAAAGGTGAAGATAGGAGGTAGAGAGAAAGAAAATAAGAGATGGTGCACATAAGTTAGAAAATTAGATCCCACTGCATCCTGAAGCCATTTTCATTCATATCCCTAGAGACAATTATTTTTTTCTTAAGCTAGCAGGAGTTTGGTTTGGTTACCTGAAAAACTCTAAATAAAAGGGGCATTGTAGGCCATCTAGCTCATGTCCCTTATTTTACAGATAAGGGTACTAAGGCCCACACAGGTTAATTAATTATCCAAGGGTCTCCAAATATTTACAAGTAGGCATTTAACTCAGGTGTTTGTCCTTTCTTCTATTTTTCTTTACATATGTAACATTTCTTCTAGATCACTCTAGAATTATGATTTTATTATTTCATATTGTGCATATAGTCAGAATTTCAAGAGAAGTCTGTGGCTCCTTTTATTTATCTTTCTTTTTTAAAATTAAATTTTATTGGAGTATAGTCGATATACAATGTCATGTTAGTTTCTGCTGTACAGCAAAGTGAATCAGTTATACATATACATATATCCACTCTTTTTTTAGATTATTTTCCCATATAGGTCATTACAGAGTGTGGCTCCTTTAAAGAAAACTTCTTAATACACTTCCTATATCCCTAATCCAATGAAAATTTAATAAATACTTCTAGAATTAATAACCAATAAATGAATGAAATTCAGCACTTCACAGTCTGCCTCTGAGTTTCTAATGACAAAAATGGACAAAAAATAATAATTTCTATGCATATGCACCAATGGGTAAATTTTCATTATAAAGTTTAAATGCTTCCAAAAACACATATTTCCACAAGTATTAACTATGTGCATATGTGAATGATTATGAAATTATAACAAGAACAACCAGTCTCCTTGAGATAATGGTGCTTATTTGGGAGATGAAAGACATTTCATCTAGGGGATAGTAACTTACAGTTTGGAGAATAAAATATGTAACAGAATGAAATCTCCATGAGGATAGATACCATTTCCATCTCAATAACTGCTGTCAGGAAAGGTAGAATAAGGCCTGGAGAACTACACTTGCATGAATGGTAACAATAGGAGCAGCCAGGTGAGTTAACATGGAGAGTGAAAATGAAAAAAAAAAAAAAAGGTGGTCTAAACGTAAACAGAGTCAGGGCAGCCACTCAAAGCCAGGGGGCAGTTCAACTGGGGGTGGGGGATTGGTAAAGAGTTGCAAACAACGAACAATGGATTTTCACTTCCATAAAAATCACTACAAATGCATTTAGACCCTAGAGTTTGCTTTTACAATTCATGTTTATTGAACACTTATGTATCAACCACTGATGCTAAATTAATCTGAAAAATATTCTGTTTATTTTCAAAGGCTATTAAAAAAAATCCATTGGTCCAAATATAATCAATCTACAGCTTGGAAAGCATGCATTAACCAAGTCCACATTAATAAAATCTAGCTATAACTCTGATTGAAATGATTCTATGTGCTCTCAAAAAATTGTCTAGAATACATACGGGTTTATTATTTTACATATTTTCCCAAGATTGATGCCATGGATGTCTCTCATGCGTGACTGATTAAACACATGAAAAATTTCAAAATTTAAGTTTGGCTTAGAATCATTTACATGTTAAAAATAAGAGATTTAATAGAAAAGTGTTCTTCTCCCAAAGTTTTAATTCATAGTGAAAGAAAGAAAGAAATAGATGGTAAAAGTTTACCACTTGAAATGTTATTGTGGATTTTTAATAGCAAGAATGGGTATGGATATTCTACCCATGATTATATTGATTCCAAGTTTTAGATTCAGTGCCCACAAAATCAAATTTAAGTATCTAGTTCTTATAATCTAACAGTGAAACCTGGAACTCCCTCTATTTCTTTATGTCTCAGACAAAATATTAACTTCCTCTTATCCTGTTGCATTTTCTAATAAAGTAAAAATAAGGGAATTACTACTAGACCTAATCGGCTTGAACTGTCAATGTAAACTTCTTGACAGCACCACCAGGTTCCTTGCATTGTGCCTTACATGAAGTGTTTTCTTTCTTTTTTTTTTTTTATATTGCTATTGGAGTATAATTGCTTTACAATGTTGAGTTAGTTTCTACTGCATAACAAAGTGAATCAGCTGTAAGTATACATATATCCCTATATCCCCTCTCTCTTGCATCTCCCTCCCACCCTCCCTATCCCACCCATCTAGGTGGTAACAAAGCACCAAGCTGATCTCCCTGTGCTATGTGGCTGCTTCCCACTAGTTATCTATTTTACATTTGGTAGTGTATATATGTCAATGCTACTCACTTCGTCCCAGCTTTCCCTTCCCCCCCCCATGTCCTCAAGTCCGTTCTCTACATCTGCGTCTTTATTCCTGCCCTGCCACTAGGTTCATCAGTACCGTTTTTTAGACTCCATATATGTGCATTAGCATACAGTATTTGTTTTTCTCTTTCTGACTTACTTCACTCTGTATGACAGACTCTAGGTCCATCCACCTCATTACAAATAACTCAGTTTTGTTCCTTTCTATGGCTGAGTAATATTCCATTGTATACATGTGCCACATCTTCTTTATCCATTCATCTGTCGATGGACATTTAGGTTGCTTCCCTGTCCTGGCTATTGGAAATAGTGCTGCAATGAACATTGGAGTACATGTATCTTTTTGAATTATGGTTTTTCAGGGTATATGCCCAGTAGTGGGATTGCTGGGTCATATGGTAGTTCTATTTGTAGTTTTTAAGGAACCTCCATACTGTTCTCCATAGTGGCTGTATCAATTTACATTCTCACCAACAGTGCAGGAAGGTTCCCTTTTCTCCACACCCTCTCCAGCATTTATTGTTTGTAGACTTTTTGATGATGGCCATTCTGACCGGTGTGAGGTGACACCTCATTGTGGTTTTGATTTGCATTTCTCTAATGATTAGTGATGTTAAGCACCTTTTCATGAGTTTGTTGGCAATCTGTATGTCTTCTTTGGAGAAATGTCTATTTAGGTCTTCCACCCATTTTTGGATTGGGTTGTTTGCTATACACATGAAAATAATGGAAGGAGGGATAATGGGTTGATGAATGCAAATAAGTTGTACAAAAGGAAAATATTCTATCATTATTATTACCATAATGATGGTGATAACGATGATGAGGAGGAGGAGGGCCACTCTGTATCCCTATAGATCACAAAAGAAGTACTATAATTTTGTTGAATAAAATATACTTCTCTTCTCCTTATTAGCTAAACTCAGACAGATCACATGATTCCAAGGAGGGGGGCAAAATTGTATTTGTTGGATTAAATATCAAAAGCCATGCTCAGAATTTACAGGAGAAAGATAGATCATACTTTTTAGTAGTAATTTTCTCCTTGTCTTGTAAGTAGTATTTAAACATATGGCAATTCTATTTCTCTCCTTCTTACTGTCTCATTCTCTAGTATCTGAGGTTGATATAATAATGCAACTCAGGACCTTAACTATGTTAACATTGTACAAAGCAGGGATTTGTTGAGAAGAGATGAATCAGTGGGAGATGGTAATAAAAACAGCCCCAAACCATTGAATTCAGAGGCCAAGAGTTCTTATTCAAATTGGACTATCTACAAAATACATATTAAAAAAACACTGTATTTACTTCTTAGAGGTAGGCAGCTCAAAAGACTTAAAGAGCAAGCAGAGATGAGTAGTGCTGACCATGATATTTCTGTGAGTAGGAGACCAGAGTAATTCACCACTCTTAACAACAGGGCTCTCTGGGTTGCAGTCTGGGGGCGTCATATCCTATTATACTACGCTATCAAAATTGCAGGAATGGCGGATGCTATGTCATTACCTTTTAGACAGACAAGCTACTAAATTATTTGTATGGGAAAGATGAGCCATTTACTTATCTTCCTGATATGGGCAGAAGGTAGGTGCAGACTGTCTGGGAGACAGACAGTGGTGGGCACTCCTCTGTCTGGGTTTCAAAATTGCCACTCTTTGAGATGTTCTATCTGACTGACACACTGATAGTATCAAACATATCAGCAATCTGAAATGTTTCCAATATGATAAATCGTTAGAGGTGGCATTGCTTCTTGACTTTACATGAACAAGTAAAGAGCATGCAAAACTCCATTCAAATGAACACTTTTTGTGATCAATAAGAATGTTAAGTATAAAATAAGAGGAGAACTTTTTTAATGAGTCTCAAGTATTTAGATCTATAAGACTCATTAGAGGTGGTATAGAATAATCCTTTTTTCCCCTCAGGTAAAGATACTAAATCTACAGATGTGGAACCTGCACAAGATCATGCAGTTCATTAATAACTGAGACAGAGTAGAATTCACCCTTCCTATCTGTTGGAAAGGATGTACGTGTGAACCGTGGTGGGAAGGACAGAAAGAACTATACGATGTTGGACAAACTAGAAACAAGTAAAATTTGAGTTTCTTATTAGTATCTGAGCCTAAAACATTATCTGGACTCCCAGGCATCAGATAATTTATAAGGTTTCTGGGTTTTCCCTACATTCACTTGGCTGCAAATTCAAATGATATAATTTTTTTTTTACAACTTTATTGGAGTATAATTGCTTCACAATGGTGCATTAGTTTCTGCTTTATAACAAAGTGAATCAGTTATACATATACATCTGTTCCCATATCCCTTCCCTCTTGCGTCTCCCTCCCTCCCACCCTCCCTATCCCACCCTTCCAGGCGGTCACAAAGCACCGATCTGATCTCCCTGTGCTATGCGGCTGCTTCCCACTAGCTATCTACCTTACATTTGGTAGTGTATATATGTCCATGCCTCTCTCTCGCTTTGTCACAGCTTACCCTTCCCCCTCCCCATATCCTCAAGTCATACAGAGTGAAGTAAGTCAGAAAGAGAAAGACAAATACCGTATGCTAACACATATATATGGAATTTAAGAAAAAAAAAATGTCATGAAGAACCTAGGGGTAAAACAGGAATAAAGACACAGACCTACTTGAGAATGGACAAATGATATAATTTTTTCATGGCAGTTAAATTTCTATCTTTGTATATTCTTTTTAGTTCTGGTTAAAATCTGCAAGTGTATATCTGCAAAAAAATGGAAGGTCAACAAACAACATGGTATTCAAAATCCTTTCCTACTTGGAACAATCATTTATTTGAGGCTGAGGGGACTCTAGGAATGTACTTCATGAACCAGTAGAGGCCACAAATACCAATGCTGAATAAATTAACATACAGAGAGATGTGTGCAAACATCCTACTCTTTCTCTACCTTGGAAATCACATTATAGATATAGGTTAAAGCTTACAATATAAAGTAGATCCTGGAATCAGTAAGTGGCATTGAAAAGTTCTTAGCTTTAAATTCTTGGAGCCATGGCTCTCTTTCAGGAGGAATGATATCCACATCGTCATGAATCCTTTTTTGGCTCTTTCCTTCTTAATCAAGCCTCACTGAACCCCCTCTATTATTCTGCTCACATACATTGGCTTCCTGCCTTTCTTGTTTATTATTGATATTTAAATCAAATAATTCCACTTTAACTTCCCATTTCTCTGCATCTTCTTCTCATTCTTTGATTAGGAGTTAGGTAGAAAATGCTTACTATTGCGAGAGAGAGGAAAAATGGGAAATTTAGAAAGCACTCATATTCTTCTCTAAAGGCCTACCTCCTCCTGTCTTCCACTCTGCACCCCCATGATAAAAAGCAAAAACTAAAATAAATGTTTGGTCATTTTTTGACAGACATTAGGTGGAAAAATAATGAGGAGAGAAACAGGGAGATTGCAAGTAAAGATAAGCAAATAGAGGAGTAGAATATACAAGTGTAAAGAAGAGAAAGAGAAAGGCTAGAAACAGGTAAATAAAAGGGGGGGAGCAAAGTTAGGAGAAATCATGAAAAGTAAAGGATATAAAGAAAGAAAAAGACAAGTGATGGCTCTTTTTAGTAATTCTTAAGCCACCTGTCTTTGATTCTCAAAGCATCTGCTGTGAGAATATGAAGACAATTTAACTTTCTGCCTTCACTAATTGAATTTTTTATATTTAAATTTCAAGTTCTTCAAGAAGACTGATTAAAAAAATAGCCAAGCATATCTGTCAGTGAAGGGAACACAGTACATTCCCATCAGTTCATCATCCATTCATGTATCCCTCTCTCTATTCATTTTCCATCTACTTGTCTATACCAGTGTATTATTTATGTATGTGTCTTTCCAACCATGCATCCATCAAACACCTATGTGAAGTAGATACAGAGGTGAGGCTATTTTGAACAAAGCAGAAATAGCTTTACTATTAGACTCAGAAATGTGAAGGTAATTAAAATTGAAGTCAAATTCAAAAGACCTTAGTCAATAGCAACTGATGACCCTTGGTTGAGTCTCAAGACTGATTACTGTAAATCTTAAATAATATTGATTCACAATGGTAGCAAGCCTTTGAATAACCCCTGAGCCACTTAGTTTTGTTTAGTTTTGCTTTTGTTTGTTTCCAGTAAGGAGAAATCAAGTTCTATTCCCTGTCTTCAGGCTTCTGCAACAAATATTTATGTTATGAAGAAGGTGTAGTATAGCCTGAGGATTTGCACAAAAGCAAATGGTAATGTATGGAGGCAAGCCTGGGCTTGTTCCAACTTAGGATATTGTTGTTTATTGTTCATGTATCACTCTTCATGACTGTGGTGCATGATTTGCATGCCTGATTTGCCCTGCCATGTAAAATGATGAATTTGCATGCTAGGATCTGTAAATTGAACATGACAGGAGCAATTCAGAGGCCAGTGCCTACTTAAGCCCAGTTTCCCAGGTGGCCACAGAAGGTATTTGTTCTTAACTCCAGGTCCAACTATCATTCAGCAGGGGGACCCATTCTAATGACATTCTGCCAAGCATAAGCTTCTGGGAACATAATTAGACTCTAAATAAGTTTTATTATATTTATATAGTATTAAAATATACTATTACATGAACCATGGTGGATAAGAAGTTAACATCAGATCCCGATGTGAGTTTATTGGGGAATAGCCATTGAGGTAACCATCACATAAACTTCTTGTCATAGTATTTCTTATAAACTAATTAAGGGCAAAACATGGACTCTTTAAGAAATATGTTCATGGAAGGAATCTTAAAAGAGAAACACCAAATACTATTAATGTTTTCCTTCTTTACATAGATCTGTGCCATTTAAATTTTATATAATGAGTATATATTGTTTATAACTGGAATTGTGATTTCTATAAAGAGTTACAACAGAAAGTAGTAAAAGTTAGTGTAAATAAGTAAATGGATGGATAAGACCATGTGTTTTTTCTGTAAGTGCGGAAAAAAATGTCTGCTTCTTCCTTAGCAGAAATTCACTAAACTAGAGAATTTATTTGAAATGGGCAAATCTATAGTGTGTAACCTCAGAAAATGAAATCTGAATGAGGAATGATATTTAGCATCCTTCCATATTGGGCATTTTATATTGATAAGAAGCAGTGGGTGTTAAATTGAGTTTTCCTGCCTAGAAATTTAATCACACCTAGATGACTGGTATAAACTTTATATTTATATTCAACACATTGAGAAACATCCAGTCCTGACTATGGGCATAGTAAAAATAGGCATGTAATCCTGTAGCCACCATGAATAATAGATAGTATTTCCTACATTTTATTAGCTCAGAGAGGTTAGAAAGATTGCACAACATCTCACAGCTAGTTAAGTAGCTAAGTCTGACTCCAAAGTCAATGCTCTTCTATCAAACCAGAAACATAATAACTGCAAAAAAGCATCACAACTGGCAGAATGAAAATGAGTTAGCTTACTGATACTCAGATACACAACTATGAAAGCACAAACCCTTCTTTGTTTTAGTTGTAAATAGAGTCTTTGTCACAGAAAACTCCTCATTAAGTATGTGGTCCAGTGCCTACCCAGACAGACTATAGTCAGGAGACATATGTTCTATTCCCAGGACTGCTGCTGAGTCATTATGCAGAAATGGAAAAAAGCATTTTTGCCCTTCTTTTATACCAGTTTCCCCATCTGTACACCAGAGATCGTAGTTGACTCCTAGTTCCCTTGGAGGACTTTTGGGAGCTCTAATAAGTTATCACACCTAAAGCCCTCCAAGTTTCTTAGATGAGAGATACTTTTAAGTACAAAGGTTTAGGTTATCAATGACATTGTTATGAGACACAGTAAATGGTTAACCACCAGCTGTTTGTTTAGCATTTTCCCACTTGACTCCTCAAGCACAATGTAAGACAGGTGTGGACAACACAATTTTTTTCAGGCCAAATTTGGTGCAAAGGCACTTTACAGTGGCCTTGGTCATGTACCTCTTTACTAATGAGGAACATTTCAGGGAGATAAAACATCTCTTTATGCAGTCCTTTTTTTTTTTTTTTTTGATTAGCGCTAGGAAGTTGCTTTGCATGATGGGGTCTGTAGTTTTCACTCATCCTACTTCTCTTTTAAAGATAAAAGGAGGTAAAGTCACCTGCTCCAATTAAACATATGGGAAACTGTCCTGTAACATGGAGCAGTAAAGGTAACAGGTGAAATCAACTCCCTCCATTCTATCCTTTAGAAGTAGCACTAATTAAGGCTGGAAGGGTGAGCAATAAATCCATTGTTATGCTGATACCATTGGCTAGCTCTGAGGCACTTTTCCTGCCATCATTTAATTACTACATATTAATATATAAATACAGGGAGACAACCAAAGATGAGGTAGGTAGAGAAGGAGCAGTGCTTATTTAGTTAATTATTAATTACTAGGAATTTTCAACAGTGGGACATTAACCACTTGCTCTTTTAAATGGTAATAAATAGCAGACATATGTCTAATTAAGGAGCTGTAAATGCTCTGGAGGAGCTGAATGGAAGAAGAAAGACACTTATTTACAAACTTACTGAATAAAAAAGAGAATTATTGTTGCGTTTAAAGCCAGCTCTCACGTAGTATCTGCTCAGATTCCTAACTCTCTCTGCCTGCTCTGCCAGGACATTCCTCACTGAGGCTGGTGCTAAGATAAAGAGGACTCAGGGATTCTTTAAATGGTACCTTTCAGAAAGAACAATCTCTTAGTGAACCTCACTTTCCAATCCTTCCTAAGTTTTCAATAGTAGGATACGATTTTCATCACATTAAGACTGTTTCTTCCTCATCTGTTGCTAAATCTCTATATAGCACCGAAATCATAACTCTAAGTAATAGGATTCTTAGCACTCCTCATAGACTGCTGTACGGAATAGCAAGGACAGATTTTTTTATTAGATCCTTGATTGTTAGCCCCCATCAATGGAGGTTTAGTTAAATACTGAAGTGCCCAGAGGAGATCATAAAAGGGAGCTTCACACAAAGACTTCCAGTGTCATGTTAGTCCATGGACTCTGGCAAAGCTGAAGGGCACTGCAAAGCAGAAGGATTAGTGTTAGAGGAAACTCTTTGAACCTTCCTCCATCACCTGCTGGAACTCACCTCTAAAAGTAACAGCTGGTTTGTAAAATCATTGTAGGATTACCAAATTAGTCCGTTTTTCTGATCTTGGCACACATTTCCTTTGCTTTCTTCTATTTCTAGCTTTTGTTTTGAAACATCCTCCCTAAATGCTTTTATACCAAACATTTTCATAGCAAAATTCAGGTCACAGCAAAATGACATATGATCAGACAAGTGCACAGTTGGGGCCATTTGGTCCATCCAGGGAATTCTGAGACAACTCCCTATAGCCACATCAGCTCTCCTCTCTTCCTGCCCCACTCCCCAAGCTTGGTAATCCTGCTAGAAGAGATGGGGTTTTCTCAAGACTTCCTTTCTCTGGTCTAACTTGTATTTCCAAAGCATGAGCAGCAAATGCTACATAATGACTTTCTCAATTTATCACAGGGCCTTCCTTCATGCAGTGATCCCCCCTTCCCTATAGCAGCTGTATCCCTTCAGGCCATAGGTGGCTGTCTGTAAGGTTATATTACTGAGACTCTTGTTACCACTAATCTGCTCCCCTAGAGCTATCCCTGCGGATGGACACAGCTAGAAGTCCTAATTGTTCATATGTGATTATACTACCCAAGAGACAGAATGCAGATGAAAACATGAAATGAATAGGGAGTCAAGGTGATGATAGATTATATTAAGTTTAAAAGATCCACTCTCTAGGAAAAGTCACAGAGGATTTTCTTGGCTCTGCCTGCCTGGAACTCCCTTAGGACATACAGTACTAATATTGCAGGCACCCACACCAAGAGCATTGCAAATACTTGCTTTACTGATGACTGTTTCTACATCTCTGGCAACTTACTTGAACCCTCTTCCTCATTTATAGGAAATGTTTAGAGAAACCAAGGATCTGTCTCAAATGGGTTTTTAATGTGAACATAACCTACTACCAAGCAAGAAATAAACAAGCACTGACAGCAAGTTCCTAGTTTAGTAGCATCTTTAGAAATTACTAATTACGTTACAATTTGGCTTGGATCAAAAGAAGCAGTCACACCATTAAGAACCTAAGGGTTGGGCTCTGGGAGGGCTCACACCAAGGAGTACTTCCCAGAACTTCTGCTGCCAGTGTCCTTGTCCCTGCAGTGAGCCACAGCCACCCCCCACCTCTGCAACCAACACTAGCAGCCACGTGGCTGACAGGGTCTTGGTGCTCTGGCCGGGTGTCAGGCCTGAGCCTCTGAGGTGGCAGAGTCAAGTTCAGGACATTGGACCACCAGAGATCTCCCAGCCCCACGTAATATCAATAGGCGAGAGCTCTCCAAGAGATCTCTGTCTCAACGCTAAGACCCAGGTCAACTCAACGGCCAGCAAGCTCCAGTGTTAGACACCTGGTGCCGAACAACTAGCAAGATAGGAACACAACCTCACCCATTAGCAGAAAGGCTGCCTAAAATCATAAGAAGTTCACAGACACCCCAAAACGTACCACCGGATACAACCCTGCCCACCAGAAAGACAAGAACCAGCCTCATCCACAGAACAGGCACAAGTCCCCTCTACCAGGAAGACTACACAATCCACTGAACCAACCTTACCCACTGGGGGTAGACACAAAAAACAACGGGAACTACAAACCTGCAGCCTGAAAAAAGGAGACCCCAAACACAGTAAGTTAAGCAAAATGAGAAGACAGAGAAATATGCAGCAGATGAAGGAACAAGGTTAAAAACCCACCAGACAAATGAAGAGGAAATAGGCAGTCTACCTGAAAAAGAATTCAGAGTAATGATAGTACAGATGATCCAAAATCTTGGAAACAGAATGGAGAAAATACAAGAAATGTTTAACAAGGACCTAAAAAAACTAAAGAGCAAACAAACAATGATGAACAACACAATAAATGAAATTACAAATTCTCTAGAAGGAATCAACAGCAGAATAACTGAGGTTGAAGAACGGATAAGTGACCTGGAAGATAAAATAGTGGAAATAACTACTGCAGAGCAAAATAAAGAAAAATGAACAAAAAGAATTGAGGACAGTCTAAGAGACCTCTGGGACAACATTGAACACACCAACATTAGAATTATAGGGGTCCCAGAAGAAAAAGAGAAAAAGAATGGGATTGAGAAAATATTCGAAGAGATTATAGTTGAAAATTTCCCTAATATGGGGAATAAAATAATCAATCAAGTCCAGGAAGTGCTGAGAGTCCCATACAGGATTAATCCAAGGAGAAACACTCCAAGAAACATATTAAACAAACTATCAAAAATTAAATACAAGGAAAAAATATTAAAAGCAGCAAGGGAAAAGCAACAAAACATATAAGGGAATCCCCATAAGGTTAACAGCTGATCTTTCAGCAGAAACTCTGCAAGGCAGAAGGGAGTGTCAGGACATGTTTAAAGTGATGAAAGGGAAAAACCTACAACCAAGATTACTCTACCAAGCAAGGATCTCATTCAGATTTGACAGAGAAATTAAAACCTTTACAGACAAGCAAAAGTTACCCACCTAAATGTACATTGACAGATGAATGGATAAAGAAGATGTGGCACATATATACAATGGAATAATATTCAGCCATAAAAAGAAATGAAATTGAGTTATTTATAGTGATGTGGCTGGACCTAGAGTCTGTCATACAGTGAAGTAAGTCAGAAAGAGAAAAACAAATACTGTATGCTAACACATATATATTGGATCTAAAAAAAAATTTTTTTTTAAATGATTCTGAAGAACTGAGGGTCAGGACAGGAATAGAGACTCAGATGTAGAGAATGGACTTAAGGACATGGGAAGGGAGAAGAGTAAGCTGGGATGAAGTGAGATAGTGGCATTGACCTATATAAACTACCAGATGTAAAATAGATAGCTAGTAGGAAGCAGCCACGTAGTACCGTAGTACCGGGAGATCAGCTCGGTGCTTTGTGACCACCTAGCGGGATGGGATAGGGAGGGTGGGAGGGAGGGAGACGCAAGAGGGAGGGGATATGGGTATATATGTATACGTATAGCTGATTCACTTTGTTATACAGCAGCAACTAACATAACAATGTAAAGCAATTATACTCCAATAAAGATGTTTAAAAAAAAAGATCCTAAGGGGTAACAAATCCCCAAATGTAAAAAAAAAAAAAAAAAAAAAACACAGGGAATTTTATTATTTAACATTATTATTTTTTGCCCAGTTGTATTGAGGTATAATTGACATATAACTATCTTCATTATTTAACATAGTTATGAGTTGGTAACATTCTAAATATTACAGAAAATGAGATAAACCTAAATATCAGGGGGAAATGAGTCTTTTTTTATTCCTAACATGAAGGGACAAACCTGGATATAAATTTGAAGTGTAGACACTTAATAAAGTGTTGGTGAGGAAGTAGAAATTCACTCTTTGAAGTTAATACTAAAATCTTTTCCATGTACCAGGTAGGAAAAATTAAAGTAGCTGAATATCAGGGAGTGTGTGCCATCAGCGTTGACTAGAGTTGATTCTCAAAATGTGGTTCCCTGGACAGCCCTTCAGCTTCACCTGGGAACTTGTTAGAAAGGCAAATTATTGGGCTCTACACAGAGTTACTTAATCAGAAATGCTGGTGGTGTGGCCCAGCAATCTGTGTTTTAATACATCCTCCAGGTGATTCTGATGCAAGCTAAAGTTTGAAAATCACTATAGTGGTTTCAGTGACCTCAGGACTATCCCATTTTAACTCCTAACTATTAATAAAACTACCAGTGACCTCAAATTCATAAGCCTTTGGGGAGGAAAAAAGTATAATTTTGATGTGTGTGTGTGTATACAATAACATGTATTATAAAATATATAGAGATACATAATATCACATTTCTATATTTCACTTACAATAAGTTAGGGTCTTCCAAAGAATAAACAATTTACTTGGAAAATCTGAAAACTATTTTAATGCTTAATAAAATTTCTTTAAAACACAAATAAATACTTTCTCATTTATTAAGCACCTACTTTATACTAGGCACTGTCCTAGTCTTTACAGGTAATCTATATCATCCTTAAAATATTTATACAAGATATTCAAGTGCTCTCCCCATGTGTTTATGTGCCCTCTTACTTGCTTATCATGAAGGATGTAGAAGTTAATCTGATTGTTCATAGATTAGACATTCACTGAACCAAATAATTCTGTCACCACGAGCAGGTCACTATAAATTGGATCAGCACCGACATCCTGCACTTTCTCCTCTCCTGCTTTGTGTTTCCACGTTGCAAGCAGGAAGAGACTACTCTGCACCAAAGAGTGTTGGGACACATATCCACAGAAAAAGTCTCAGACATCAATTGTGGTTCTGGATATCCTAGGTAAGTAAACACAGAGAAAAATTCAAGAGAAAAAATGTCCAGTGAAAGAGGCAAAGGCCTCCCCAGCAAACCGGGAGCACTGGTCAGGCCCTGGAAAGGACAGAAAAGTTTTTTGGAAACAGTCACTTACTAATCTCACAGAAAAGAAAAAATATATATATATGAAACAGGCTTTGAAATTAGTCCTTTTTAGTTCTTTATATTGCATTCATATCTCTAATATTTAATCGATTCTAAGGAGGTGAAAAAGGAAGGAGGTAGGGAAGGGGACTGGGGTAAAAAATGTCCAATAAAAGGAATATACATTATTCTTTTTAAAGAGAACTTTATTTTAAACTGACTGTTGTACGTTGTCAGATCATCATACCAATTTTCATTTTGGGGAATTTATATTTTTGGAGGCTGAATTTTATGGCTCATCTGGAGACTGTTATTACTGTTTGAAATGACACAGTGAAAGCAGAAGTATTCACTAGAGAAAAAATGTCAGTGGACTCTTTATCTTTCCCTAAAGTATCTCCCACTCTCTTAGTAGCAGGTTTCTCAAAATGTTCTACCCAGCAGTACAGTGGATTTCAATAATGCACCCATCCTCTGTGGTTTACTACACAATTCCTTCAGCATTTCATAATGCTGCCTGGCCTGTGCCTTCCAAGTTAGTTGATTCATTCATTCATTCACTCATTCATCAGACATGTATTAAAAATATAGGCCTGACCTCAAAGACCTTACATCTCAACTCTTTAGAACAAACAGAGCAATCATCCAACCTTGAGTCCTTCTCATCTCAGCGGGAACTCTATGTCAGCTAAAACTCACCTAGTTCACACAAGAAAGCCTGACTAGACTCTTTAGTGTGCCTTGAGGTGCTACAAGGAATCAGAGTCTGGGAGGAATCGGACTAGAATTGTTGGGTCCTACTTCTACTGACTTGTGGAACTTCAGTGATGTCTGAGTTCTACTCTGTGCTGGCTGCAATCACACTGCTCGACTGCTTGCACATGCAGTGCCATTTAATGACCCCAATGGCCCTCAGCAATAGTGAGCAAGTGTTCCCAACTGCCCATTTCTTGCCCTTTGCTTTGTCTTTTCCTGACCCATCTTTACTCAAGCTTCTCTCCTTCCCGCAGGTCGCTGTGCTCTGCTTACCTCCAAGCCTGAGCAGCATTAAAAAAGCAGACCTCACCCCCTCATCAGTTTTTCCTGGGAATTGGCTGACCACAGAGGGAGACTTTCCTGCCAGACCTCAGTGGTCATTTCCCCTTGCTTGTCCAGCTTCCCCTCAAAGATTCTGCTTATCTCTGTTTGCCCCACCTTTACCCTATAAAAGGAAACCTTTTTTCTGTTTGATCTTGAGACACCTGCAGATTTCCGAGATCAGAGTGTTTTCCCTATTGTGACAGTCTTGCTTTTTAACTGGTCTCTCCCTATGTAAGTCCAGATTGACTTTTATTTGGCAGTAGTTATTATTATGACCATTTTACAGATGAAGAAAGTGAAGCTCTCAGAGGTGGCTGAGGTCAGATGATGGTCAAGGTCATAAATAGTAGAGTAAGGAATTATAGAGAGATGTGTCCAAAAAATGGTTGTTGGATAAGGTAATGACAAATATTTCCTGCTTCACAATATTGTTAAGGGAGGGCTATAGATATATTGGCCCAATCTGACAAAGGTCAGAGGACAAAGTTAAATTTGCTACAATATATATAGGTAGGTGAATGGGCTTGGGACCAAGAAATAGGTTCCTTGGTGCTTTTCAATATGTATAACAAAATGATCGGGTAGGGGGTTGTTCTCTTTGGAATGTTGGCAGGAAGAGTTACGCAGATTGTCTTAGTTTTCTTCCTCTGTCTTGAAGAAAGAGCTAAAGTGCCCTCAAATTATGTGTATAGATGATTACTGCAGACTGGCATGATGCAGGCATTTGAAACTTCCCATAGGTAAAGTGTAAACTCAAAGCATCATAATAAATAATAATAGTGCTTTACCCTTCAAGCTGCATTGTAATGCTGATGTCAAATTAACAGAGGCCCTTGCAGAGAATGCAAATGAAAGACTCTGAAATATGTCAACAGGGCTTTGGGCAAAGGATGATGTGAAAAGCAGCCAGAGAAGGAAGACAGGTGGTCTAGTGGGGGATGTGGGTGAAACGAGCAGGGCTGGAGCGAATGTATTCTGTATATTTTGTAAATTTTAAAATAAGATGTTTATTCCAATTCAAACACTTTCCTTAAAGCGATGACATTCACAAAGGCTTCACTGTATATTCTTGCAATTCTAAGCATAGAAATCATACATAAATTCAAAGAAGCAGAGTTATAATTCATATGGGCTTTATTTCCATAGATTATAACTTTACTTTATTCTGTAAAACCAAAGTAGTGTGGGGAATGGTTCTCAGCCATTTGCCTTCAGTCAGCATTATTGAAATAAATGATTCGACAAGCACTTGTTGAGCACTTCGACATGCCAGAAACTGGGCGGAGGCTGGGGCCACAAAGCTGGGCAGGACAAGGTCTCAAGGAGCTCACATTTTTGGTTAGCCTATTTGTCTACCCTACACCTAGAACTCTCTACAAGCCTCAGTATATTTCTGAGCTCATCTCCTTCTCAAGATCCATCCTGAACCAGCCTTCTCTACTTTTCCAGACTCACGTCCCTCTCCTCTTCCAGGACTCAACCCACCTAACTGCTTGCTCTCCACACTGTGCACAGTCCCTCCCTCGTGGGGGCCTATACGTGTTTTGTCCCAGGACTGGAAAAGGAGTGAGGCATTTCTACTTACAGTTGTGATGACCTGTAACTGCTAAGTAGAGGGTTTTAAGGGAGCACCAGGATTCGAGCTGGAGGAAACAAACCACTAGATCACTAGCTTGAGATACTACATTTGGAAAGAGTTATAGAAGCAAAATGGCAGTAAGAAGACAGTGGAGTTAAGTGGTTAAGTGTAGCAAGGCAGGTGGTGGTGACTCTGTGGCAGTTTTCAAGGTGGAGTACATGCTGACTTTGACCTGGCCATTTAATGGGGCTGGAATTTAGCTGACATACTACCTCAAATACACCATGCTCCTTCTTCACATGCTAACTTCTCTGGAATGCTCCTTTCCTTGCCCTTAAGGTGAACACCTAGCCATCCTTCAAGGTCCAGGACAAACCTGCTCTCTTACATGAAGCTCCCCCAGTTTCCTCTTGTTCTCATGGCACACAGTACTTTGTTTTGTACTTCTCACATTGCTCTTCTGTGATTTATCTACTTCCTGGGTCCCCTGTTAAGTTGAAGCCATGTGCATGATGAGGACCCTTCTTGGTCTCCTCGGCATTTAGAGAGTATCTTAATCATAAAGGATACATTTTGTTAAACATCAAAGAAGGAGATCAGAAGGAATGAAGAAGAAGCAGGCAGGTAGGAAATAGGGAGTAGAGAAGGAAAAGGCAAAGGAGGGAAGGGAGACAAGGCAAGAAGGAAAGGGAAAGAATGAAGGGATCTGTTTTTCCCTCCCTCACTTACACTTGGGAGCAGTCTTGTAATTATATGCTTTTCTATTTTCCCTTTTTTAAATCCTATTTGTTCTATCTCCCATATTTCTTTCTAACATAAAAATGTGCATCCCTCAATTCTTGACATTCAAGAGGGAAAGGTCCCCCTCTTTTTTCTTTTTTGGCTCAACTAAAAATTCAAAGCAGAGACATCTTTATTCCTTTATTATGAGTGCCATAAACTAAGCCCAGAACATGGCCTTCCACTACAGTGGATTTCAAATCAGAGGCAGACAAGCTGGGGTTTAATTTCTTCCTCCTCAAAAGGAAGAGATTCTACTGCGTTTTTTAACAGGGCTGTTCCTCTGAGCCAGCTGCAGCCACGTGGAAACCCTTTTGGGATGGGGCCAAAGGGCTGGGCTGTCTACGCTGGAGGATAGCTACACCAGAGAGCGAGCAGAGATTAATCAATCCAAGACAACATCTGTCAGGATATTGAGTCTGGCTCTTGTTATCAGCTGCCTGCACTTCAGGGGCTGTGTAATATTCAATTTGATTATCTCTCACCTGCAAAGAGTAGGCTTCTCTCTTTGCTTAAAAATCACTGGCACTAGCTGAAGAGGAGTCGATCCGTTGGAGAAAATGCTGACTAGAAAACCAAATCAGAAATAGGACAAGGGGATGAGAAAAGAAGGGAAAGAGAGTTTGGCTTACATCCTGGCCTTTTTTTTATATCAACTGGCTTGGTTTTCCTGTTGCTTTAAGGGAATGAGTCTCTTTGTTTCAATTATAAGTCCTGATTATGATAAATAAATGATGACAAGAGGGTAACATGACTCTTCTGTATTTCTTTCAGGTTCCATTAGTAAAATAGTTTTGCCCTTTGTCTCTGAGTACCAGGACCCTATAGGTCTTGTGGATTTCCTGCTGGAGGGATCACAGCAAGGACCCATGTCACTTCTGTACATTGGAGAAAAAAATATGACAGCCTACAGAGACAGGAGTGACAACTTTGAGACTAATCACAGTTGTTCTAGTAACCTAAACTCCCTTGAGATATCACTGATGCAATTGTGAAAAGCTGTACCATCTCTAGAGCATTTGTTTCATAAATATGTGATTATTCTATCTCTCTCCCTCTCAATGGTACTTGGATTTTCACTTGGTCATTTTCCTGTACAACCACAGTGAAGTCAATGCATTTTTATGCCATTTATGTTTATTTTAAAGTACTATTCTTTCTTCCACTGCACTGTAAAACTTCCCAAGCCAACCTTCACCACTGATCTCCCTCATAAGAGTTAGTCATTTATCTTAGTCTGCTAGCAGAAAAGCTCCATAGATATTTTAATGTCATCTCAAACTCAGCAGGTCTGAAAACCTAATTTATCATCTTTTCCTCACCAAAAATGCCCCCTTTTCTTAATTTCCTATTATTTGCAAGCTTGAAATTTCAATATCTTTTACTCCTCATTAACCTTTACCATGTGAAGTCACCCAGCCACAAATGCTTTTAATCATTTCTTCAAGATACTTCTCATGTCTTATTATTTACTTTGGTACCACACTCCCTACTCTAGTTTATCCCTTTATCATCAAACACATACTACTACAATACACTTCTAGATGATACCCCTGTTGCCAGCCTTTCCCCACCTTCAAACTATCTCACAAGCCACAACTACGATAGTTAGTTATCAAATCACTTCCCCTTGCCTGAAAAAATTAAATTCAGAATCCTAAGCCTAGTACTCATGGTGACTCACAACTGATACATTCTACATTTCCAGATATATCTACCTTGCTTCTCTTTGCAATCTTCCTACTTGCCCAACAAGATTCACCATTTCCTAAAATCACCTTGTACCCCATTGCTCATGCTCACACTCATACTATACTTCATCCATACCAATCCACTTTCAATTCCCTGAATTCTCCACACATCTTTAAGTGTCTCCACCTTTGCATATGCTATTTCCTCATCCTGAAACATCTGTCCTTAGTCTTTCTAATCACTATAGGCTAACATTTACTTGAATATTAAATATTCTATATTGATGTCATCTTTCCAGCAGTGTTTCTCCTTGTCTCCCATTCTGTGTAGATGACTCAAGGATTCTCCAAAAGTACTCTATGTTTTCTTTCTCTCTAGTATTTTACCTGGTGATGAATGAATGGATAAATGAATAAATAAATGAAAGTATCCTGTCTGGAATTGCCTACTTTCTTATTCTTCCCACATCTGTACAAAGTTAATCTTACTATCCTTGGAGGATCTTTATTTGCCACGTATCTTTGAAGATTTTCTTGATCATGCCAGATACAAGTGATTCCCTCCCTTTTAAAATCCCCTAACTACTTATTCAATAAATCATTTACTGCTTTTACTTGCAAGTTATAGTAATTAGATTATTTCCTGTATTTCTGGAAGGTTTAGTGAATAGATTAATGAGGTTTTTTTAAGTTAAATTAGTTTTATAATTACTTAACTTTCTTTGTTAGAAAATCACACTGCTGGTGAGAATGTAGAAGAGTATAGTATAGCTACATTAAAAAACAGTGGGATAATTTCTTAAAAGGGAAGTATACATTTTCCATACAATCCAGGAATTCCAATCCTAGGTATCTAAGGAAGACAAATGAAAATATATGTTAGCACACAGAATGGTTCATAAATGTGCATAGCAACATTGTTCATAATAGCCACAAGGGGTCCATCAGCTGGTGAATGATTAAATATAATATGGTATGTCCATATAATGGAACACCATTCTGTCATAAAAAAGAGCAGACTACTGAAGCATGCTACAATATGAATGATCCTCAAAAACATTATGCTAAATTAAAGAAGGCAGATGTAAAAGACCACATATTGTATATTTCCATTTATATGAAATGTACAGGATAGTACCTAGACACAGAAAGTAGATTGGTGATTGTCCAGAGTCCAGAGTGGGAATGGGGATTGACTAAAATGGGAATGAGAGATCATTTGGGGATGATGGAAATGTTCTAAAACTACATTGTGGTGATAGTTGCAAAACTCTGTACATTTAATAATAATCACTAAATTTCATGATATATGTTATACCTCATTAAAACTGCTAAAAATAAATAAATAGTGCTGATAAGCTTGTACAAGCAGCTTTTATGTCTCAGTTTCAATATTACTACTTCAGAAGGGCCTTATCTGGAAACACTATCCAAAGTACCCCCTTCATAGTTTCTGTTGTTATATCCTGTTGATTTTCAATTATAGCACTACCACAAACTATAACTCTTATTTATGTACTGGAATATTTGTTTATTGTCTTTTCCTCGATTGAAATGTAAGCCCCATGAGGGCAGGTACTTTATTTCTCTCGTTTACCATTTTATTCTCACAACTTAAGACAGTATCTGGCACAAAGACATGTTTAACAGCCATTTGTCAAATATATGAATAAATAAATGAATGGACAAATAGATAAATGGCTAAGTAAATGGATGACTAACATTTTCTTAGCAAGTTAGTTTTATGTATGTTTAGAAGACACAGAAAATAACCTCCCATTTTCAGAGGAAAAAACAAAAAATGCAACAGAAGGGAAGTGGTATTTCCTCATGATCAGGAAAGCAGAATCACTTCCCCAGATCTGGCATCTGAGACTTTTATTCCCAAAGAGGACAAGTTGCCAGAACTGAGCACAGCCAACTTCCACCTCTTTTTCTTTAACCATCCCATGAACAAAGTGATTTTCTCTAGAGTCTAGATCCAATTAAGAGCAAGGGTAGCAGAGAGGAGAACACTGCGTGAAGCAATGTTAAAGATGTTTATGCACATTCCTCTGGGGGATAGAGGAAGCTTTATTGGCATTCCACCCCCTCCTTCTCTTTTTCACCCTCATCCCCCACCTCTTCAAATTCCTTTGCAGAAGGCATCAGGACAAAGAAGCACCCAGCCTTCATCTCAGGAACAGAAAATAAATACACTGGGAATACTCCATGGTCCCTGGCTGAATACAAAGCAGTGATTCAGCAAAGGAGCTGTAGCCTCAGTGAAAACAGAGAGCCTGCACTGAACACAGCACTAGGAACAGAGAGAGAAAGAAGATACTAGCATTGGGCAGGAGGGAGAGAGAGAACATCTAATGTCTTCACCATCTTTCCTTCCTGTGATGTCTCCCACAATAACAAGTTTAAATGCAATCGTAAGTTAAAGAAAGGGAATAGGAAATTAACTGATGATAATACCACGCAAAGGAATGGAGAACATACTGAGATAAAAAAGCATCAGTTTTCTCTAAAGTGTAAGATGAGAATGAACTAGGGTCTAAAACAGGTGGCAGAAATAGATGATTTAAAAAGGGAAAATAGAGAAAAATGAGTAATATCATTTATTGGTTAGATGAGAATGAATCAGGAAGCTGTGTTCCACTCATGTTCTATGGCCAGTGACTTCAATTATCTTGCTTAAAGAGTCTGAGCTTTATTTCCAATGTATATGGTGGGGATAATGTGCATGTCCTCTTTTCCTTCTTCACTAGGGTCTGGTGAGTACTAATTAGGGAAAGGACGTGACATGTTTTTAGAACTTTAGAGTGCTAGGTAAACAGAATGATTTTTTGAAGTGGCTGTAAATTGTTGATGCTGAATAAACATTAAATCACACTCAAGTTTTGAGGCCCATAAACAGAGAGCAGTTTATAGTTCATTGGGGAAAGATTTAAATTTCATTCCCGCATTTCTAAGCTAATGACAAAACACTACTAATTTTCCACAGCCCTACTTCTCCAAGGGGCAATTATCTGCGGGGGGCAAAAATCAGGGAAAGCGCTTACTCATGAAAGCTGAGTGTTTTATAATCGAGTGAGGGTCATAGGAAGATGCAGAGGACAGCAGTGTGTGTGTAAAACGTGAAACTCAGATGAGTACAAGGCAGAAATTATAAGGACTATCTCTAGGTTTTACATAGAGATTCAGTCTTACACAGGACAACAGAGGAGATATTGTGGATTAAATATCATGTTATTTACCCAATAAAATCTACAGAACCTAGTAAGTCCAATACCCTAATAAGAGGTCTTAGAAAACCAGGCTTTCCGTTCTTCTGATTGATGCAGCTCTGTATGCAGCAAATAAGGCTGGGTGCCAGGTTAATACTCTACATATTAAGAAAACTTTGGGGAGTATTCAATTTTATTATAATTTCATTTATCCTGTATGCAGACTTCCATTTTACTTGCCTTTCAACTAGATTAAATACTGTAAATCACAGCTTTATTGATAGGAAGCAGGTATTTGCATTACTCTTGAAAATGCCACGCCTAAGAGGCCAACTTCACTAATGAAAAGAAAGAGACTGGAGTTTACCCAGCTAAACAAATTGCCTACTGTAAGGGGGCTGGGCACTGAGAGCTGGTGTGTCTGAATCAAAAAGCTTTTGCCAGGTCATCAACTCTAGAAATGCAATTATCACCCATAATCATCATGAAAGTAACTTCAAAAGAATTGCTCACCTTTGGTATTTTCATTGGCCCTACAGGTTTCACCACCTCATAGTTACTTATGACAGGGAAAAATGTCCAACAGATGTCCTATCATCACTCCATACCTTCGGCCATATAGGATCCATAGAATGGACCACAGCAACAAACACACTCCACTCTGTACCTACCATTAAAATTATTATTGAGCACTTTCTACTTGTTCAGCTCTGTTCCAGGCAATATATGGGGCATAGAAAACAAGGCTTTATGGAAATAGTAGTGATCTAAACCAGGATCTATTAATAACTAGTTGTTTGACCATAGGAGAATCATTTATTTTCCCTGGAGTTTTATTTCCTCTTCCTTAAAATGCAGACAATGTGATATATCTGAGTAAGCACATCAATACAAGTACTGATGCAGAGATTACCCAGACCTAGGTATTTATATGGTCTCCAACCTTCCTTGATTCTATGATTTAGGGAGTTTGCATTCTAGTTGAGGATACAAGCTAAAATGCACAAAACCATTAGCAAATGCTTAAGCATGGAACAGTTTGGTACTGCCTAGAAGTTCCAAAATAAATAAACAAACAAATAAATAAACAAGGAAAAACAATAAATTAAGGATGGGATAATTAAGGAAAATAAAACATTAATATAATAAAGGAAATATGGGCATGGGATATCAGGAAACATTCTTGACAAAAAGAGAGGATGAGTATTATAGAGAGATACATTAAGGCCTTTGAAGTTGAGGCTGATGGGACACACACTGGAAACTGATCACTGTTTATTGAGGAAAGAAAGGAAGTGATAAAAAGCTGTGTTCGCAGAAGAATCCAAACAGTGGTGGAAATCTAGAATGTTAGACTTTAAGCTGTACATTATTTACTGTTCGTTGCCAGTACTCAATCCAGGGCCTGGCATAAAGAACTCAATATATGGAAAGACGAAGTCAGTTATGTACTGATAAAGGTGTGGAGTAGAATGACAGCAGTGAGAATAAAGAAGTCCCTTTACTTAGAGACAGCTAGTAAAAAGAAAAATAAAAGAAATAATAATAATAAAAACTGTAACAGCACTGCAGCCCAATTGGGAGACCAAATCTGAAATGTAAATATACCTTCTGTGACTGCTCCATGTCTTCTTTCTTCACCCTGAACCCTGGAATCGTCACCACCATATTTCCTAAATTTGAAGCAACATAACAGCTGTCGACATCTATAGTGAGGCTGTATTTCGTAGTAAAGAATGATGAGCCAAAGTAGTCTCCAGTAAGGTGGGCTGTGATTCTAATTACTAATCTTCCTCGAGGAAGGAAGTGTGCCAACAGTTTGAAAACAAAGATCCCCTGGGGTTTTCCTTCTAGCACACAACCTGAGACTTGTTCATTCTACTTAGCTTGCCCTCACCTCTTTACTGAAGTGCCTGTCTTTCTGTTTTTTCTCTCTGTGCCCATTTAAGTTTCACCACAACCCTTAAGATGCAGCTGTTTCATTAAAAATGTCCACAGTAACACATCAGCCCACACCAATTTTTGAAGAGCCATCTGAGCCACCATCAGGAATATATTGCTTTCATTGTTACTTAACTTTTCATATGTACAAGTTCCTTGATGGACTAAAACAGTATGGATCCAGATTTTTGTGGAGCCTGAAATGTATGCAGTATGCAGTCTTTCTTTAAAAACAAAATAACTTAAAAATTAAAGACAAATCTCTGGAGTAGCAGGCCAGTGCAAGTGAAGAACCCTAAAACTTAAGCTTCACTGTAAATTTACTTCTTCTGGACATTTATTTAATCCCCACAGAATGTCTAACACAGGGTTATGCATACTAACTACCCACATTACACTCTTTCCCTTAGCAATTTCATCTGTAGTTTAAATTATCCCCTAATAGGAGAACAGTTGATGATGCTCAGTAACTCAGATCTTTTCTGAACACTAGGTTCTCAGATTCACTTGCCAGTGGGCAAATGTACCTGAGTACAGTAGACCTATCCTTACCTAGTGTAGAATGGTCTGCAAACTTTCTAAATAAGAGGATCCTTTTATCATCAAACAAATTTTCTTGCCTCTTTGTAACTGAGGAATTGTCCAGTAAAAAAAAAAAAATTTAACTATCATATATTCAGAAAACCTTTAATGCACTTTTCATTATAATAGAGTCTACAACAGATCTGAAAAACAGCAGTTTATTCACACGTGAGATATAGGATGTCTCTACATAATGCTTAAGGTATATATGGAAGTCTGGACACTTTTCAATGATTATGTAGTTTCCTAAGAGACTAGGGCTTGGGAACTGATTGCCTAAACCTTTCCTCTTGGCACTAAAGCTGAATGAAACTGAGACTTTATCCAAAAGGAATTAACTCTGACATATTTAGGACTTTGTTAGATAATTCTTAGGATCCCTTGTCATTATCTTTTAACAAGCTCCATTTTTATTTTAGCATCCACAGGTTTTCCATTGAGAAACTGTGACATTCTTGGAAATACTTTCAGCTTTAGACACAGATAACCCACTTTGTAATGGGGCTATCTGTGTTCTACTGAAATCCTGATACCTGATCCTTCCCTCATCTGCTTGCCCCTAACCTGTCCCTGACTTTTCCTTTCTCCCTTATAAATCTCCACTTTTGTTTGCTTGGACTTTCTGAGCTCTTTCAAAACTATTACCCAAAATGCCACACTATGTATTTAAAAGTCATCTGGTTCCACAGACAAAGCCGTGCATCAATGCTTCTTTCACCATAAATACTGCTAAGGCAATGACAAAGTAATTGGCTAAGTACCTGTCAGCTCAACAGGAAAGAGACTGGTTTCATACCCTGCTAATTGCTGTTTATGTATTTTAACAGTTGAACTTTTAAGTAAAGTCATTTTACAAAAACAGGATAAAATAAGGAAACATGGCTATGAAAAATAAGAAAGCAAAAATGCTGAAGTTGATGAAAGAGACTGGGTTCAGCGGGAGGCAGAAGCATGTTTTACCTAGATACACTGATAGATGCCATTTGTTGGTTGACCTCATATTTAGTGACAGCAGAGGTTATCTGAATTGTAAGAACAGAAAATAAGACGTTCAAGTTCTGCTGCTTCATCACTTACAGAGAAGGCACTTGATATGAAAAGTAAGGGAGTGATATAAACAAACCTTTCCTCAATTTCAGAATAACAGATTTACCCACCAGCAAATAAAGTCCATGGTCACTGCTACCCCACTTCCATTCTAGTGGAGTTCATCACTAATGATACTGCAGAGTCAGAAGAGGGAAGGTTTTTACATCAACTACTGGGGAGATGACTGAGTCCTTTCAGGGCTCAGACAGATTGGAGAGGTTCAAGGCCTAGTGTATCTAAGGCCTCGGTATAGGAAGAGAGCCAACAGGAAGCACAGATTTGGAGGTAGAATCATGTTTTACTCTTTGGAGCAGCAAATGAGGTAATAATTTCAGCCATGTTGACCAAGAGTTTGAGACAGGGTGAAGATCTGAAGGTTAACATAAAAAATCTTGCTTTCAAACTTTTTTTTTTTTTTTTTTCGGTACACGGGCCTCTCACTGTTGTGGCCTCTCGCCTTGTGGAGCACAGGCTCCGGACGCGCAGGCTCAGTGGCCATGGCTCATGGGCCCAGCCGCTCCGCGGCATGTGGGATCTTCCCGGACCGGGGCACGAACCCGTGTCCCCTTCATCGGCAGGCAGACTCTCAACCACTGCACCACCAGGGAAGCCCCAAACTTTTTCTTTTATTTATTTATTTATGTTTTACAGTAGGTCCTTATCTATCTTAAATATAGCAGTGTGTACATGTCAATTCCAAACTCCCAATCTACCACTCTCCCCCGCACCTTTCTCTCCTGGTAAACGTAAGTTCATTCTCTTAGTCTGTGATTCTGTTTCTGTTTTGTAAATAAGTTTATTTGTTTTCATAATTTTAAAATTCAGATGGCAGCAAGATGGCCACAGGGTGGACTTCAGGCAAAATTATGTTAACGTGCATGCCAAAGTAATAGAGGTAGTCAAAAGATGTAAACAATGAGGTCACCATTTGACCTGATCAAACTCTATGAAGTTGCATGAATACAAAAGTATCTTTCTGAGATCAGATTTTATTTTGATATTCTTCTACATAGGAAGATACAACACCTAAGTAGATCTTCTGTTTTATGAAATGCAGCCCCTCTCTCTTGACATGTTTGCAAATTCTCCAGTGGGAAGAAAGTAGTAAAGGTATGAATTTTAAAACCCATAGAAAAATGATAAGAGAATCCAGTTCTGAATGGAATTCTTCATAAGCAATCAAAGTTATAAAGGGATGCCAGCAAAAATAAAATATAAACATACATAAAATAAACTAGAGTAGAAATTCAGAATATCACAGAATAGTAGTAGCAGAGATATTGAGAAATCAACTTCAACCTTCTACTATATAAAGGGTTTTTTTTGTAATAATATTTCTCAAGGGCTTCCCTGGTGGCACAGTGGTTGGGAACCAGCCTGCCAATGCAGGGGACACGGGTTCGAGCCCTGGTCTGGGAGGATCCCACATGCCGCGGAGCAACTAAGCCCGGGAGCTACAACTACTGAGCCTGTACTCTAAGAGCCTACGAGCCACAACTACTGCGCTCACGTGGCACAACTACTGAAGCCCGCTTGCCTAGAGCCCGTGCTCTGCAACGGGGTAAGCCGCAGCAATGGGAGGCCCATGCACTGCAGCAAGGAGTCACCCCCGCTCACCGCAACTAAAGAGAGCCCGCGCGCAGCAACGGAGACCCAACAAAGCCAAACATAAATTAAATAAATAAATAAATAAATTTATTTCAAAAAAATAATAACACTAATATTTCTCAGTAGTGGTTACCTGTCCTCTGTTTAAATACAAAATGACTAAAAACTTACTTCTTCACAAGGAAATCTATTCCACTTTGCAGAATAGCAAATGACATTTATAAAATAAGCACACATATACCTATAGATATGTATATACAGTTGACCCTTGAAAAACATGTGTTTGAACTGCACAGGTCCACTTATACTTGTATTTTTTCAATAGTAAGTAGTACAGTACTACATAATCCTTGGTTGGTTGAATCTGCAGATGCAGATCAGAGGAACCTAGGATACAGAGGAACCAACTACACAGAGGTGGATTTTTGACTTTGCTGAGGATCAGGGCCCCTAACCCACACATTGTTCAAGGGTCGACTATATAGAGTTGTCTGTAGGTATCCACAGAGGATTGGTTCCAGGACCCTCCATGGGTACTGAAATCAATAGATGCTCAAGTCTCTTATATAAAAATGGTATAGTATTTGCGTATAACCTACACACATGTTCCCATATACTTTAAACCATCTCTAGATTACTTAGAATAACTAATAATATGTAAGTGCTTTGTAAATAGTTGTAAATACAATGTAAATGCTATGCAAATCATTGCCAGTGCTTTGGCAAATTCAAGTTTTGCTTTTTAGAACTTTCTGAAATTTTTAAAAAGTATTTTCTATCCACAGTTGATTGAATCCATGGATGCAGAACCCACAGATATGGACAGCCAACAGGAACTGTAGATCATTCTTATTTTATTCTTATAATAACCTTCTGGGATAAGAAGGTAAATATTATTATTATCATTTCATTTTATAAATAAAGGTCTTGAGGCCCAGTAAGGATAAATGATTTGCCCATATTTACAAAGCTGGTAATTGATAGAGGTGATACTTGGAGTTAGGTCTCCTGGCTCAGAAGCTTGTTATTTCCATTATGACATAAAAAAAAAAAATGTTCATCTTTTAAAAATCATTCAAACTGATTTGCTTATTTATTTATTTATTTATTTTTTTTTTTTTTTTTTTTTTTTTTTGCAGTACGCGGGCCTCTCACTGTTGTGGCCTCTCCCGTTGCGGAGCACAGGCTCCGGACGCGCAGGCTCAGCGGCCATGGCTCACGGGCCCAGCCGCTCCGCGGCATGTGGGATCTTCCCGGACCGGGGCACGAA
Organism: Hyperoodon ampullatus; assembly: GCF_949752795.1. Taxonomy (NCBI): domain Eukaryota; kingdom Metazoa; phylum Chordata; class Mammalia; order Artiodactyla; family Ziphiidae; genus Hyperoodon; species Hyperoodon ampullatus. Next base: position 84,117,652 of record NC_136918.1, on the reverse strand, counting down.
CCCGTGTCCCCTGCATCGGCAGGCGGACTCTCAACCACTGCGCCACCAGGGAAGCCCTGATTTGCTTATTTAAATGATATTCTGTTTAAAGTATAAAGTACCTTAAATTCTTTGCTTTTCTTTAATCTCTCCTTTCTTCCTTTCTTTAGCTCTTTTTTTTTTTGAATGAGACATGGTATAAACACACACACACACACACACACACACACACAAATAATGTTCCTTTTTATAGAGAGCTATGATTTGCCTCCCTATAGCTTGCACCAATTTTCACCTTATAATCCTGTCAACAAAGAAAATCCTTTTATCTTTGTGTCATACACATAGTAGAAAGTTTGCTTCCTATGTTTTTATCCAAATATTGAAGATGGCCAAAGACAACCACCATCAATCAGTTCTTTTGTCATGATTCTTCAATCAACTGAAACAAAAATTTAGCTCATTATGGACCCATAATCTGTTCATAAGTCTATCAGGAGAAACCTGTCAAAACACAGATACTCAGAGTGGATGGCATTTCCCTGATGTACCAATATGGAATTTTATTTGTTTTAAAGAAATTGATTGACCATGTTACAGTTTGTTCCCAGGGGACACAGATTGGCTCCTAGTGATCACGGCTTCCTTTTCAAAATATTCTAGCATTTAGACTTTTGTTGTCATTGTTGCTGATTTAATATTATTCTCCCCTTTTACTTATAACTAAGACGATATTGTATGTCATCAACACTGTGAAACAGTTTTTGTTTTCTACAGGTTTTCAGATGTTAGTAATAGTATTTCTACAATCATGCTATCAAGTTATTTTAGTGACCTAGGTTTCATGCATATAAGTCTTATAGGCGAACTTGTTTATATTACTCTAATCATTTCTTCATATGCCTTGGGTCTTTAACATTGAAAAGGATATAAAAACAGAATTATGGTAATTTTCCTTGATAAAAAATTGAAATTTAATTTAAATTCTTTCAGTGGCCAGTTTCTCATCTTCACTAGGAATGCTAGCTAACAGATCACTAGATCTTTTGGTGACTGAGAATGAAAGAAAATAGAAATTTAGTCTGGAACTGAGATAACAAAGAATTGATTTTAATTTTTTAAGTTATTTCTCATTTAGCTAAGACAGTATTAATTTCTATTATTTAATACAAGTAGAAAAAAATGTTATAAGATTTTACGTTTTAGGGGCTATACGATAACAAAGATATAATAGAAACAAGAAATATTATGTCTGGCTTCTCTTACAAGATAATTTTAGTTGTTGCATATTGATTAATTAAAAATAAAACATATTAACCAAACCAATTAAGAAAGTCATCATGTGATACTTATATATCTGTCCACATCCTTGAAAACCTGGAAAATTTGGTTTTCTGAAATAAACTTCCCCAATTATTAGTGCATCAAATTAATTAGGTTCCTATTAAAGTGTGCTATGACCCAAGTTTACAATAATATTCACATTTATATTTTGTGTATGTAAATTTTATGTACACATAAAAGGCACATGTATGCTTTTACTTTCTATATATAATTATAAATATATGCTGAAAAAATTAAAAATAAAATAAAAATCTATACAATATAGATTAAATACATTTGTGACACAAATTGTTTACACATAACAGATTCTGTATAAAACATACTGTTATTTTTAGAAGAACTGTATTTTGAATTGTTTTATTTTTAAACAAGAATTAAGGCATTCATGCAAAAATGTTTTTGTTTCCTAAACTATGACATTTATAAAATAATGTAGGAGTTTATTATTTTTTTTAATTTCGGCATATCATCATCTCATTTATAACATCATACATTTCATCTGATTTACTCAACCATATTCAAAAACATAATGTCACTTTACCAGACCAACATCTTTGTTTAATAGGCAAGTAGGAATTATAACAATTTTGGAGTTGAAACTATGGAGGCTAATTCCCAACTTTCTATAGACAATAGGTTTTGTGGAACTAAAGTCTAAATCTCTTGATGTTCAATCTAGAAATTTCTCTAATCTAGTAATATCCTATTGACTTTAGGCAGTTCCTTGCCATGGTGATGATATTAGATATTAGTTCATCAGATTAGAGCCACAAAAGATACACAGAAGAACAGAGGTCAAAAAGAAAGTCAAAGAAAAATCCATTCATCTGCTAAGTTAATGATTCAGCAATAGAAAATGCTGATCGTAAGATATGCTCCTGCAATTGCACCATGAACATACACAAGATGACAGCAATCTTTGGTTATCTCAAGATGAAGATCAGCCACAAATTGGCAGCTGTATGTGGCTTAAACCCCATAAAATAAACAGCCCTGATGTAGATATGCTAGAACGAGGTGTGACTGAAGAAACACAAAGATTAGAAATAAGGAAACCAATTATTTTTCCCATTTAGTATTTTCACGTGTATTTTGGCTATTCATGACTTAGTACTGAACTGCATCACTTTCGTTGTTATCTATTGTTCCTAGAAAGGTAGTGTGGTAAACAGTAGCATGTCTAAAGCACAACTTGAGAAAGGTTGTTACTAACTTAGATAACTTCACGATATAAACATTCAATATAGAAATGTATCATCAAAAATTATAAAGGAATAAATATTAATGCATTATTGTATGAGAAACTGGGTTGCATTTTCCCTCTGACCTAACACAAATAATGCCCTTGTGCATTATGGCAAGATGCACAAAAGGGAATTTGGGATTATTACAAAGCCCATTGTACATTCAAGTTGGAATTTCTCCAGGAGTGAGTAATGAACCCTACACTGCAAAACTCAGGTAAGCATCATTGGTCAGTATGAATAATTACTCTGAGTCAAATGAATGTGAGTGATCTGCCCCTTGCCTCATTTCACAACAAAGTAGAACAGATCAGGTGAGTATGCCTGTTGCACAACAATCCTGCTCCCAAATCCCCAACTTAGCCCCTGAAAGTCCACAGCCACTGCTAGAGGGAGAAAGTCTCAGCAGTTCCCGGAAAGTATATCCCTTCTCTTACGGCTCCCTGCGAGGCTGAGCTCACTCTTCAGACAGTGGACATGCCTCACTTCAGGAGCACTGAGTGACTCTTAGCTCTGTCAGAGCTGCTAATCTATCAGAGGAAGGAGCATAATTTCTCTGGGCCCCTGTGACTGAAGCTTTGTGATTCTCCTAAAAAAAAAAACCCTATTTGACCTTCTCTAGAAAGCCATCCTCAAATAGAGTAGCTGCAACAGGGAATGTTCAAAGTATTTCCAGCCAAACCCCCTAATCCACCCTACTAATGATCAGAAGAGAATCAGTCTCTTATTTTACTATGTCTTCTTCAACCACACATCCACAATCACTCCAGGGGTGGTTGATTTCACCACTAACATAACTTTCTTCATCCATGTCTCCTAATTTATTTCCTCTTTTATAAATAAATTTCTGCTCTGCTTGATTTATAGTATGACTATCCCTCTCTGTTCAATTCAGTGAGCAAATATTTATCTGAGCAACTGTAGGTACTAAGCTAAATTCTGGAATGAAAAGGCAAAGTAGATGAAACACCTGCCTTTGAAGGGCTGATAGTACATCTGAAGCAAGATACAAGTGAACATAATTTTTAAGTGTAGTAAATGCTACATTGAGGTATGCATATACTGCAGTTGCCTCATTTCTGGGTATATTTTTGAAGGAAACAGAATTAGTATCTCAAAGAGATACCTGCACTTCCGTATTCTTTGCAGCATTATTCAAAATAGCCATGATATGGAAACAACCTAAGCATTCACTAATGTATGAATGGATAAAGAAAGTATGAAACCTATATCTATATCTATATACACACAATGGAATATTATTCAGCTATAAAAAAGAAGAAAATCCTGCCATCTGTGACAATGTGAGTAAACCTGGAGGACATTATGCTAAGTGAAATAAGCTAGACAGAGAAAAGTAAGTTCTGCATTATCTCACTTATATGCAGACTCTAAAAAAGTCAAAGTCAGAGAGGCAGAAAGTAGAAGGGTGACTGTCAGGGGCTTGAAGGGTGGCAGAAATGGGGAGATATTAGTCAAAGGGTACAAACTTTCAATCATAAGGTGAGTAATTTCTGGGGATCTAAAGTACAGCATGGTGATTATGGTTAATAATGTCGTATTGTATATTTGAAGTTTGCTAGCAGAGTCGATCTTGGGTGTTCTCACCATACACACACTCAAAGATAACTATATGAGGTGATGGATATGTCAATTAGCTTGATTTTAGTAATCATTTCACAATTGGTACATATATCAAATCATCCTTCTGTACACCTTAAGTATATGAAATTTTATTTGTCAACTGTCAACTTAACTCAGTTAAGCTCAAGGGGAGGTATGCAGAGAAGCTATCAGCAATAATAAATAAGGTACTTAGCCCACTTTGGGAAAATTACAGAAGATTACTTGAATTAGATAGCATCAGAACTAACCTTGAGCCCTGAAAGAGTGGCAAAGAGGCAACCTAGCAAAGAAGTGTGGTGGGAGGGGTGGAGAGGCGGAAGAGGTTCCAGGCAGAGAGAGCATCATGAAGAAAGGTAAGAGCCAGCATTGTGTGTGCACACACACTAGCATGCTTGTGAGCACCAACTGTAAGTGGTTCTGAATTAGTGGACACAGTGAGGTAGCAGGTCATGGAGAGTTATCCAAGCTAAGGAGCTCTGCCTTCATGTGGTAGATGATGAGAAGCCTTTGAAGGATCTGGTGACATTTCTAGATTGATACTGGAAAACAACAGATCTGGGATAGTCAGGTGAGCTTGGGTCCATGGTTCTGCTAACTACCTGGAGTCTGGAAGGTCTAAGTAGTGTCAATTCCTACTTCATTTCAGACATTTGTCTTCATCTTTACCTCACAAAGCTGGACCAGGTTTTATGATCCTGAACTTATACAGCAAGAGTTTAAAAAGATGGGGCTCAGCACTCTGAGATGCATCTCCATGCCACCCCTTGTTACAATAGCTTTGACACAGAGCTTCAGTTCTAGGGACTACATCCCTCTCTTTTACTCCTTGACCAAATTACCTATCTTGGTAATATGTCTGAGGAATATCCCTTATTACTGAGTTCTCTGCCCTGTTGAAGCCAGCCCTTAAGACAAGGACTCTGTTTCTTCTCTGAGCCTCAGTCTTGAGACTGAGTCTCTACTAGGAGCTGACAGAACTCCCTGTAACACTGCTTGCCTCCATGGAGGGCTCACTAAAAGTTGTTGACCCGTTATTTTCCCCTTACTGTGCTCTGCCCTTTTTCTTTGTGTACCATGTTGTACCTTCCTTGGCTCTGCCTGTCACCTGCTAAGAAAGCCTCATGAGACCTTGTCCTGCATGTCACACCAGAAACTCCCCAGGCACCTGCGGCAGTGCCTCTGCCATCCCAAGAGACAGGTCTAGATCTATTTACAGTTCCTCCCAATTTAACACAATCAGTCCCAGTTTTAGCCCAAAGTAACTTTTGTACAAATTAGAAAAAAAAAAATGTTCTACCTTCCTGAAAGAATTTGATACAATCTACAGTGTCTGCAATGGGTGGAATACCCTTGGAGCCTATGCAAAGCAGAACCTGCCAACTGAGACCACAACCTCACTGAAGCCATCCTAGTTGGGTCTTCAAGAGGGACAAATCATAGGAGACTAGCATAATATTTTAGGGGGGTAAAAAATGGCATATCATGACCTCCTAGAGAAATGGAAATAAAAACAAAAATAAACAAATGGGACCTATTGAAACTTAAAAGCTTCTGCACAGCAAAGGAAACCATAAACAAGGCGAAAAGACAACCCTCAGAATGGGAGAAAATATTTGCAAATGAAGCAACTGACAAAGGATTAATCTCCAAAATTTACAAGCAGCTCATGTAGCTCAATATCAAAAAAAACAAAAAACCCAATCTAAAAATGGGCAGAAGACCTAAATAGACATTTCTCCAAAGAAGATATACAGATTGCCAACAAACACATGAAGAATGCTCAACATCATTAATCATTAGAGAAATGCAAATCAAAACCACAGTGTGACATCATCTCACACTGGTCAGAATGGCCATCATCAAAAACTCTACCAACAGTAAATGCTGGAGAGGGTGTGGAGAAAAGGGAACCCTCTTGCACTGTTGGTGGGAATGTAAATTGATACAGCCACTATGGAGAACAGTATGGAGGTTCCTTAAAAAACTACAAATGGATACCATATGACCCAGCAATCCCACTAATGTACATATACCCTGAGAAAACCATAATTCAAAAAGAGTTGTGTACCACAATGTTCATTGCAGCTCTATTTACAATAGCCAGGACATGGAAGCAACCTAAGTGTCCATCAACAGACGAATGGATAAAGAAGATGTGGCACATATATACAATGGAATATTACTCAGCCATAAAGGAATGAAATTGAGTTATTTGTAGTGAGGTGGATGGACCTAGAGACTGTCAGACAGAGTGAAGTAAGTCAGAAAGAGAAAAATAAATACCGTATGCTAACACATACATATGGAACCAAAACAAAAAAAAAGAAAGAAAGAAAAAATGGTTCTAAAGAACCTAGTGGCAGGACAGGAATAAAGACACAGACGTAGAGAATGGACCTGAGGACACAGGGAGGGGGAAGGGTAAGCTGGGACGAAGTGAGAGATTGGCCTGGATTTATATCTACTACCAAATGTAAAATAGATAGCTAGTGGGAAGCACCCACATAACACAGGGAGATCAGCTCAGTGCTTTGTGACCACCTAGAGGGGTGGGATAGGGAGGGTGGGAGGGAGACACAAGAATGAAGAGATACGGGGATATATGTATATGTATAGCTGATTCACTTTGTTATAAAACAGAAAGTAACACACCATTGTAAAGCAATTATACTCCAATAAAGATGTTAAAAAAAAAAAAGTTTCAGGAAGAGAGTCCTATTGCATTGAATGTCATTGACATAGTGCCTGACATTGAGTAGATGATCAGTAGATATTTATTGACCACTGGCTAACTCATATTTCATTCTCTTTCCTTTCTTTGCTTTAACAATAATATGTATTCATCATAGAAAATTTGGAAACATAAAAGCATGAGGAAGAAATAAAAAAATAGCTTACAATTTCAAAACAAAAAAAGGCATATCATGTTATAACATGAAAACCAAGAAGATAATTTTCAGCTCTTTATTTGGAATAAAGATCTCTGAAATGAGAAATAGGAGACATGAATCTAGTTCTCAAATGGTCACTTGAATCTTTAGACAACCAACTAAATTTTTCTCCTCTCAGTTATCATCTCCTTAAAGTGAGATGATAGACTGCCTAATCTCCAAGGACTTTCCTATTCTAAATTTCTACAAATCTACCCTATAGTAATTAACAAATTCTGAAGCAAAGTGTTTTCTTCAGTGAAGGTTAATCACTCATTAACTTGAGATTATGTTTTGATTACAGGTGACTATAAAAATGTGTTCACTCATCCTGCACTCCTGATAACAAACTCAACTATAAGATACATATGACTTTAAAGGACTTGAAAAGAAATAGCCATCTTAGACCAAATGGCCAAACTTAACCATAGAAATAAAAATAAAAAGCTTATTTTAGTGTTTTCTAATTTTATAAAAGTTATTTCCTACTGTGAATATAATGATAATAATCTTATTAAGAGTTTACATTTTATATCATTTTATAGTTTACAGAACACTTGGATACATAGTATCTCATCTGATCATAAAAATAGCTTGCGTAGTAGGCCAAGTAACTGTCAGTTTTACTCATTTAATAGATCAGACTATTTCAAGATGTTTAGATCTTGGTCTTCTGACTACAGTTGGCCCTCTGTATCCATGGATTCTGCATCCACGGATTCAAACCAACTGCAGATTGAAAATATTTGGAAGAAAAATTCCAGAAAGTTCCAGAAAGCAAAGCTTGAATTTGCCAGAGCACTGGCAACTATTTACATAGCATTTACATTTTATTTACAACTATTTACATATCATTTACATTATATTATGTATTAAAAGTAATCTAGAGATGATTTAAAGTATACTAGAGCATGTGCATATGTTATATGCAAATACTATAACATTTTATACAAGGGACTTGAGCATCTGCAGATTTTGGTATTGAGGGGTGTCTTGGAACCAATCTCCCACAGATACCATGGGACGACTCTACTTGTTGAACACTCTGAACTTATATCCTTGATAAAAATCATTCATCTTTGACATAAACACTTCTCTATTAGTTTCATGTAGACTGATCATCATGTAGAGTTGAAATGAATTCTACAAACATCTAGCTAATATTTTGTAAATCATATTTGTGGCAGATATGACAACGTAAGTACACAGAAGAAAGCCTGTTTGAATAAGACCAAAGATATTTTCCTTGACTAAATATAGTCTCTTTTCTCCCATTAAAAAGAAAATCTAGAACTGTTTTGTATCTTTTGTGTCTTGCCTAACATAAATGAAAGAGTGAACGCAAAACAACAGGATTTAAAAAGTCAAGCTTTAATGTTATTTCAAGAGATATTATGTAAATTAGAACCACATTAAAATAATATGGATTATTTTAACATCCACTCCATTTTCCATGACATTGTAGGGATGAGATTGTGTGGTAAAGAAATGGATCTATGATGATCTCTTTCCTCTCTCTCAATTGAATTTGCACATCTTTGCTGTTGAAATACTTCCCAAACCACACACATGACTATAATTTTTTACTACACATCTAGTAAGTGCTGCCCTGAACATGGTTTGTAAAAGAGATTTTTCAACCAGTAAAGCAGCAGTTCTCAACTCAGTGTACATATCAGAATCATTTTTTAAATACCTATGTCCAAGCCCCACCCCAAACTAATTCAATCAAAATTTCTGAGAGTAGGGAATATGTGGCTTCATTGTTTTTTAAAAGGCCTCCAGTAGAGTGTAACATGCAGCCATGGTTGTGAACTCTCTACAGCAGCATTTCTCCAAATTTAATGTGCTTATGAATCACTTGGGATCTTGCTAAAATGCAGATTCTGATTTTGCAGGTCTGGAATAGGCCCTGAGATTTTGGAATTTAGCAAGTGACTATATGATACTGAAGATGCTCAACTACAGAACACACTTGTAGCAGCAAGAGTTGGTGGTTCTCAAACTGTGGCTCGGTCCTGCAGCATCAGCATCATCTGAGAACTTGTTACAAATGTAGCTTCAGCACCTACCAGAGAACTGAATCAGAAACTCTGAAAGTGGGGGCCAGGTAATCTTCGTTTTCACGAACACTCAAGGTAATTTGGATACACCTTCAAGTTTGAGAAACTCTGGTCTAAAAAAAGAGAGCTCCCTAAAGTCTAAACAACTGGCTACATGTAGTTGAAAAACCACTAACACTTTATGCTCTATGTAGCAGTTTATAATTCACCAAAGTGAACTACTTTAACCTCTTGTGGGCTCTTTAAAACAATCCCATAGAGTAACTAAAATAGGTAATTTCATCATTTTTTAAATGCAACTGAAGTTCAAAATATTTAAGAGACATTCTCAAAGTCATGTAGCATGCAAGGATAGATCCAAAATTAGAGCCTAGCTCTTCTGAGTTGTACAAAGTAACAGGCAGGATATTCACAGGAGAACAGGACCAATGGCCATAAGCTGTGGCCTGAAAGGGCAGGCTCTCTTGGGCTCAGGTGATGACAGTGAGGGGGACCAGCACACATTCAGGCAACCTCCTACCAGGTGAGTCACAGACATTTGTACTTGGAGCTCCCAAAGACTACAGCAAAATGCACTAATCCTTCTTCTGCCTGAGTTTGCTGTTATGTGGAACCAGCCTCAAGAAACACAAATGTTTAACCCTCACCAACTGATTTAGTGGATGAGTCAGTCATTTTTGGTTGTTCACTCCATGATTCTAAAAATAATTCATTCGAAGTCAAATTACCTAGAACAATCACCTTAACATGTGTTGTATGTATGCGTTTCATACTTAGAGAAACACAAATTACCACAGTTTGTATTTGTCGCATGAGATTTGTCTGCTGTGTTCCTCAGGACATAAATGAGCAGCAAGTGACATAAGTGCATAAACATCCTTTTAAAAATGTATATAATCTGCCATATTCTTAGATAAGATATAGTACACTTTACTCCATTATTTACCAAATATATTTGATAAAGGACTTAATGGGCAATGAACAGTCCTTAAAGTATCAGTAAAAACCTATAAATTTTGATTACCTTTAGTGAGTTAGCTACAGAAAAAGAAAACTTCATGAGTGTCTCAAACTCTCCTTATAGACCCATGCCCACAAAGTTTGTTTTCAAATAATGAATAATTATAACTGGTAGAAAAATCACATACTGTGTCAGGAGTTTGTTTGATTGTTGACAGTTTCTTTGTGAATGTAGGCGTGCCAGATACTTTAAAGAAGAGAAGCCATTTTTCTCTTAAAAGTTGCACAAAATTTTTACATTTTACTGTCAAATAATCACATCTTTTTAATGTTTTTGCTTTTTCTCCTACTGTAGAAACAAACAAGGAAATAAAAGACCAAAGATTTTGAAAAACTAAAAATTTAACTATTTTAAACATAGGTACTTAGTTTCTTATACCTAACACTCGTTAGGTACATTTACATTTAAATGGTAAAAATGTTATCACCACAAAAGGTATTATAATATCCTGAAAACATCAAATAGGGTCAGAATTGTGAAATAAATGCAATTTCAATGCCCCCAATTTTAAATATTTAAAGTCACAACACTAGTGTGGACCCTCTGATTTTACCACGTATGCAGTTACGCAATATGTCCAGATATGCAGGTATATGTAATTTTTAGAGTTACCTTATGAGCAGATATATTGGGATTAATTATTTTATAATGATCTTTCCAGACATATGCTGCTAATGTTGAAAATATAGTTAGGGGGACTATTAAAAATGAAAATTTAAAGGTCAGATTGGAAGACTATTTTCACTTTTCCCTTACTTTATCAAAAGAGTTACATGGTTTCAAGCTGCCAAGATTAACCAGGAAGTGAATCCCTATGGGAGCCTGGGTACAAGGATAGAGGGCTGGAAAGACCAGTGCTAGAAACTTATCCAGTAATTGATGAACTCCTACACTTGTGCGGGGTTGGCAGTGAGGCAGGTGGGCTCCCTTCAGAAAAGCAACTGAGACTTCCACACAAGTCAAGTCCTGTGGGTAACTGTGTCTCATACTTTACTCTGCAAACAAATGGAAATGAAGATTCTGGTTCAGTAGGATTTAAGAAGGCACTCCAGGCGCTGCTGCAGCTGCCACTGGTCTGTGAATCATACTTTGATCCTTTGCCTTTGAGATGGAAGATGGTACTGTAGTTTCCTTTAACTCTTAAAGGATCTCATAAAGGCGCTCATAAAGATCTAGAATCCCTTCTGGGAAACAACAGGGTTAGGTTGGTATACATGAGATGATCTTTCTTTCCACCTAGTTTTGTCACCTTCATTCTAGAGTCTTTCTTTTCTTTCTTCCAAAAGGTAGAAATTACAGAGCAAGACCCCAAGACTAGTATATACTGTCCTATCAAGATGCACATTTACATCAAAGATCATAATTATACAAAAGTAAGCATCAATTCCCCCCCAAAAACACTTGTTTCATGGAAGTAAGTCAGTAAAGGTAAATATTTTGGGGACAGTCAGCCAAACTCCTGTCACTGGACCACCAGAATTACAAACCTCCCTTCTCTCCTGTTCCCATTTCAGATCATTCAGGGCCACAGAGTCACTGAGAGAGGATTTTTTTTCCCCTTGCCATTTCACTTTCTCAGTGCCAAACATCTACTGTGGCTTTCAACGAATCAAGTTCTCCTTCCTCTCCTCCCCTGGAAGCTCATGCTCCCAGTAAAATGTCAAAAATAAAGTGGAAGCAAGGCTTTCCCAGGCTAGACTTGTAAACAGAAAGCAAGAGTGCCAATCTTCACCAGTAAACTGACCCACAAAGCTTACTGGATTCAGTTAAAGAGAGTTAGAAGAAGGTCAGCTACGAAAAACAAAGGGAACTCTCTCCATAGTTACTTCTGATAGAGCTCCACCAACCCAGAAATAAAGCCTTGTCCAAGGCAAAGGAAACAAAAAAGAGGGCACATTAGGTGAGGTCTGGGAAAGCAATGGGCTCTCGCAGGTGACTTCTCTGCATGCTCTGTTTGTCTATCTTCTCTTTCCAAGGGAATGACTGCTTCTATATTTATTCTCTGTGCTCACTACCCACCCCATTTCCATACTGCCTACTAAAGTGTAATGCTTGAAAACTCCATTTCTTTTGAGCCATAGACACACAGAAGCACGTATATATCATATATAGATATTTATGTAGTAAGACTGCCTCTCATAGACGTAGAGTTGTATGCATACGATGGAGGAAAATATAAGAATACCTTCTTTCTCCTAATTAACATTTACATGCTTATCTAACTCTTTGATAACTACAGCTTAAGATATAGGTGATGCTGACTTAGAAAGACCTTACAAAGTTCATGGACATTAACATCAAAACTTATACACCCAGAGTATTCACTTTTCCCATATTCATTCTTATAATCAGTGAAAACAAATCTTGCTAAGAATAGCATAAATTTTATATAGAGTGCTTCACTTGTAAAGGGTTAATGATGTTACGGAATATGAATGCTAGCAGTTGATATGGCATGCTTATGTGTTTGCGAAAATATTTTCTGCATCATGTCCAAATCCCTTTGCAAACAGATAAATTACTCTATAAATCTTATTACTCCATGTGGATAAATCACACACGCAGGTTTCACAGGGCTGGAGAGAGCTAGAAGGGAAAATATGCTTTGGATAGTAGGATCTTTGGGATTCATAATCACGCAATGCTCAGGAAATGAAGACAGGAGCACTTACACATTAGGATTTTCTTAGTTTCTATACTCCGCAGCAACATACACACACCACAACACACAACCCACACAGCCCTCTCTAACAAGGCAAGAGATCCCAAAGCAGGACACTGTGACAGCCAACCAAATTTATTTCTGAGAAAAGGAAAGAAAACTTTGCTGCTGTAGGCAGCTCTGCTATAGAACTGCTCCCCGATGCCTCAGGGTTTATGCACTATCAGCTCCTTGCACACAGATTAGATGCTTCTTTTCTATCAGATACTGCTTTTTATTGCCACAACAAACAATATTAGCCAGATAGACAGACTGACACTAGGTCATTTCATTTGGATGAAATGAGATTTTAAAAGATCTCCAAAGAGAACATTTTCTTTCATTATTTATTTATTTATTTATTTATTTTTAGTATCTGATAGAAATTCAAGGAAAGCTATAAAAAAGGACAAGGAGTATATGCAGTGGATGGAGAGGGGAAAGAGAAAAGAAACACAGGAAAACAGGCTAGGAGCTCTTAAGAAACAGAATTATGGCTAGGTTCCATCTGAGTTTCTCCAGCTCACTGTCCCTTACAGGGGTCAAACTCCAAGGACTTGGGACTCTTCCTTTCCAAATTTCAATCCCAAATTATATTTCGGAGTTTGGCAGAGCTGCATGGAGATAAGACGTTGAGGTCAATAATCAATTTGAAATATCCATTTAACGCCAGGTTAATTCTTTCCTGACCTCTGTGCTTAACACTCCTATTCTTAAATATTAGCAATTTGGCAAGTTCCTTTTTTTTTTCCCTTCTGTTCATTCTTGTGTTGATTTCTATCCACATTCCGGAAAAGGCTCAGTCATCACCCAAAGTTCTAAGAGTGATTTATTGCCCTCCATGTCAATTAGAAGATCCTTACGGAAAGTCTCCTCTCCAAACTATTGCTGGGGCAGGGCGAGAGCCTTTTTGTACGTAGCCACACGTACAAACACACACACACACCACGGAGAATGCAATACCGTGTACCACTCTCTGAGAGCCATAATTCAACAAACCCTTCTTTCTCAGTTAAGGAACCCCAACACAACTCTTAAGTACAAAGCATCCGCAATCACAAAAGCAAAAATACTGCCCAAATGTCACTAATACCATAGATGAAATTAGGCTTTCTCGGCACGAGAAGCAAGATCCTAGGAACTAAACAACATTTAACCAACCCGGCTGATCCTTGACAGTGACCAGAATCCCCTTGAAATTTGCTGGCAGATACCTCGCGACCAGTCTGTAAAAGGCGCGCGCGCACACACACACACACACACACAGCACAAGCCTGCAGCATCAGGAGCTGGAGTTCACACACTCTTAAGCGCCACAGAAAAGTTGCCCGAAAGCCCTACCTGAGGATGGCCGTGTCCCCCTGCCTCACGGTGATGTTGTCGGTGCCTCGGTTAAAATCCACGCTGCGAACGGGCAGTCCTGTGGGAAGAAGGCAGAGCAATCTCAGTAGGACCAGCGGCAACTGTTTCCGATCAGGCTGAACTCTGGCGACCATGGTGGCCACGCCGAGGTGCGGGTCGCGGGCTACTCTGGAGGATGTGCGTGGGCCTGCTGCTCGTCGAGAGGGCTTTACAAACGGAGGGCTTTCATCCACGGCAAAGGCGTAACAGGCTTTGCCAATTTGTGGTCCTTTCCACTTTGCCTCTCTCTTTCCCTCGCTCAGTCTCTTTTGCCTCTAAGACTCAACAAAGCCCTCAAAAACCCGAGCAGAGGTGGGGAAAAGTCAAAGAAACAAAATTTGAAAGGAGAGAGTACAAAATATAAAACCCTCTAGAAAAGATGAAGAGAAGGCGGGCAAAAAGAAGGTGCTCTCTGGTCTCTCTGTGGCTGGATGCTCCTTTGCCAGCGTCTGAGCTGAGCCTCTTGCCTCCGTAACCCACTTTCCCGGTGGGCGAGGGAGCCGGCACCCAGCCTGCCAGCGAGTGTAAAGAAAGCCACACAGCAGCGGCAGCAGCCCAGAGTCTCCCTCCCCCTCCTCCCCTTCCTGTTTCTCCCTCCAGTCCCTCCCTCCCGCCCGCCCTCCGCTTGGCACCTCCCCCGCCCGCCGCGGATTCCAACAGCCCCTCGGAGTCATCCCCTCTGCCCTCCCCTCAGCGTGGCCCCTCGCTTTCCACAACTGCCCCCTTCAGCAGCCGCCAGCCTCAGTGAAAGCCTGATGCGCCTTTAGGTTGTCAGGACAACAGCTCCATCTGAGGCCTGGCTGATTTCCTTAAGAAGAGGGAATGGAGCTTGGAGGTACCGTGCAAGAGAAAGGGGAAAAGGAGAGGGACTCAAGCTGTAAAACAACAGGAGAAAGAGTCCAGGGAAGGAGAGGCAAAGAGTGAGAAAGAAGGAAAAGGGAGAAGAGAAGAGAACGCCAAGAGAAGGCAAACCTTGACAGATGGGGGGAGTGAAACAGAAAAGGACAGGAAACCCTGAGGCGTGGAAGGGGGACCAGTGCTGAAAGATGGGATGAGGAATGCAAAACAGAAGAAACTTGACAGTGGAGTCTAAGATTAAAAGCCAAAGTCGATTTCAAAACTAAATATTCCTCCAACTGTCTTTTCATACCCACATCTTGTTCATTCTTTCCTGTCTCTTTCACGGGATTAATAAGGTTTATTTTCTCTCCTTCCTTTATCCCCTCCCCCTCTTGGAGCCCCCTTATGAAAGATGGATTGGACACAATGCTGGTATTGAGTGGTCTGGAGTGTGAATGCTTGGTTTGTCTTTTCCAAGTGCCAGCCTCAGCAGCTGATCCCTGATCCCTAAATCAACTTCACTCTCCAGGAAACCCTTACGCAGTCCCACACATGAGAAAGGGTATTAAGGATTATTGTGTCAATGGCACATTGCTGTTGCTTCCCAAATTTTTACTGACACTTGCTTCTCAAAATGTCCATATGCAAGGAAGGAGATTCGTCTATCAGAAAGCTTGTCACTTACAGGGTGACACTAAGGCTGCATACAGCACTCCAGTGAATGGAAGACAGGTTACCATCATTTGTCATTCCTTCTACTCCATGAGTCAGTCCAAGTGATAAGGGACATCAGGGGCCTACGGTGTTAGTCACTCATGTGAGAGCCCCAAACTATTAGACATCTCCCTCAGAACCCATGCTGAGCATAAAAGATGGAGATGGACCAACCCAAAACTTTTTGTTTCCTTTCATTTTATTTATTGGAATAGTTAAGGCATTCACATGGTGCAAAAATCAAGTGATACAGATTGCTATAGAGTGAACTGTAGTTATCTTTCCTATGCCTGTCTTTAGGCAACCCATTTCTCCTATTTGGCGGCAGCAAATATTTCCAGGTTCTTATACATCTTTCCCTAAATATTCCATGTCCATACAAGTAAATGCACAAATACACATACACACACTCACATATTATGCTCACCCCTCTTATTTACACAAATGATTACCAAGGACATTTGAAAAAAAGGCATATGTTTAGGAATCCTTATCAAACTCCACCAGAGTACAAGCCTAAGGAGGCTCTTACTGTGCTGACACCTACCTTGCCCACACCAGAATATTCAAAGAGCTTATCTGCTACATTTTATCAACTTAAAAGGTAGATTCACTCTTACAGATTATGTGAGGAAAGGAAGACCTTTTGTTTTCTAAGAAAAGAACTTGAAGAATTGGAATCCAAATTGTCACAAACTCAAGATGGGTGGAGTTCGATTAATTTTGTTTGTACTATGCATTAAATTTATATAAATCAAGTTGTTTTATATTGAGGCTAATAAAGAGTCCCAGATAATAAACCAATAATGTTCTACCACTAATTTGTAACTGAGCTGTTTAAAACTCGGGACCCATTTTGCCAAGGAAAAAAAAATGGTTAAGTGCTGGTTGAACAACAAAACACATAATCCTGTGGTTCCCAGTATCAATGGGAAAATGAGCTTCGAGTGTCAAAGGGAGATGGAAGGATTACATAACTCTATGCCAAGAGTGCAAGGAAAAGAGCACCCATCCCCACCCACTGCTGCCAACAAGCTTCACAATCCCTGGCAGGATTCTTCTGAGCTTTTAGAGATGAAGGGTTGGCTTAGACAAAGGTTTAAATATAACATTTCTTTGGGTGGGTGGTGTTTGTCCCATGTTAGGAGGGAGAAAGACCAAAGGACCAGGGCTACTAGAACATCTGTTTCCTTTGATGATGGCAGGTGAATGAAATGACCCTGCAAGGAGAACTAGATACTGAGGGGAAGGATCAGATATATCAAGGGTGTGAAAATTCTCTTGCATCAGTGGACTATACTTTGAATGAAGAAAGAAGGAGGTTTTTCCAGGGCAAGGAGAAAGTATGGTGGGGTGGTAGCATGTTGTTTGTGGTAGATGCCTAGACATGGTTGTTGACTACTGTCTATACCTGTAATCTCAAGTTACCTGTAGGACTTGTCTGGTCCCAGGACAAATCATAAAGTTTAACATACTGGTGTACAAAATAATTCACACCCAAGTAATAGGAATGTGCAATCTGTAGCAAATCAATCAGATCTGGAGCTTGTCTCCATAATCACGCTGAGAAAAGGATGTATAAAGTTAATCAGGATTATAATCAGAATTGTAATAGACCAATGCCTAACTTACTCAAGAGGATAAAATCATAAGTACATATTTATATAGAAAAAGATCACATAATGCAATTAAAGGGTTTCTTCTTTTTAATAATTTCATTAGATAAAGTCCATTTCTTGGCAACTTTTATTGAAGTAAACTGACTTACTGTGTGTGCTGGAAGTAAAACACAAAAAAGAAGACAACATTTTTAGGGACTTCCATGGTGGTCCAGGGGGTAAGACTCTGCACTTCCAATGCAGGGTGCCCGGGTTTGATCCCTGATTAGGGAACTATATCCCACATGCATGCCGTAACTAAGAGTTCGCGTGCCACCAGCTGAAAGATTCCCGCATGCCACAACTAAGACCCAGTGCAACCTAAATAAATAAATATTTTTTTAAAAGACAACATTTTTAAAATTCTCTAATTTAGATCATTGGATAATTCAGATTGAATTTCTGAACAATTTCAAAATCATGAAGTTTATTGTGTAAGTTATTTAATATTTATCATTTATGTCCAGTTGGCAATTCAGTACCACTTTCTAACCAACCCTTGGCTTAGCGGGAGCACTCTATAATTGATGAATATAAGAACAGAAAAATGATTGAGTGTCCAAGCCCACTCAAGTGGTTAATCTCATCATTTACACAATAATAAATCTATTTGTGGGTATATTATAAACTTTTGTTTCAACTTTATGGTCTCTCAGAGTCTTTTCCCTTTTCACTCCCTCATGGACCCCTTCTGGTTTTCTCTCCTCTGTGATCTCTCACTGAGATCTAATACATTCTAACAAATCCAATAGTCTATATATATCGATCTCATCCTAATGGTCACTCCCCCAAATCTACTCCAATATTAATTCCTCTGCTTGCCTTCCTAAGAAATGTCGAGTAGGAAACAAATAGGTGTTACTGAAATTTATACAAGCTATTTTATATACGTTCTTCCAAAAGGGCTGGCAAAAATGAACATTCTTTCAGGTTATTTGTGAGGCAAGTATGGCTGTTAGCCATAAGAAACAGCCATCATCACCCAAGTAAGATGATCTTAGCTACTACTTTAAAATAACATAGTGCCTTTCTAAAAAAGGCTTTAGAAGATTCTGGCACTCTCCAGGGACAAATGCTGCAGCAAAAACAAAAACTGGCTAACGTCTGAGCACCCTAAGAAGCATGAAAGGTTTATTCTTCTGTTTAGCTTTGTAAGGTAATAGGCTCACAGGAAATCCAGATGCAGCCTGGAATGTACAACTAATTTAGCTACATTGGTTGCATTTTATGCTAAACATGTCTATAATATTATTAATATACCACTCTACATTTCTACAGTTGTAAGGTTTTAATCATAATAATGCCATGCCTGTACTTTACTCACATAAGTGAAATTAGCATTTCCATATGAACTAGAAATGCATAATTGTTAATACTTCTCCTTAGGATTCCTGCTATGACATTCTCAATGATTTCATCATAATTTAGCAATATTCAAGTATGTCGGTTTATGCTTATAAGCATGGTACTATCTTGTGTGAATTTCCTTTGGAACTCAGCTCCTTTGAATACAATAGATTCATTCGCATGTGTCTCACTGCCTAACAAAATCAATCAGCTTCAAGTCAGTTAAATATCGTTCAAATCTTTAACTATAGACACCTCAGTGATGTAAAGCATTTAATCCATACTCTGCACAATTAAAAATCACTCTTACATGGTTTGCTTTTAGTTCATGCCTTTGTAGTTCATTGTTATCATATTGGTCTTCTGCTTCTTTTTGTACTCATTCTGTTTTGGTATGTATCCATGCTTGGGTTTGCCCAAGTTTAACAAGGTCTTTGAGATTCTTGAGCAGCTGCTTGGGTCCTCCCCCAGCAACAAACTTACTCTCATAGACATGCCATTATCTCATAGACACGTACTCGCTAGCCCTTGGACCTTCCTCTTTTGTAGACTGTCCACTCTGCCACCAGGTACAAGGAGGTGGCAGTTGCCAAGTAATGCTGCATCTGCTCTTTTTGATCTAGCCCTCACACATGGGAAGAGCGCTGCAACATCTGGAAAGATGGCGGTAGCAGCACCTTCAGTATAGCAAGATGTTAGTACAAGTAGGTAATCAGGCAATTATATCCTCTATTTGTGGTTGCTGTAATGACTTGGATTCCTACAATCAGAAAATAGGCCAAGGAAAAATGAGGAGGAGTGGAGGCAGATGTGCAATTCCATATACTGATATGCCCACTAAGTTTATGATTCATTCATTCACTCAATACACTTTTACTGATATGTTAGTGAATCAAGACAGACCAAGACTCTGTTTTCACAGAACTTACAATCTTGATGCAGAGATAGATGCTAAAAAAGTAGATACATATTAACGTTATTTTGGAGACTAAATGCCATGGAGAAAAATACATGTGATAGAGAGAAAATGGCCTGGAGGTGTGGTGAGGGGAACATATGGTCTGAAATTTAAAGAGTCAGCCATGCAAAATCAGCAAAAAGACCTTTCCAGAAAAAAAAAATGGCATGTGCAAAGGCCCTGAAGCAGGAATGGGTGTGTCATATACCAGGAATCAAAACAAGAGCAATAAAATTGGCGCATGTGGTCTGTGTGTATATTGTGGGGATAGCTGGAAAAAGCAGGTGAGATTAGACACTGGAGAGGGATCATAATGAAGAGATCCCAGGGTAAGAAATTTAGGTTTTTATTCTAGTGACTTGATTGGTCAGTAAAAGATTTTAAGCAAGGGATTGACATGATCTGATTTACATTTTAGAAAGATTGCTCTGAATACCATATGGAGGAAGGACTGTAGAAGGACAATAGTGGAAGCAAGGAGACAAAGAGAAGGAAATCTTAGTCATCCAGTGGCAACTGGCTTGGGCTGGCTGGGGGAGCAACAGGAATGGAGAGAAGATTGAGTTACCTCGTATTGCTCATGATGAGAAGACCCTCCCCAAAGAGGCTATGTTCTGTCCGAAGTGATCGATGTTTTTCACATACCAGCATTCTCTCTTACTGTACTAGTTCAGTACAGTTCCTTGCAGGAAACTGCCACTCATCCATCCAATAAGACCTGACAGAATGCCAAGTTGACTGCCATTTTACCAGCTAGTGAGAAAAAATAAACAAATAAAAACTGTGTCCCAGTTGGTGCTTTTCTTCAGGTATAAACTTTGCTTACCCTTAAATGGTTATTACATGTTAATTAAGAGTCAGTATAAGAATGTGTTTTGTTACAGATTAAGAAGTGCCTAACAAGATGAGCAGACACTGTTTAATTGCTAAACTTTACTAAATATTCTCTTACATATCTGAAATCTCTGTTTATTTTGCAGGCAATAGCTATCCAGCTAAATCTAAAAGGAATGCCTAGTTAAATATCTTGAGGCTATAAATCATGTAAATAACACTAATATGTTTTCTCAAGAGTTTACTGACAATATTGAGCTGCAGGGCAAATCTAGTATTAGGTCATTACATTATTCAAAGGGTCCCAGAAGTTTGCCTGCTTAAAGGTATCTTTCTTTACTGTCTGTAAATCACATTCTCAGCCCTCTCTGCTTTTAGTAGTGAATGTAGGAGCACTGCCTCTGCAAGAGGAAGAGGATTCACAAGATGTGCCTCATCAGTCGTGTTATCATGTACAAAACAATTCATTAAAATAATATTTTTGAGGCCTACCATATGACAGGCATTGTGCTAAGCTCTGGGGAAATAATAATGTACAGAATTGACACCCTACCCTAATGCAATCTAATGAAGGGTATGAAAGCCCCCCGTAGAGCAGGGCCAAACAACATCATTGTACAGTTATAAGGCAGGCCTTTCAAACTTGCTCTCCACTGTAAAACAGGACCAAAATTAATCACCACATATGCCCAATCGTCTCTGGTGCTGAGAAATACTGCATAATAATAATAATAACATTCATAGTTCTTATCTTCAGGAACCCAGGAACTCACAACCAAGATGGAGAAGGAAAGTGAATACACATTGAACAGAGAATAATATGGACCAGTGAGTAACTGATAACTAAGCAGAATCAAAACACAATGGTGGGGCTTCCCTGGTGGCGCAGTGGTTGAGAGTCCGCCTGCCAATGCAGGGGACACGGGTTCATGCCCTGGCCCGGGAAGATCCCACATGCCGTGGAGCAGCTGGGCCCGTGAGCCATGGCCGCTGAGCCTGCGTGTCCAGAGCCTGTGCTCCACAACGGGAGAGGCCACAGCAGTGAGAGGCCCACGTACTGCAAAAACAAACAAACAAACAAAAAAACCACAATGGTGGTTCAGAAAAGGTGATCAAGAAGGAGCCTTCTTGGAGAAAAATGGAATTTTAAGTAACCCTTGGCAGATATGTAAGAGGAGGATGGAGGAAGGCAACATCTTATGCCTGGCCATGAGAACCAGCGTGAAACAAAGTACGGAGCTGGAGGAAGACTCATCTGACTAGCATGGAAGAGGAGAGAGAGAAGGTTGCAGAGAGACGCTGCATCAGGAAGAATCCTGAATGCCTAAATGAAGACTCACACATCATCTCATCATCTCATACTTAGAAGGCTACTTTAGATTGTGGAGGAGTGAGATGAGACACTGACATCTTAGTGAGATTATTTTGGCAACGGGAAATTAGAGGTCAGAAGGAAGATGAAGTAGAGAAACTAGATAGGAGACTAATAAAGTTGTTGGTGACATGATGAGAAAGGGATGAACGTTATTGATTATATACACTGTTGCTTTCCTATAATGGTGAGGAATGAACTCCTTCCCTCAGAGACTTTACATTAGTGGGAAAGGTAAGTTGTAGGAAAGTATGTGGGGCTAGAAATGGAAAAAAGTTAGAATGAAAAATAACCGGTTTTTGTAAGTTGGGGTCAGTGAGGGGTCATGCCTTGACAGGCATGATAATGAGTGTGGCTTTATTCTATATGCAAAAGAGAGCCATTAAAACCTTTGAGTAAGCGAGTGACATAATCAGACCAGTGTTTTAAGCAGATGACTAACCAGCAATGGAGTCGAAGATGGACTGGGACAAGTCAAAGTCAGGAAGACCAGTTATAAAGTTTCTGAAACAGAACAGGCAAGAGATGATAAAAGCAGACCACAGGGCAATGACAGTAGAAAGAGAACAAAGGTGAAGACTTCTAGAGGAATTTCACAGGAGACTGATGGGATTTGTCAACTAATTGGACATGGAAGTTGAAACAGGACAGGAAAAAGATTCCTCTACTTTTTTGTTGTTGTTGTTCGAAGTCCAAGCTGGTAAAATAGGAAAGTTGAGTTAAAAAGCTAGTTTTGGAGGAAATTTAGAAATTCTACTTTTAAAATTCTGGATTGGTTCCTAAACTGGTACTCAAATAGCCTGTACCTCCAGATGGACATGCTCAGGAAGCTGTCACAGGAATGACATTCTTCACAAAGAGGGCTATCTCCGAGTTGTGTAATAAACTAAGCCCCCAAATCCCACCCCCCATATTTTTCCTTGTGTTTTCTTTCTTTTTCTCACTTGTTTTTGTAACTTAAATATGTAAATATAGCACTGAGTAAGTGACATATTTTCCAATAGTATGAATCTCATTTTGATTTTTAAAAACATGTACACATAGCAGTTAACTGATTCTGTTTTAAGAAGAAACACAATCTGAACTTGTCTCCCTCTGCTGGTTGCACATTGAGGTATCATGGGTCTTTTTAAACCAGAGTAATAGTAGAAAGAAAAATATCCAATAATAATTTGCAGTGCACAAGTATGGGACTTTGACGTCCACAATGCATAGTGACACACATAATTTTATATTTTATTTTTACTGCACCGTGAGATATATAGTACAAGTATTATTACTCCACTTGTCAGAAAACATTTTGAGATTTCAAGCCATTAAGCTCTCATATGTAATTAGAGATATTAAAGGAAAATCAGGAAGCATATGTAATTAGAATAATTGTATAATGTTAAAGCTGCAACAGACCCAGAAGATCTTCTTGCACAGTCCCCCCATTTTGCAGCTGAAATACAGAAACTTAGAATTTACACGGTTATTCAGGATCACTGAGATTAGTATTCAAGACAGCACAACTCTCAAAAAGTGCTCTTTCTATTGTACCATGCTGCCTGACTAATAATGTCAGGATGTTAATCCTTTACATCATAGCTGAAACATGTACACGGGTAGACTAGATTAGAAATGCCTATTTCTCTAAGGCTAGATATACATTGCATCTGAGCAATCCACATCTATGTTAAACTTATAAGCAATCAAGAAACAAAAATAAATGCAATGTACATCAGTTGGACAAACAGAAAATAAGGCAAAGACCAATCCTCGATTAGCTGTTTGAATAGATTCGTGCTCTGTCCAGTCTGGGGCTCTAGAACCATAGGAAAGGCTTGAGATGATTTTTAGGAATGCCAGAGTATTACAGATTGTGCCAGCAGAAGAACTGGGGTGGAATTCCTTACCCAATAATTTCCTGGGGCACTGTTTTCTTCTTCTTTATATGCCTTCCATAGACAGTGTACTACAGTTCTCTGGCTATTCACCTGACATCCTACTCGCCAAACTTATCTCCATTCTTAATGGATATTCCCATTCTCTCTTGGCAGAAAAGAAAAAAGCTAATTAAAATAATTTATACTTGTGTGGAAGTGACTGATAAATTCCAACCTCTGAAGGGATATTATACAATGGGAGTTTCCCGAACTCTAATAGGTGAAATATGTAGAGAAGATATTTTTGAATGGGAGAGTACTTTCATAACTCTTGTTTCTTACTGGCAAGAGATAAAGACCTTTGGGCCAACAACTGTGAAAGTACCTTAAGAGATCTAAACTTAAAAATTTTTAAAAAAATCTACATGATCTTAACCCATTATATCATAATATCTCTCCACACAGAAGAAAACTTCGTTTAGACCATCAATTCAACACACTGTGCCTATTAAAAAAAAAGTTTTTATACAGGTAATAGATACTGGTGAGGAATAGAGAACTAATAATATAGCAAAATTTTATATAATACACATATACAGATATAAGCAAATATAAACTATTCCAAAATGTAGACAATTTCCAACACACTTGGTAAATATTCCCAATACCCCTATCCAACAATTTATCAGATAAAATTTTCACACTTTTGTTTTCAGTAGCAAAATCAAAATGAGAGTCTTTTTTTTTCTTTAGTGGTGTTCTCTTTTTCTACTGCAAGAAAGCATGACAGAGTATTGATCTTAGGATGGAATCAGGTGGGTAAGTGGCTAGAGAAACGTTTTGTGCTGTTTGGAAGCACTGAGAATGGCTGATACCAGTAATATTCACTGTTTCAGGAAAAAATAGATTATAGGTAGAGCTTTGATCAAGGAAATAGCTAGCCTGGATATAAGGGCCAGGCTGTTTTGGTAGGTAGGAGGGTAGAGAAAAGGATAAGCAGGTGTGTATATTTGGATTGTGACGGCCCTAAGTGAAGAAGAGGGAATGTGAGCCAACATAGGCATGAGAGAAGAAAATGTGTAAGGAAGTAAAGGGAAACTTGCAATGTGATAAATTATCTCTTAAAATAGGACATTTTTATCCATCAGCTGATAAGATACAGTCTAATGCTGCTGCTTGTTTTAATGTATATATTAATAGCAACTGAATAAAATTATTTTCCTTGGGACAAAAATGACCACTTTGCTATTAAGGAGCAATACTATGTGACAATTCACAACTTCTTTGCATCACTACCAATTTGGATTACATTATTTTGGGTTTGTAATGTTATTAGCAATAATTTTTTATTATTTAATTAAATAATTTATTGATCACCTACTATGTAAGTGGGTATTCTGAAAGATCTGTGGGAACCATTCAGCACGGTCTCTATGATAAGACCCTTCTGTAATAAGAAATTTTCAAACTTGTTTGGGAAAGATCGACAAATGGATTGGTGAATGATTCAAAAATTGTATATAATTAAGTCTGCAATTTTGAGAAAAGTGCCCTAAATGCAAAGAAATTCAAACATAACGAGATAACTTCAACCTTCTATACGTCAGTCAGGATACTATGCACTGAGGTCACAAAGAAGCCCAGGGAAAGATTCTTGCCCTCAAAGAGTGAACAGTTGGGAAAGAGATAAGAATAGTTAAGCAATGACAATAAGTATGAACTATGCAAGTACCTCCATTGTACTGTGCCCACACAAAGGACACCACCTGATCCAGGCTGGAGGGAAGCTTTTCTGAAAGAGATGGTAACTGAGATGTGTCCTAAAAGAGAAGGTAGGACTTGGGGATGGGGTCCTTAGGGATATTTAGGATGTTAACAGTTGGAAATGAGTATAGGGTAAAATTCAGGAGGGCCAACAAAGGGATTAATGTCAAGTTAGGAGCCAACATCATGGAGCAAGGCATGGGGGCAGGGAAGAAAGTGCCCCCCCACCCAGAGACGATCCATGCTGGGGAGTAGTAGAAAACTCAGATGAGGGGGGGAGGGGCAGTCGGAGATGGATTATAAAGGTCTTAAAAGACAAGAGGGGAGAAATCTAAACTTAATGCATTAGTAAACAAGAAGCATTTTATTTTGAGGGGGCAAGTTCTTGAAAGTGGTATTTGGTGTAGCAGTTGTATAAAATGGAGGGCTTGAATAGGATATTATCTCAGTAACTCAGGCTTGAAAGGTAATGACCTTTCAGTGGGGTGGAGAAGAAGGATAAATGTAAGAGATATAAAGAAGGGGAGAAAAGGAATTGTTGAGTAACTGGATATACGAAATGGATAAGAAGAAGATATTTAGAATGAGACCTGTGAATCCCCCTGAGTTTCTGGAGGATGGGATCATCATTGATAGAGATGAGGGAGTTGAAAAAGCAGAGTGGAGTGTACTGGGGACGGGGTGGGGGTGGGGGTGGCAGGGGGAGGGGACTAATCCCTCCTAACCATCAGGGCTGCCATTTGGTTAGCTACTGCTACTGGAGGAAGTGTGCTCCTTAATGGATTTGGCTGCATCAACTCAATTGGTATGAATTTCCCAGATGTGCATAATTAAGAAAGGAAAAGTGTCAAAAGGAAACCATATGAACCTTTTGGTATTAATGCTTATATTTATAATTACTCATAAAAATACCATTAATAATTCTCTAATGTCCACTCTAAAAATGTGATACATGCTTTGGAACATATCTAAAATATATATAACACCTGGGCTAAAGTGGGCCTTACTCACTAAAGTTTGATTGTCCTTAAATTTCTGTTTAATATAACCCTATTTTTTTTTACTAGTTCTCACTAGATCGCATCCTCGAATTCTTAGAAAATGCAAAATATTCCAGCATATTCTGTGCTCAGTGAATTTGATTGTTCATCATAATCTTTTTCCCTTGATTTTCTTACGCCTTTCTTTATTCTAACCTATTTCTAACGGGTGGCCAGGACATTTAAAAAAAAAAATTGTACTTTCAAAATGCATGTTGAATATCAAACAAAGTTATAGAATAGTTTTTCTCTAATGATAAATAAATAATGAGCTTTATGTTGGGAATGCTAGATTTGTTTAAATATTAAAGAAGAAATTTGCAAAAGATAGCTATAAATATGGAGCAGGGCTTTAATAAAGGATCCAGTAGTGAAACACAGGTTGGGGTGTGATCATGATAAAGGTGAGAGTTGAAATGCACGTGCATGTGTGTGTGAGAAAAAAAAGAGCAGAGTCTAAGAGTTGCACCTTGGGTAAGGTTTGCCATGTTGGAGCAAGAAAACAAGAAGCAAGGAAAGTTCTTCTTGGACAACAGCAGGTCCGGAGTGACTCTCCTTTCATCTGTAGAGCACAAAGTGCTTTCATATTCATTTGTCTTCACTTGACACCCTATTGCACTCCAGAGAGCTCTTTAGAAGAAAGATATTATAAATGGCAGGTATTCAGATAATAAACATAAAAATAATAATAGATATTCAAGACCTTTAAATAGAAGGAGAGTGCTGCCTGTATTCCTAAATGGTTTGGATTAATTTCAAAGGATAATGAGAACTTAAAAAAAGCTTAGGACATCTCTCTGTATGCAATGAGGTGACAAACACCCTGAAGGAGAGGGGTGGTATCCTCTCCAAATGTTCCTTTCTGTCTTATCCAGAGCTCCATTAGGCCTGCCACTAATTCAACAGATGATTAGAGAGATTCATCAACAGATGAATAGAGAGATGATTGCTGCATGTATAATGGGACTTCCATGTTCCCAAGAGAAATTCTAACATCACAAGCCCTAACTTCATCATTAGCAGATGATGGACCTTTATGAAGGGAATGGTTTAAATACATGTTTGATGTTTTCTTCTAGTAAACAACTGAAATGAAATCTATTCCCTAAAATGCCATTTTATAATAGTTACTCCAATGTGCAAACACGGTTTGAGATTCTGATGTTATCCAAGCATTTCACAAATGGAAAAAAATTACCTCCGGTAACCAGCACTAAATTATCATCTTCCCCAAGAAACACTTTAAATCCAATTTGAAAAGCTATGGAACATTACACACACCCCCACACACATAGAGGCACACATGCAAAAATATGTCCACTGCAAATATACCAAAAACTGGACAGTGGGTGACTTATTAACCAGTTACTTTTTCATCCAGTAACTCGTTATTAATTCATCTAAAACCTAACTATGTAATTGGCAGAATTTAAATTTCAGGTTTGCTTCTTAGTTGTACTCGAGATGGGGCAAATGAGGTACCAGAGAACTGAAGACTGAAACCTTGAGCTCCAAGTCTTAGAGAGATGTTTACAGAAGGAAGGATAATATGCCTGGTGCTATCTTTGGTATTATATGTAGTTTCTGAGCTCAAGTTTTCATATTTGACAAATGCAATCCTACAGATATTCAGATATGAGCATGAGATTTGGTACATCCTCACTGTATTTTCAGCCATTCAATTCTCACTGTCACCTGGAACTTGGGGCTCTGTATGGCACTGATTCTTCATCATCTCTTGCCTAGGCAGAGCCAGACAGAATGTTATAATGTACTATATGTCAACATCCTGACTTTTAGCAATGCCTTCCTTGTCCTTATTTTTAAAGAAAAAATTCAAGTTTATAATCTAAGGTTTCTGTGTTACCAAATAGTAAACCAATACAAAGCAAATACATATTTAACTTGCAATTATTTTTCCTATTGATGAGAGTCTAAAATGTTTTCCTTTATATGAAACAAGAAACAGGCTAGCTTAGATCACCTCAAATAAACTATTCTTATATCCCCTAAATCATGAATTTAGATCAAACAGGTTTAGCTGTACCTCCCAATTTTTTTCATTGGATTGGGCCATAGCCAGCACGAAATCTAGCCCTTTCATTTTACAAATGGAATAACTAAGATCCAGATATTTTAAAAGTCTTGCTCAAGGTCACACCATAGATCCTAGGAGAGCCAGAATGAGAATGCATTTTTTCTTATTCTCAGTTCAGAACTCTAAATGAAATATGCTGAGAGTATAAAGGGGAACATATGAGTGTGTACATAAGTGTGTATTTGTATGTGTGCACCCCTTTGTTTAGTCTACTTCCTTGGGTAGAATATCCCTACCCCCTGCCCCCACCTCCTGCCTCCAACTTTTCTTTATGCAGCCAATCCTTTCTCCTTAATCAAGACTCAGTTCAAACACCATCTCTTCCTGCCTTCCTGATCCATCTCAGGCAGTGCCCATTGCTTTATCTTCCTGGAAAGCAGGTAAGTCATTTGGGTAGCACAATTGTCAAACACATCACAGTTCTTTGCAAATATCTTTGTCTACTCACTGGAGTAGATTATGAACTATCATTACTATATTATGAATTCCTTAAGGATAGGAATCATAGCCTCTTTGCCTTGGAATGCATGGTGCCTAGAGCAGTGCTTGATGTTGGTGTGTGCTCCATAGGGGGTTGCAGAAATGGCTTGATGTAATTTAGACCAATGGAGCAAAAACCTTAGTCTTCAGAGTAATTACTCTAATTAAGAATTGTACTGTTATAGTTGGCGTCATACTGCACTTCACTTTACTCAAGTATAAGGACCTAACTTGAATAAGAACTTTAGGATGTTGAGGGTGGGTCACGTACTATTTTTTCAGAAGGAACGCTGGTCTATGCCCACAAATTTGATAACCTAGATGAAATGGACCACATCCTTGAAAGACAGAGACAACACTGGCATGTACATTTCCCACCAAGTCTTATTCTGAGGAAACAGTACCTGCAACTTCTCATAACCTATTGAAACCTTCTGTGTGAAGATATTTCTCAGCCATTTATAGCTATTCTGTTAAAAGTCATCAGAGATAACCTGAAATTTCAGGCCTCATCTTAAGTGGGTGATGTTTCAGTTAATGATCTGTTCACTAACCTGAAAAGTTGCTACTGGGGAATATCTGAACTATCATATCTATTTCTGTAAGGCCATAAATAGATTATTTAGAGAAAGCTACAATTTTGGAATAGGTGAATGAGACCTTCAAGGACAAGACAAAGAAGAGCCAGCTATCTAGCTCAGCTGTGTCTCCAGTGACTTATTGTGGAAGTTCATTTATCCTAAGCTCTATATCTAGACCTCCCCAGGCTGAAATATGACAGATTTTGATTAGGGGAAATTAGGGGATCATTCACACAGTTTGTCCTGTTTTAACATGTACCATCATCAGCTGTCTTTGTCTTTTGTCTGTTTCTACCTTCTCTCCCACCTTCCTTACACTTCTGGTTCATAATCAGTTTAGTTCCTAAAATGTCCCATCTTTGCACCCGTTTATCTGTTTTAGGACTATCTCATTTTTTTCCCTTTAGCCTCACCTTTTACCTCATGTCCCACACTGGACCATAAAAAAAGGGAGTTGAAAGTTTAAAAATTATCTAATATGTGTACTAAAAACATTTTCTGTTTTTTTTGTTCTTAATTTCCCAGTTAGCTTTCAGTTCCCAAGCACTCTTGCTAAAGGAGTGTTCGAATATGAAAACAGTAAACTAATCCTAAATATTTGCTTTTGACAAAAGGAACAAAAAAGGAGCCAGATACAATACTAAGTGAATTTGAAACAAAGTCCTTGTCCTCAAGAATATCATACTGTAGTCAGTAAAGCAGACATACACACAAATTACTTTTTGCTTCTGTGTGATCTTAGATTGAATTTCAAATTTTTGTTCCATAAGTCATTGGCTCATGGAAACTCAAGGATTCCCACTCTGCATTTTGAAATTTTAAGTGAGACAAAGAATGGAATACTGAATAGGAATACTAAATTTGGAACAAAAGGTAATCCTTCTAGACCTTTATTAAAATTGATATAGACGTTGAAGACTTGAGACACTAGTGAGAAGGAGGAGATTTAGAGAGGTTCTAAAACAGAGCCCCCAAAATGATTAAAGCAGTTAGAAAAATTAGCAGATGTCCATCAGTTTGGAGCCAAGCAGATATTGTTGCTGGATCAAATCAAAATCTGCCCAAAGACCTTAGGAAAATAATTCTGTAAAGTTAATGTTTCTTAAGCCATGAATGTCACCACAACTTCATTTTATTGACACTGCCTTAATCAGCCCAGGTAGCTCAATCCTCTTCTCAGCCCCCTTCTGGAAGGTCGGGCTTGCTTCATTCCTAACACCATCTCCACAGAGGAAGGATGTGATCATTGGTTTTTACTGCCATTTCTTCACACTCTAGACTCAGTGTCCCAGCCACGAGTTCTCTCTTTTCATTAGATCCACTCTCCTCTCCCTGCTTTATACTCAGCAGTATCCTTGACAGCCAGCCAGTCCTAAAATCCAGCATATCACAGGCAGAATCCAATTAATCAGCAAGTAACTAGATTCTCTGAACCTTCTGCAAGTCTGAGATTTCTCACAGTACTGTGTGTTTGTACATATATATTCTCTATACACACATACACACTAATAGTACTATGATAGTATAAATAGGATATAATATAGTGTGTGTGTATATATATATACACACACATATTTTATTTACATACATATATATATATATATATATATATATATATATATATGTAACAGCATGCCAGGTACTTTGCCAGATCCTAGAGATACAAGGAAGAATTAGATATACCTCTACTCTCATAGTTCAGTAGAACAGGAAATATCACTCACACTAATAAATTAGCACACTAGAAATTCGAGATGCTGGAATAGACAGCTTCGGGAGGAAGAATGAAGACACAAAGGTGGGACTGTTCTCAAGGTGTCTAAACAGGGCAAATAATTTCAACTGCTTAGACAAGAAGGAGCTGAAAAACATTAGAATGCCAGTTCCTCATACTCATCATTTGTTCCTTCAGATATTAGCCATAAAATAAGCTGACTCTCCAAGATCATCAAGCGCCCCAAGTGAGATTTCAGCCAAATGTCTAATTTACAAGCCTTAGTGAGGGCATCTGATCTGAAAACCAACAAAAGTGGGTGCTACAGAAATTTTTCAAGATAAAAAGAAATTGTTTTAACATTAAGTTTCATGGGCTTGTTACTGTATCAACAATATAGAGATGAGGGCTGTCAGAAGACAATCATATAAATGTGTTTTCCCACCCAAAGAGGCATTTTTCCATTTCTTCTCTCAACTCTGTAGCCCATCTGGCAGTGCATTTACAGACCTCTGGGATAATTCAAATTTGGAAATTGAATTTCAGCCTTAAATAAAAAGTGAAACATTTAGGATCTTCCCAAAACTTTAAAACCCCCCCAAAATAGCAATCCTATTCTGAAACTCAAAAAAGAGTTGTGTGACTTTTTTTGTGAAAGCACTGTTGATTAGCATTTTGCAAAGATTTTGAGGAGAATGATGACTTCATTGGAAAGGCAGGGGACTTCTTCCCTACCTGGCCTGCAAACCCACCTTTATCTGTTGTTGCAAAAGCTTGAATGAACCTGGTCAGATGCCTGTCAAGATGCCTCTTGTTAGGAGTGAGTCACTGCATTCAGCATTTCCCTATATAATCTTCACTGAATCATTGGGGAAAGGGAGATAGAATGGAACAAAGTAGTCTAAGTAAAAAAGAACTGGCAGAGATTAAATCCCTAAAAACCTTTTGCTGAGATGTGTTGGGATGTTTTGCCCCTCTGGGTTGTAAACTTGATCAGACTGCATTGGCTATCATGGAATATGGAAAGTTTAGTCTTCTGATCCAAGTTATTTTCATGCAGTATTGTCACAGTTCCTCTTCGTACTCTTAAGTAACTGTTTCTTAGAATAGTATTGATTTGGGGGACATTGCTTCCCCATTAACTCGCCTTTCTTTAATGGTGAATATTGTTTCGAAATGTTTGTTTTCAAACCAGTCAGTCAACAATAATCTTAGTTGGCAATCAGCTACCTTTTCCGTCAGAGTAAATCTTTAACATCCAATTTAATTCTCTTCTCAAGGGAATCCAAACTTCTCTAGGAGTGTTTGAATCTCAAACGCAAAAATGATACTATTAGAAAGACCATGAGATGTCATCCACTTTCCTGGTTTTTACACTAGGATCCTCAAATTCTTGGATTTTTAAACAGGTGACCCAAGGCCACAGTGTAGAGTGGGAGTAAAGAGAATGTCAAGAAAGGTTTCAACAAAAGAAACAAAACTCAAAGCTACTTTTATACACTGAGGTTCCACTTTCAATTTCATCTGATAAAAGATCTTTTGTTAATGGATGAGAAGTTCCAGCCTGAGAGAGATTCAGTAGCTTGTTGCAGATCACTCAGCTAGTGAGAGAGCCAGGATTAGAACTAGGTCTCCAGAGGAGCCCTCATCTACTAAGTATCTCTTCTGTCACTCTACACCCAATTCTTCTAATTCCTCTTTCCATCCTGTTGGCATCTACTTATTCTCTTTTAAAAATTATCCCATTCTCCTGTCTTCTTTCAGGACTTGAGAGTTGTGTCTAGAACAGTCTTAGTTTCTCTATGTATTTTATTCAATATTGTTTTCTCCTCAATTCTGAGAGTAGTAGTCCACTGCCAAAAGACAAAAGGGGCCATTAATATCACTAGTAATATTATCTTCTACTCTGATAGTAATTTATATATTTATTTTTTAAATAGATCTTTATTGGAGTATAATTGCTTCACAATACTGTGTTAGTTTCTGTTGTACACCACAAGGAATCAGCCATATGCATACATATGTCCTCATACCCCTCCCTCTTGAGCCTCCCTCTCATCCTCCTTATCCCACCCCCTCTAGGTCATCGCAAAGCACTGAGCTGGTCTCCCTGTGCTATGCTGCTGCTTCCCACTAGCTATTTTACATTCTGTAGTGTATATATGTTGATGCTACTCTCACTTCGCCCCAGCTTCCCCCTCCTACCCCATGTCCTCAAGTCCATTTTCTATGTCTACAAGTTTATTCATGCTCTGCAACTAGGTTCATCAGTACAATTTTTTTTTCAGATTCCATATATATGCATTAGCATATGGTATTTGTTTTTCTCTTTCTGACTTACTTCACTCTGTATGACAGACTCTAGGTCCATCCACCTCACTACAAATAACTCAGTTTCATTTCCTTTTATGGCTGAGTAATATTCCATTGTATATATGTGCCACATCTTATTTATCCATTCATCTGTTGATGGACATTTTGGTTGGTTCCATGTCCTGGCTATTGTAAATAGTGCTGCAATGAACATTGTGGTACATGTCTCTTTTTGAATTATGGTTTTCTCAGGGTATATGCTCACTAGTGGGATTGCTAGGTCATACGGTAGTTCTATTTTTAGTTTTTTATGGAATCTCCATACTGTTTTCCATAGTGGTTGTATCAATTTACATTCCCACCAACAGTGCAGGAGGGTTCCCTTTTCACCATACCCTTTCCAGCATTTATTGTTTGTAGATATTTTGATGATGGCCATTCTGACTGGTGTGAGGTGATACCTCATTGTAGTTTTGATTTGTATTTCTCTAATAATTAGTGATGCTGAGCATCTTTTCATGTGCCTCTTGGCCATCTGTATGTCTTCCTTGGTGAAATGTCTATTTAGGTCTTCTGCCCAATTTTTAACTGGATTGTTTGTTTTTTTGATATTGAGCTCCATGAGCTGTTTATATAGTTTGGAGATTAATCCTTTGTTGTTTCATTTGCAAATATTTTTTCCCATTCTAAGGGTTGTCTTTTTGTCTTGTTTATGGTTTCTTTTGCTGTGCAAAAGCTTTTAAGTCCCATTTGTTTCTTTTTTTTATTTCCATTACTCTAGGAGGTGGGTCAAAAAGGATCTTGCTGTGGTTTATGTCAAAGAGCGTTTTTCCTATGTTTTCCTCTAAGAGTTTTATAATGTCCAGTCTTGCATTTAGGTCTTTAATCCATTTGGAGTTTATTTTTGTGTATGGTGTTAGGTAGTGTTCTAGTTTCATTCTTTTATATGTAGCTGTCCAGTTTTCCCAGCACCACTTATTTAAGAGTCTGTCTTTTCTCCATTGTATGTTCTTTCCTCCTTTGTCATAAATTAGGTGCCCATATGTGCAAGGGTTTATCTCTGGGCATTCTATCCTGTACCATTGATCTATATTTCTGTTTTTGTGCCAGTACCATACTGTCTTGATTACTGTAGATTTGTGGTATTCTTTGAAGTCAGGGAGCCTGATTCCTCCAACTCCGTTTTTCTTTCTCAAGATTGCTTTGGCTATTTGGGGTCCACTTTCAACCTTCATAGATTTACACATTAACTATGTTGGTGTAAGCTCAAATATCCTTATGAAGTACACAAAGTGGGTACAAAAATTCAGACCCAGAAATGAGAAGCAACATGTCCAATGGTTCACAGCTATGCAGAAGCACAAGCAGGACTGGAGACCTGTTTCCCAGGCTCCAGTCTTTCCACTTGACCACTCCAAATGAAGAGAAGGATTTGGAGGGGCAGGGGCTGGGGGATTAAATTCTCTCCTGCATGGGAGATTTGTCAGCTTTCCCTTGACATTTCAAATAACTTGGTTCCTTATTAAATCAGTCATGCATAAACTAAAAAATTACTCCCTCACCTTACCAACCTCACCACCAACCCACCTGAAGCAAGACCAAAGGGCCATAAGTTCCTTCATAAACTTTTCTCCACAATCCACATGGCTGACTGCCCTTTCATCTAGGCATTTTTGTAGCCTTTAAATTTTGACAATGTTTTCAACATAATTGATTTTTTTGGACCTCTCATCAGTCCTACATTTTCTTTTCCATTGGGTTTTTACTCACATAGTCACTCTGCTCATCCCAGAATATTTCATTTTGGGGACAACCCTATGCAATATGCTACCAAAGCCTTTGACATTACTTTTGCCCCTTTGTAAAGATTCTAATTCCTATCTGAGTATTCAAACTGGCAAGCATAGGAGACTTGAAGAACGACTGGTAGAAGGCAAATGAAGTAGATACTCTTCATAGAAAGTAACCAAAAGCAAAATCAAAAATAAACAAATGGGACTATATCAGATCAAAAACACTTCTGTACAGCAAAGGAAATCATCAACAAAATGAAAAGACAACCTACTGAATCATAGAAAATATTTGCAAATCATATATCTGATAAAGGGTTACTCCAAAATACATAAAGAATGCATAAAACTCAACAGCAAAAACAAACAAATAATTTCATTTAAAATGGACAGAAGATCTGAATAGAAGATCTGATTTTTCCAAAGAAGGCATACAGATGGCCAACAGGTACATGAAAAGATGCTCTACACTTATAAGCATCAGGAAGATGCAAATGAAAACTACAATAAGATATCACCTCACACCTGTAGGATGGCTGTTATCAAGAAGACTAGAGGAGGAATATGGGAAGATGACGGAAGAGTAAGACGCGGAGATCACCTTCCTCCCCACAGATACACCAGAAATACATCTACACATGGAACAACTCCTACAGAACACCCACTGAACCCTGGCAGAAGACCTCAGACCCCCCAAAAGGCAAGAAACTCCCCACATACTTGGGTAGGGCAAAAGAAAAAAGAATAAACAGAGGCAAAAGGATAGGGACGGGACCTGCACCGGTGGGAGGCAGCCGTGAAGGAGGAATGGTTTCCACACACTAGGAAGCCCCTTCGCGGGCGGAGACTGCAGGTGGCGGAGGGGAAGCTTCGGAGCCACGGAAGAGAGCGCAGACATCAGGGTGCGGAGGGCAAGGCGGAGAGATTCCCGCACAGAGGATCGGTGCCGACCAGTACTCACCAGCCCGAGAGGCTTGTCTCCTCGGCCGCCGGGGCAGGCGGGGCTGGGAGCTGAGGCTCGGGCTTCGAGCGCAGGGAGAGGACTGGGGCTGGCGGCGTGAACACAGCCTGCAGGGGGTTACTGCGCCATGGCTAGCTGGGAGGGAGTCCGGGAAAAAGTCTGGACCTGCCGAAGAGGCAAGAGACTTTTTCTTCCCTCTTTGTTTCCTAGTGCGTGAGGGGAGGGGATTAAGAGCGCCGCTTAAAGGAGCTCCAGAGACGGGCGGACCCCAGAGACGGGCGGACCCCAGAGACGGGCGGACCCCAGAGACAGGCGTGGGACGCTGGGGCTGCTGCTGCCGCCACCAAGAGGCCTGTGTGCGAGCGCAGGTCACTGTCCACGACCCCTTTCCGGGGAGCCTATGCAGCCCGCCACTGCCAGGGTCCCGGCTTCCCCGGGAGAGCGCATGGCGTGCCTCGGGCTGGTGCAGCGTCACGCTGGCCTCTGTAGCCGCAGGCTCGCCCCGCACTCCGTACCCCTCCCTCCCCCCGGCCTGAGTGAGACAGAGTCCCCGAATCAGCGGCTCCTTTAACCCGTCCTATCTGAGCGAAGAACAGACGCCCTCCGGCGACCTACACGCAGAGGCGGGTCCAAATCCAAAGCTGAAATCCAGGAGCTGTGAGAACAAAGAAGAGAAAGGGAAATCTCTCCCAGCAGCCTCAGAAGCAGCGGATTAAAGCTCCACAATCAACTTGATGTACCCTGCATCTGTGGAATACATGAATAGACAACGAATCATCCCAAACTGAGGAGGTGGACTTTGAGAGCAAGATTTATGATTTTTTCCCCCTTTTCCTCTCTTTGTGAGTGTGTATGTGTATGCTTCTGTGTGAGATTTTGTCTATATAGCGTTGCTTCCAACATTTGTCCCAGGGTTCTATCCGTCCATTTTTTTAATAATTATTTTTTATTTTAATAACTTTATTATATTTTATTGTATTTTATTTTATTTTATCTTCTTTCATTCTTTTTTCTTCCTTCCCTCCTTTGTTCCCTCCTTCCTCCCTCCTTCCCTCCTTTCTTTCTTTCTACTTCTACTAATTCTTTCCTTCTACATTTTCTCCCTTTTATTCTGAGCTGTGTGGATGAAAGGCTCTTGGTGCTGCAGTCAGGGGTCAGTGCTGTGCCTCTGAGGTGGGAGAGCCAACTTCAGGACACTGGTCCACAAGAGACGTCCCAGCTCCACGTAATATCAAATGGCGAAAACCTCCCGGAGATCTCCATCTCAACAGGAACACCCAGCTTCACTCAACAACCAGCAAGCTACAGTGCTGGGCACCCTATGCCAAACAACTAGCAAGACAGGAACACAACCCCACTCATTAGCAGAGAGGCTGCCTAAAATCATAATAAGGCCACAGACATCCCAAAACACACCTCCAGACATGGAGCTCCCACCAGAAAGAACAGAACCAGCCTCATCCACCAGAACACAGGCACTAGTCCCCTCCACCAGGAAGCCTACACAACCCACTGAACCAACCTTAGCCACTGCAGACAAACAACAAAAACAATGGTAACTACGAACCTGCAGCCTGCAAAAAGGAGACCCCAAACATAGTAAGATAAGCAAAATGAGAAGACAGAAAAACACATAGCAGGTGAAGGAGCAAGATAAAAACCCACCAGACCTAACAAATGAAGAGGAAATAGGCAGTCTACCTGAAAAAGAATTCAGAATAATGATAGTAAATATGATCCAAAATCTTGGAAATAGAATAGACAAAATGCAAGAAACATTTAAGAAGGACCTAGAAGAAATAAAGAGAAAAGAAGCAACGATGAACAACAAAATAAATGAAATTAAAAATACTCTAGATGGGATCAATAGCAGAATAACTGAGGCAGAAGAACAGATAAGTGACGTGGAAGATAAAATAGTGGAAATAACTACTGCAGAGCAGAATAAAGAAAAAAGAATCAAAAGAACTGAGGACAGTCTCAGAGACCTCTGGGACAACATTAAATGACCAAACATTCGAATTATAGGGGTTCCAGAGAAGAAGAGAAAAAGAAAGGGACTGAGAAAATATTTGAAGAGATTATAGTTGAAAACTTCCCTAATATGGGAAAGGAAATAGTTAATCAAGTCCAGGAGGCACAGAGAGTCCCATAAAGAATAAATCCAAGGAGAAATATGCCAAGACACATATTAATCAAACTGTCAAAAATTAAATACAAAGAAAACATATTAAAAGCAGCAAGGGAAAAACAACAAATAACACACAAGGAAATCCCCATAAACTTAACAGCTGATCTTTCAGCAGAAACTCTGCAAGCCAGAAGGGAAAGGCAGGACATATTTAAAGTGATGAAGGAGAAAAACCTGCAGCCAGGATTACTCTACCCAGCAAGGATCTCATTCAGATTTGATGGAGAAATTAAAAGCTTTACAGACAAGCAAAAGCTGAGAAAGTTCAGCACCACCAAACCAGCTTTACAACAAATGCTAAAGGAACTTCTCTAGGCAAGAAACACAACAGAAGGAAAAGACCTACAATAACGAGCTCAAAACAATTAAGAAAATGGGAATAGGAACATACATATCGATAATTACCTTAAATGTAAATGGACTAAATGCTCCCACCAAGAGACACAGATTGGCTGAATGGATACAAAAACAAGACCCATATATATGCTGTGTACAAGACACCCACTTCAGACCTAGAGACACATACAGACTGAAAGTAAGGGGATGGAAAAAGATATTCCATGCAAATGGAAACCAAAAGAAAGCTGGAGTAGCAATTCTCATATCAGACAAAATAGACTTTAAAATAAAGACTACTAGAAGAGACAAAGAAGGACACTATGTAATGATCAAGGGATCGATCCAAGAAAAAGATATAACAATTGTAAATATTTACGCACCCAACATAGGAGCACCTCAATACATAAGGAAAATATTAACAGCTATAAAAGGGGAAATCAACAGTAACACATTCATAGTAGGGGACTTTAACACCCCACTTTCACCAATGGACAGATCACCCAAAATGAAAATAAATAAGGAAACACAAGCTTTAAATGATACATTAAACAACACGGACTTAATTGATATTTATAGGACATTCCATCCAAAAACAACAGAATACACATTTTTCTCAAGTGCTCATGGAACATTCTCCAGGATAGATCATATCTTGGGTCACAAATTAAGCCTTGGTAAATTTAAGAAAATTGAAATTGTATCAAGTATCTTTTCCTACCACAACACTATGAGACTAGATATCAATTACAGGAAAAGATCTGTAAAAAATACAAACACATAGAGGCTGAACAATACACAACTTAATAACGAAGTGATCACTGAAGAAATCAAAGAGGAAATAAAAAAATACCTAGAAACAAATGACAATGGAGACACGATGACCCAAAACCTATGGGATGCAGCAAAAGCAGTTCTAAGAGGGAAGTTTATAGCAATACAATCCCACCTTAAGAAACAGGAAACATCTCAAATAAACAACCTGACCGTGCACCTAAAGCAATTAGACAAAGAATAAAAAAATCCCAAAGTTAGCAGAAGGAAGGAAATCATAAAGATCAGATCAGAAATAAATGAAAAAGAAATGTAGGAAACGATAGCAAAGATCAATAAAACTAAAAGCTGGTTCTTTGAGAAGATAAACAAAATTGATAAACCATTAGCCAGACTCATCAAGAAAAAAAGGGAGACGACTCAAATCAATAGAATTAGAAATGAAAGAGAAGTAACAACTGACACTGCAGAAATAGAAAAGATCATGAGAGATTACTACAAGCAACTCTATGCCAATAAAATGGACAACATGGAAGAAATGGACAAATTCGTAGAAATGCACAACCTTCCAAGACTGAATCAGGAAGAAATAGAAAATATGAATAGACCAATCACAAGCACTGAAATTGAAACTGTGCTTAAAAATCTTCCAACAAACAAAAGCCCAGTACCAGATGGCTTCACAGGCGAATTCTATCAAACATTTAGAGAAGAGCTAACACCTATCCTTCTCAAACTCTTCCAAAATATAGCAGAGGGAGGAACACTCCCAAACTCATTCTATGAGGCCATCACCTTGATACCAAAACCAGACAAGGATGTCACAAGGAAAGAAAACTACAGGCCAATATCACTGATGAACATAGATGCAAAACTCCTCAACAAAATACTAGCAAACAGAATTCAACAGCACATTAAAAGGATCATACACCATGATCAAGTGGGGTTTATTCCAGGAATGCAAGGATTCTTCAATATACACAAATCAATCAACGTGACACACCATATTAACAAACTGAAAGAGAAAAACCATATGATCATCTCAATAGATGCAGAGAAAGCTTTCGACAAAATTCAACACCCATTTATGATAAAAGCCCTGCAG
Organism: Hyperoodon ampullatus; assembly: GCF_949752795.1. Classification (NCBI taxonomy): domain Eukaryota; kingdom Metazoa; phylum Chordata; class Mammalia; order Artiodactyla; family Ziphiidae; genus Hyperoodon; species Hyperoodon ampullatus. The sequence goes on along the minus strand of NC_136918.1, from coordinate 84,076,605 downwards.
AAAGCAGGCATAGAGGGAACTTTCCTCAGCATAATAAAGGCCATATATGACAAACCCAGAGCCAACATTGTCCTCAATGGTGAAAAACTGAAACCATTTCCACTAAGATCAGGAACAAGACAAGGTTGCCCACTCTCCCCACTCTTATTCAACATAGTTTTGGAAGTTTTAGCCACAGCAATCAGAGAAGAAAAGGAAATAAAAGGAATCCAAATTGGAAAAGAAGAAGTAAAGCTGTCACTGTTTGCAAATGACATGATACTATACATAGAGAATCCTAAAGATGCTACCAGAAAACTACTACAGATAATCAATGAATTTGGTAAAATAGCAGGATACAAAATTAATGCACAGAAATCTCTGGCATTCCTATACACTAATGATGAAAAATCTGAAAGTGAAATCAAGAAAACACTCCCATTTACCACTGCAACAAAAAGAAAAAATATCTAGGAATAAACCTACCTAAGGAGACAAAAGACCTGTATGCAGAAAATTATAAGACACTGATGAAAGAAATTAAAGATGATACAAATAGATGGAGAGATATACCATGTTCTTGGATTGGAAGAATCAACATTGTGAAAATGACTCTACTACCCAAAGCAATCTACAGATTCAATGCAATCCCTATCAAACTACCACTGGCATTTTTCACAGAACTAGAATAAAAATTTTCACAATTTGTATGGAAACACAAAATACCCCGAATAGCCAAAGCAATCTTGAGAATGAAAAACGGAGCTGGAGGAATTAGGCTCCCTGACTTCAGACTATACTACAAAACTACAGTAATCAAGAGAGTATAGTACTGGCACAAAAACAGAAAGATAGATCAATGGACCAGGATAGAAAGCCCAGAGATAAACCCACGCACATATGGTCACCTTATCTTTGATAAAGGAGGCAGGAATGTACAGTGGAGAAAGGACAGCCTCTTCAATACGTGGTGCTGGGAAAGCTGGACAGGGACATGTAAAAGTATGAGATTAGATCACTCCCTAACACCATACACAAAAATAAGCTCAAAATGGATTAAGGACCTAAATGTAAGGCCAGAAACTATCAAACTCTTAGAGGAAAACATAGGCAGAACACTCTATGACATAAGTCACAGCAAGATCCCTTTTGACCCACCTCCTAGAGATATGGAAATAAAAACAAAAATAAACAAATGGGACCTAATGAAACTTCAAAGCTTTTGCACAGCAAAGGAAACCTTAAACAAGACCAAAAGACAACACTCAGAATGGAAGAAAATGTTTGCAAATGAAGCAACTGACAAAGGGTTAATCTCCAAAATTTATAAGCAGCTCAATAGCAAAAAAAAACAAACAACCCAATGCAAAAATGGGAAGAAGACCTTAATAGACATTTCTCCAAAGAAGATATACAGACTGCCAACAAACACATGAATGGATGCTCAACATCACTAATCATTGGAAAAATGCAAATCAAAACTACAATGAGATATCATCTCACACCAGCCAGAATGGCCATCATCAAAAAATCTAGAAACAATAAATGCTGGAGAGGGTGTGGAGAAAAGGGAACACTCTTGCACTGCTGGTGGGAATGTGAATTGGTACAGCCACTATGGAGAACAGTATGGAGCTTCCTTCAAAAACTACAAATAGAACTACCATATGACCCAGCAATCCCACTACTGGGCATATACCCTGAGAAAACCATAATTCGAAAAGAGTTATGTACCAAAATGTTCATTTCAGCTCTATTTACAATAGCCCGGAAATGGAAACAACCTAAGTGTACATCATCCAATGAATGGATAAAGAAGATGTGGCACATATATACAATGGAATATTACTTAGCCATAAAAAGAAACAAAATTGAGCTATTTGTAATGAGGTGCATAGACCTAGAGTCTGTCAAACAGAGTGAAGTAAGTCAGAAAGAGAAAGACAAACACTGTATGCTAACACATATATATGGAATTTAAGGAAAAAACAATGTCATGAAGAGCCTAGGGGTAAAACAGGAATAAAGACATAGACCTACTTGAGAATGGACTTGAGGATATGGGGAGGGGGAAGGGTAAGCTGTGACAAAGCGAGAGAGATGCATGGACATATATACACTACCAAACATAAGGTAGATAGCTAGTGGGAAGCAGCCGCATAGCACAGCGAGATCAGCTCGGTGCTTTGTGACCGCCTGGAGGGGTGGGATAGGGAGGGTGGGAGGGAGGGAGATGCAAGAGCGAAGGGATATGGCAACAGATGTATATGTATAACTGATTCACTTTGTTATAAAGCAGAAATTAATACACCATTGTGAAGCAATTATATGCCAATAAATTTGTATAAAAAAACAAAAAAAAAGATGAAAACTTAAGAAAAAAAAGAAGATTGGAAATAACACGTGTTGGTGAAAATGTGGAGAAAAAGGAACCCTTGTGCACTGGAAATGTAAATTGGTGCATTCACTATGGAAAACAGTATGGAGGTTCCTCAAAAAAAATTAAAAATAGAATTATCATGTGACTCAGGAATTCCACTTCTGGGTATGTATCGAAGAAAATGAAATCATAAGTTGAAAAAGACATATGCACCCACGTGTTCACGGCAGCATTATTTACAATAGCCAAGATATGGAAACTAGCTAAGTGTCCATTAGTGGATTAATGGATAAATAAATTGTGGTACTTACATACAATAGAATATTACTCAGCCATAAAAAAAGAATGAAATCTTGGCATTTGCAACAACACAGATGAAACTTCAAGGGGATTATGCTAAGTGAAATAAGTCAGGCAGAGAAATATAAATACTATATGATCTCTCTTATATGTGGAATCTTATCTCCAAGCTCATAGATACAGGGAACAGATTGGTGGTTGCCAGAGGTGGGGGAGATTGGGGGGGTGGGAGAAATGGGTGAACTGTTTTTGGTTTTTCTTAGTTTAAATAAATCAAGATTTTTAAGTACTAAAAGTTAAAGATGAATGAACCACAAATGGTATAAAATGTCTTTTTCAAAATAAAGGTTTCTGATGCTATACTTCTTCAAAGAAAGTAACAATGGCAGGAGAAGGAAAATTCCCAACACTGGCATATGCATAACTCCAAGGTAACATGTGCATATATCCAATTAGATATATAAAAGATATGGATATATTAAATTTCATGCAGCCTTTGAACCCTTACCCCCTCTATAATGTAATGAATGCAGAGACCAGAAAATATCCCAAGGTAGAGGGAGTAATATATCCCCACCACTGCCATAATTTTCATTTTCATCAAAATCTAAAGATTTACAAAGAGCTGCCTCCATTTCCTTTATCCTCCAGCCGAGTGGAGGCACTTAAATGGTAGTGATACTAATAAATCCTGATCTAAAGCTCATGTTCTTTGCCCTACAACAGGCAGTTGGGAGGTTAAAGGTATCAATTCGAACACCTGCTGAAGGGTGAAGAACTTCTTTATGGTATCAGTAATTCAACTTTCTATTGCAAACTAGCATCTTGTAGAAGTCAGCGTAAAAGGCATTTCTGGGTGAGTCATGGTGAAATGATTAAATTCATATTTCTCTATTGCTTGATTAGGTCACTGTTCACTAATGCCCTGTCACCATCAGCTTCTTTGAACTGTCATCTCATACCTGACACCAACGTGGTAAGCTTCCCTATACCCAGTTTGGAAAACCAGTTAAAAACAGAGGGTGGTTTTCTTTCTCTACTCTAAACAGTTTTGAGTCATGGATGGTTGCATTCTCACTGTGCTTTTAAAAGAAGAAAGAAAATGCCTTCAGTTTGCTGGGAGCAAAAATATGTTCTTTTTCATCTGAAACCATTCCTTGCATCTCACTAAATATTACTGAGCATCCCACAAGAGCTTATCATCTTACCTATTTGCAACAGCAAACTGAATGTATTAGGAAACCCTCTTCAGGCTGGTGGAGCCTAGCAGCTCAGGAAGCTCTGGGGAATAAAATATCTGACAGCAGGTGGCCTGGGTAGACCAGCTGTATGGCTGTACATAGGAACTGCCACTTAACAAGTTAGGGCAGCTTGTTCCTATAGCTCATGGGGAGTTGGACACAATTCTATGCCCTTTAGACACTCTGAGCTGCCACGGGAAAAGCAGGCATTCCATCATGTCCTGTGCCTCCTTGTTCGTGTGATTTTCGTTTGTATTTGGACAGAACAGTTTCATGTGCAGGAGTAAAAACATCAGTCCCAGGAGATACTGGACCATTGACCCAGAGTCCATATGTCAGTAGTCTCCTTCCCTTTTGGGACTGGTCAGTTGCCATGGTAACTGGCAGCCAAGGCTTATTAGTGCTTGTTAGTGTTTAAAAGATGATTTATAAGCATGTAAATAATTGGCAGCTCATTAACAGGTGGGGCTCCTGAACTCAGCTGCCTTTGGCAATTATCTACAGGGTTTGAGAGTTGTGCTCCTGTCCTCTGCAGCTGCCTACTTATCTGGCTCAGAGAGTATCAACCCTGAAAATAAGGCAAAGAGGAAACAATCCATCAGTGGGGTGGGCGGACCAGACTGTGCAACCAATGGGGTTGCTCACCTAGCAGATTGCCCAGGGACAGATGGGAGGAGTACTGGTTGCCCACTTTCAGTTTTTCCTTCAGAAACTGTACATACTGTATCCTTAAAAAAACAAAACAAAACAAAACCCTTTATTTCTAAGCAAATTCATTAGGAGTGGAACCAGGCTTACATATAAGTTGCTGTTTATATTGGAAGAGCCCCTTAGCTAAAAATACCTCCCTGAACTAGCACTCACAGAACCTGACAGTGCATCAGAATATATGTATTGCATAACTTTCAGCTGTGTGTGTGGGGTGGGGCGGCTAGAGAGGGAGAGAGAGAGAGGAGAGACAGATGGAGGAGTGGTGGGGGGAGAGAGAGAGAGAGAGAGAGAGACTGTGGGACCTTTCCGGACCAGGGCAAGAACCCACATCCCCTGCATCGGCAGGCGGACTCTCAACCACTGTGCCACCAGGGAAGCCCTTTGTTTTTAATTTTTAAGGACCTCTTTCAATATGTAAAATGTTTCTACAGTTTTGGAGTCCTGAGTAATTAAGAAAATATACTCATTGAAGAATATAATGTATTCATCTCTCTAAGAAATAATATATTGATTATTATTATTATTGTTATTTTGGCTTAAAATATAAGAGAAGAACAGAGAGGGAAAATGGGAAGATAATTTGAAGATACCACAATGGTAATAAGAAATAGAAAGAGAGGGGCTTCCCTGGTGGCACAGTGGTTGAGAGTCCGCCTGCCGATGCAGGGGACGTGGGTTCGTGCCCCGGTCGGGGAAGGTCCCACATGCCGCGGAGTGGCTGGGCCCGTGAGCCATGGCCGCTGAGCCTGCGTGTCCGGAACCTGTGCTCCGCAATGGGAGAGGCCACAGCAGTGAGAGGCCCGCGTACCACAAAAAAAAAAAAAAAAAAAGAAATAGAAAGAGAGACTTTGAAAGAGGAAAAGAATTTAGAAAGAAACTAAGAAGAGGGAAAAACTGGAAGCTAAAAAAATATTTCATCTGCAGCTTATTTCTTTCATTTATAGAGAATCTCAGGATCCTAGACCTAGGCATAGCCAGGCAGTGCTGCTCGAGGGACGGCACAAGGAAAGGTAAGAGTATCAGCTGTGCATTGCTCTGTAGGGCATTCCACCAACTCCAGGAGGTACACAGATCGTCAAAGCCAGAGGGGTGATTAACCCTTCAATTATTTTAATTTCTATAGTAGTATATTTTCTACCTCACTCAACTAAGTACCTAATTTCACTGATGAAGCACCTAACTCACCAGGAACTAGAAAGTGTTATTCAGGTTGATTAAACAGTACTCTATTTATGGAAATCCTTCTGTTTTAATAATTGGTAGTGGTACCCTCTACAAAGTCAGGGGTAATTATCTTGATCCTCTCTCCATCTTGCTGAGATTTTTTAACACACCCTAATGCTTTCTGAACAAAAGCTCTATTCCAAATAAAAATAACAAAACACATATAATTTTTACTATGTTTCAGATATCATCCTAAGTAGTTTGCATATAACTCTTAATCCTCTCAAAATTTTATAAATTAGGCATCCTTATTACCCTCCTTTTACATTTGAGAAAATAGAGATGTTAAAAAAAAAAACAACTTGCTCAAGAATTCAGCAAGGGGTAAATTATAAAGAGACCTGGAATTTGAAAACTTAACACATGAGAGACTGCCCTCCTGCTTCCCTCTGTTCCATCAACAAATGTATTGTGTGATGGATCCACCTCCAGTTATGAAGTAGGAAGTTATGAGAAAGCATAACTCTCACCATAACAAACAAAACAAAACAACTGAGGTACAAAATCTGTTTTTCTGAAGCCTGCAAAAAAGTGACATTTCAAAGAATCTCTAAACAAACTCAACTCCAGTGATGAACACTTCATAGGAGAGAAAACATATCAATACAAAGCTGCTCTCCTCCCTGGTTGACTAGCAGGAAGAGAAAAATTTCTCCATAGACAGGAAATCAGCAGAATCTTTAACAAAAATTTAAGGCCTGTGTGTGGGTTGCTGGGACAGATTTGAATTCTGAGCCCCCAGTGGCAGAGTAAATCTGAATTCACTTACCAACTCTATCGCTTGGTAAGTGTTCAGGGGCAGTTACTCAAAGGCTTGAAAGTAGGAGAGGAGAAATGAGAGGGATAAATTTCAACTCAGAATTTCAGCTTCTAGGAGTTGGAGACAGACAGGAGTACTGAGAGAGAGTGCTCTGAGGCATTCTGGGAGGAAAGATCTCCCTAAACATAGGAGGACTGAAGGAGAACAAAGAAACTCCCCAGAAACACAAAGAGCTGGAAGCCAGGCTGTGAGAGCTGAGAGATATTCATGTTTTAGAAAGCTAGTAGTTGAACAGAGAACCATAGAGATCTATGGATCTCACCAGTGCTCAGATCCTAAGCCTACCAGAGGTAAATTCTAATTCCACTTTCAAAACATGTAAAGCCTGTGGTCATACTAAAGTTGCAACAAAGTTCAAACATATCTTGACTAGAAATCCGATTTATTTAGCTCTTCACTCTTGATTTTTTCTAGAAATAAATAATATTTACATCTATTTCTACTGTGTTTACACAACATGCCTTTAATGCCATAAAATTTATGACACACAAAGAAGCAAGAAAATGTAAATCATGATCATGAGAGAATATACAAAGAGGAAAGACCCAGAGATGGCCCAGATAGTGGAATTATCAGTCAGAGACTTCAAATAAAGATAAAATAAAATGAAAATGAAAAATCTAAAGGATCTAGTAGAAAAAGTAGGCAGCATGAGTGAAGAGATGGGGGATTTTAACAGAGATATATGAATACTATATTGAAGAAAAATGTATTGAAATTTTCAGAAAAAAATCAATATCATAAATGAACAGTTCATTAGATGAATTTAACAGCAGACTGGAGTCAGAAAAGTATCCTTGAAGAGAGATCAGTAGCACACCTCCTTAGGTAAGGACCTGGTACCTCTTTTGTGAAGCACTCACCAGGGCTGGAAGAAAAGCCCAAGGAAGGAGTCAAGATTGAGAACAATGATCATACTAATTTGAAGATGGCAGGGATGGATGGTTCTTTGGTGCACTTTAAGATTAAGAGGCATACAGCACTTAGCAAACTGATGAAGCCTATTGTGAATGACAAAGTTTGTCAATGAGGCAGACTAGATTCCAAACTATTAGGTAACCAGTCAATGAAATAGACACACCTGCACAGTTGGAAATGAAAGATGAAGATGCAATTGACGTGTTCAGGCAGCAGATAGGAGGTGTCTACTCAAAAGGGAATCTGCTACTTTACTGTAGAACTTTGTTCCTCTGGAACATAAAGACATGTTCTCAATTAGAAAACCCAATTTGGTCCTACCACATCCTGACTACTGCAGTATAGTTTTCTCTATTCTTTCATTTTCCTCCTCCCCATTCCTTTACTGTACATAAAGTGACTGCTGTATGTACTCAAGCATATTGCATTTTTTTAAAAAAAACCTAAATGGCCAATGGTATGCTTTGATCAACACCAAATGGAGATGGGACAGGGGAAAATTCTAGTTCTGTGAAAATACCCCCCTTTCTCCATTAGTGGCATGTTCATTCAGCTCTTATCTTTGTATTCCAGTAAGTTATTTCACACTCACTGTTTAACATAAAAAGAATAACATAAAAATCCTTGCACATTTTGTTCAGTTGGAGAATTTTAATCTTTTTCATTTATCATTGTAAAACCAAGGACAATATTATACCTTTTTTGCATGTAGAGCAATCTGCCTTTAAATAGGAATAAATTATCCTGAAAGAAATGAATCATAGTTTTCCCTTCACAACAAGCATCTTGTTTTCCCTGACCAGGGATTGAACCTGGGCCCTTGGCAGTGAAAGCAAGGACTCCTAACCACTGGACCACCAGGAAATTCCCAAGCATCTTGTTGTTTAAATAAACTTATTGTTTAAAATGAGGAAAAAAATGTCAATAGTAGGTATCAAAACTGAGGCAAAAATAGTGAAAAAATAGAGAAGTGTTTGAGATCTGTGGGACAATATCAAACCTAACATGAGTGTAGAAAGAGAACATAGAGAATAGGATAGAAAAAAATATTTAAAGAAACATGGCAGAGAATGATTCAGAATGACTGAAAGACATTAGCATACATATCCAAGATCCTCAGTGGACCCCAGGCAGAGTGCTATAAAGCAAAACACACATAAGTTCTTCATAGTCAAATTACTGAAAACAAAATATAAAGAAAATAATTTAAAAGCAGTCAGTAACAATAGATACATTACCTGGAATGGAAAAACAATACGCATCATGGCTGATTTCCAACTAAATATAATTGGACAATATATTACTGGACAAAGCAATAATATAAAGTGCTTTAAAAAGTCAACCTAAAAGTATTATATATAAATCTGTCTATCTCTCCCTTAAAAAAAGAAAAAGAGAGCAAATAAAGTCATTTCAAAGAACAAAAGCTTAGAGAACTTGTTTCCAGCAACCCTGTACTACAGGACATGCTAAAAGTAGTTGTTCAGGCTGAAGAACAATGATACCAACAGAACTTCAGATCTGTTGGAATAAATAAAAGGTATGACAGAGAGTAAATATCTGGGAAAATATAAAACAATTCTCAATCTATATCTACATTTATACCTATCTATGTGTATCTTTAAAAGACTGCAGAGCACTTAAAAGAAAAATAATAACAATATATAGAATGTATTGAGGGGTTCTTAGCATATGTAGAACTAAAATACAAGAAACAAAGTGCTTAAAGGGCAGGAAGAAGGCAAAAAAACTACACTGTGACATAGCATATTATTTGAAGGTAGGCTCTAATGAATCTAACATTCATATTGTAATCTCTAAATATATACTGTCCAATAGGGTAGTCAGTAGCTACATGTCTATATTTAAATTTAGGTAGAAAATAATCAAAATTAGATAAAATTAAAAACTCAGTTCCTAAATTGCACTAGCCACATTTCAAATGTTAAAGAGCTACATATGTCTAGTATCTACCATGCTAGGTTGAACAGATAAAGACTATTTCCATCATTGAAGAAAGATACTTTAGATAGCACTACTCTAGATAAACCACTAAAATACAACAAAAACACATATATCTAAATATTAAAAATAGTAAAAATGTGATTTACCTCAAAGAAAACAGAAAAGAAAAACAAAAAAATAAATAATACATGAGATAAATAAAAACCAAATGAAGTCAGGAGATTTAAACTATATCACTAATTATATTAAATGGTAATGAACTAAAAATTCTATGTAAAAGCCAGCAATAAGATCGTATAAAAAAGAATTAATTTTATAGATTTTGTGTAAAGACAGAGAAGTTGAAAGTAAATGTGTAAAAATTTATACCACTTAAACACTAAGATTGAGAAATCTTATTTTTTAAGATTAAAATTTGTTGTTAAATATACCATCTAAACGCTAAGTTAAGAAAATGGTGTCGCTATCTTAATATCAGACTAAGTTGACTTCAAGGGAAAGAATATTACTAGAGAAATAGAAGAACATTTCATAATTATTAAGGAGTTGATTCATCAGGAAATTGTAACAATTCTAAATATGTATGCAACCAATAACAGTATTTCAAAATACATGAAACAAAATCTGACAGATTAAATGGAGAAGTAGACAAATTCACATTTGTAGTCAGAGATTTTATATAACCATTATCCAATAACTGTATGTACATAATTCTACCCCAACAACTCTACAGAGTCTTTACATGTGCACATGGGTCATTCACCAAAATAGACTATATACTAGGCCATAGAAAAGGTCTCAAAATATTAAAGAATTAAAATCATAATTTTATATTATTCTGTCTGGAATATAATAATTCTACAGAGCATATTCTGGAAAATATACAATGGTATCAAATTAGGAATTAATTTTAAAAAGCATTATAGAAAACCCTAAAATATCTGGGATTTACCAACCAATTTCTAAATAGCCCATAGATCAAAGAAGAAATCACAAGGGAAATTATAAACTATTACAAAATGAATTATATTAAAAACACAGTATATCAATATCTGTGTGATTCAGCTAAAGCTGCATTAGAGGGATATTTATAGTAGAAAATATGAATGATTTAAATGGTCAAAACTTCTACTTTAGAAGCTAGACAAAATAAAACAAGTTAAGCTCAAATTAAATAAGAGAAAAGAAATAATGAAGGCAAAAGAAGAAATCAAATTTAAAACAACAGATAATCAAAATGTCAAAAGTGGAAGCATTAAAAAGATTAATAAACTTGACAAATTTCTAGCAAGATTTATCAAGAAAAAAGAGACAAAACTAAAATTACCAACATTATAAACAAAAAGGGGACTTGACTAGAGATTCTACAGAAAATAAAAAGATAAACAACTTATGCCATTAAATTCTATAAGTTAGATGAAATGGACAAAATTCTTGAGTAATAGGCTTATCTAAACTGACACAGTAAGAAAAAGGCAATCTAGCCCTGTAAATACAAAATAGAGTTCATAATCAAAAATTTTCCTACAAGGTTCTCCTGGCTCAGACAGCTTCATTGAAATTTTATCAAGTATTTAAGTAAGGAATAATGACAATTCTATATAAATTCTCTCAGGAAATGCAGAAAGAAGATACACTATTCAATCAATATAAGTTGATATCAAAACTTGGCAAAGATATTATAAGAAAAAATATAGACCAATATCTATTATGATCACAGATGCAAAACTCTTAATAAACAATATAAACAAATTGAGTACACACACACACACACACACACATTGATAAAGAGTGATGTAACAGATGGATTTTATCTCAGGTATGCAAATGTCATTCAAAATATTTTTCAAAAATCAATTAACATAATTCACTATACTAACAGAGTAAAGCAGAAAAAAACGTAATCATCTAAATTGATGTAGAAAACTATATTTGAGAAAATTGAATTGCAGTCTGAATAAAAACTCAGCAAATTCAGAACAGAAGGAAACTTCCTCAACTTGATAAAAGACATCTAAAATAATCCTACAGCAAATATGATCCCTAAATGCAAAATTTTATATGCTTTCCCTATAGTCTCCCAAAGAAGAATGTCCTCTCTCATTATTTCTATTTAATATTTTCCTGGAATTTCCCTCCTATGTGATAAAACAGGAAAAATAAATAAAAGCTTGGAGATCTAAAAAAAGAATTAAAACTGTGTTATGTGCAGATAAATAATTATCTATGTAGAAAACATCATAGAATCTTCAATAAGGGACTAGAACTAATATGTAAATTTAGTGAAATTGCAGGATTCAAAGTCAATTAACAAAAATCAAATGTGTTTCTTGGCATGGACATATATACACTACCAAACGTAAAATAGATAGCTAGTGGGAAGCAGCCGCATAGCACAGGGAGATCAGCTCATGCTTTGTGACCACCTAGGGGGGTGGGATAGGGAGGGTGGGAGGGAGGAAGATGCAAGAGGGAAGAGATATGGGGACATATGTATATGTATAACTGATTCACTTTATTATAAAGCAGAAACTAACACACCATTGTAAAGCAATTATACTCCAATAAAGATGTTAAAAAAAGTGTTTCTATATACAGCAATGAAAAAATAATTTATAATATCATCAAAAATATTAAATATATAGGGGGAAAATCTATTGAAAAATATGCAAGATCTCCACAGTGAAACTACAAAACATTGGTGAGAAATTTAAAAGACCCACATAAATGGGGAGCCATACCTATGCTCATTGATAGAACTTGGTATCTTAAGGATGTTTTTTCTCCCTTAATTGATCTATACATTTAATATAATACTTATCAAGTTTCCAACAGGCCATTTTGAAGATAATGGCAAGCTGATTCTAAAATCTGGGTAAATCAGAACGATGTAGTGTAGTCAAAACAATCTTTTAAAGAAAGTGAGAGAACTTAGCACTATCTACTTCAAAATTACTATAAAGCTATAGTAAACAACACAGTGCAATCATGGACTTAAAGATATAATATATAGATCAACAGAAAAGAATAGAGCCCAGAAATAGACCCACACATATAAAGTCAATTGATGTTCAGATAAGGCACTGAGCACATTCAATGGGGGAAAGGAAAGTCTTTTTAACAAATGGTGCTGGAACTTAACCCTTATACTCCATAACAAAATATTAATTTAAGATAAATCTGAGACTTAAATTCATAAATCACAGAAGAAAAATAAGAATAGTATCTTTGTAACGTTGGGAGTAGGCAAAGATGTTTTCAACAGGCCACAAAATCAATAACTCTAAAAGAAAAAAATGATAAACTGAACTTCATCAAAATTAAAATTTACCTCTCATTAAAAGAAACATTGTTAAGAAAATTAATAAGCAAAAAACAGATTGGGAGGAAGTTTCCATAATGCATATATTTGACAAAGAACACAAATCCAGAATATATAGAAAACTCCTACAAAGCAATAATAAAAAGGCAAATAATCCAGTTACAAAATGGGTAATGACCTAAACAGATACTTCACAAAGAAGAAATACAAATGACCAATAAGTGTATGAAAGTGTGTTCAAAATGACCCCCAAATTGTAAGGCTATTCATAGTGACTTTCATATTCATAATTACACAGATATCCATCCACAGGAAAATGAATAAACAAAATGTTATTGTCATGAAATAAAATGCTACTACATAATATAAAAGGAGAAACAACTGATATATATAACATCATGAATAAATTTCAAAAATATTATGTGGAGTAAAAGAAACAAGCCACACAATTATATTGACTCAATTATTTGATTTATATAATTTCCAAGAAAATATAAAACTAATCTATGCCAATAGAAATTAGAAAGTGGTCGGGCTTCCCTGGTGGCGCAGTGGTTGAGAGTCCTCCTGCCGATGCAGGGGACACAGGTTCGTGCCCCGGTCCGGGAAGATCCCACATGCCGCGGAATGGCTAGGCCTGTGAGCCATGGCTGCTGAGCCTGCGCATCCAGAGCCTGTGCTCCACAATGGGAGAGGCCACAACAGTGAGAGGCCCGCGTACCGCAAAATAAAAAAAAAAAAAGAAAGTGGTCACTTCCGTGGGTGGGTAGAATAATAGGGAGGTTGATCATAAAACGGCATGAGGAAATTTTCTAGAGTAGTGTAAATGACATCACTAAGAAAAGGAATAGTGAGCCACAGACTAGGAAAACGTTTTCATAATATGCATTACTGACAAAGGACTCATATATAGAATAGCTGTATTCTGTACATGGTTATATATGTATATAAAATTGCTGAAATTCATCAGACTGAATGCTTAAGATCTGCGCATATTACTGTATGTAAATTACATCTCAAAATAGATATATTGACCACCTATCAATTGCCAGATTCTGTGCAACTCACTGGAGATATAGTAATTAACAAGACTCTACTCTCATAAAATTAGAATATCCAATAACTGGCCTTTTCTTAGACTATTCAAGGACTTAGAACTCAACTAAATCCTTCTCTTTATTGTCAACATGATCAACTACTTTTTTTCTTGATACATAATATAGTGAAAAGGTGTTACATAAAGAAATCAGGAGTCCTGAGTTTTACTAACATTTCTGTCACTGACTAGCTTTATGACTCTGGGTAGCCTTTTTATTGTTAATATCCTTATCTGCAAAACAAGGGTTATCAGTCCAATATCCTTTTAAGCCCTATGTCTACTGACTTTTATTTTTATTACTTTTATTTTTATTTATATTACATATACTAATGATGATATCTATTTATCATGAAGCGACAAATTTGAAGGGGAAACTGTTCATTGTGGGAGAAGACAGCCCCGATTTCTTGACCACTATATGATAACTGCCATCACTTGCTATTCTGTGGTACTCATACTGAGCCATTTCTTTTGAGTTAAGCCAAGAATCTGGAGATACTGGGATCTTGGAGAAACTGAGTTCTGACTAGCCTTGACTTTATTCAAACTCTAATTGCCTTTTTTAAAATGGGTTTTTCAATTATGTTAATTTTGAGAAAGGGTGACCAACCCAGAACTCAAATTTTCAAATAAAAGACCCCAGCAGTAGAAAAGTCTTTTCAGCTTGCCAGGTGTTGAAAGTTGTTTTGTTTTCTTAAGTGAATTAGGTAAGGCTCAGAGATGGGAAGGAATCTAAAATCCGTATGCCCATAAAACATTCTCTCTTGTAACATTTAGAGAACATGCAAGAATAAATTGCTCGTTTACGAGGTCTGCAGAGAAACATAATACATAACGTGCTTTTGTTGTGAATTTTTGAATTTTGCTTTTCTCTAAAATTGCTAACACTTTTTGGTTAGAGAAAATAAACCTCAATATTGCCATAACTTTACACAAAGACCCCTTTTCACAACCTTTGCTTCTCACTTTCTCTTAGAACCTGTAACCTCTTCTTTCATATCCACCCAATGTCTTTCCTTTCTTCCTGTGCACAGTCTTCAGCTTACTTCTATCAATCCATTTTTCTGTCAGCCTATACTCACAACCCCCTAACCTTCTGCATCATTCTCAACACCTCTTTCCAATATCACTGTCATTTGTTAACTTATTGCACAAAAACTGACTGAATGAAGAGCAAATAATATATTCAAGGTGCCATCTAGGTGCCCGGGATAGAGGGGTGAAGAATGTCCCGCCATCCTGGAGCTTATAGTCTAAGAGACACTAAAAAAAGAATTACAAGTGTGATGGTTCTTCTTTATTCAGTCCTCTTGCAGCTTTTTAATTTAGTCTGTGAGTGTGTGCTTAGATTTACTTTTCAGTGGCCCTTGATTCAAGGTGTCAAAGTACACCTAGCTTCTCTCTAAACTGCCAACTACCACTATAGTCTTCTTCTTTTTTTTTTTTTTCCTTATGTTGGGGGTAGGAGTTTATTAATTTATTTATTTACTTTTGCTGTGTTGGGCTTCGTTTCTGTGCGAGGGCTTTCTCTAGTTGTGGCAAGCGGGGGCCACTCTTCATCGCGGTGCGCGGACCTCTCACTATCGCGGCCTCTCTTTTTGCGGAGCACAGGCTCCAGACGCACAGGCTCAGTAGTTGTGGCTCACGGGCCTAGTTGCTCCGCGGCATGTGGGATTCTCCCAGACCAGGGCTCGAACCCGTGTCCCCTGCATTAGCAGGCAGATTCTCAACCACTGCGCCACCAGGGAAGCCCCTATAGTCTTCTGATTGACATGTTTCTTGCTTCAGAAATAATTTCTCAGCATTCTAAAAATATATCTTTCCAGGATCTCCCTAAGTAGCTAAAAGAAAAATCTGGTGAAAAAGGAAGGATAAGTATGGTCACTATTCTACTCCTTTTGTGGCTCTCTGCTTCTAACCTTTTGCCTTTCATTCTCCCACACATATATTCACTTAATGATTACTGATTCATTGATTTACTTACAAATACGCATTTAGTGCTTACTATGAGCCAGGGACTGTGCTGGATAAGTAATACCTAATCCATGTCATGGAGGAGCTCAGAATCAAAATTACTATCTCACACTGTCTTGGTCCAACAAACATAACTGCCTTTGCCAATCAAAAAAGTGGATTTTTCCTACTCAGTTCAAATACGTATTTTTAAAATAGATAAAGAATGTTTAAAGGTAAAAAAAGACATTTTTAGTGGTGATATATTCTACAAAATAGTATTTGATGTCTGTGTGTGTATGTATATATATATATATATATATATATATATACACACATATATTTACCTTATATTTTTCTTAGTATCATATTCCTACAGAGGTCTTTTCAAACTGCCTTTGCTAAAACAGCCTTTAAAATACACAAGAGAGGTTAGAAAATCATTTTTAGACAATATATTGCATGAAAATTGTAAAGCATAGATTTAAAATATCTTTACCACATCCTCCAGAAAAACAAAATACATATGATGACAAACACACACACATTCATTCAATTTAGAAGAGAGTGGCAATATTTTTGGTTTATTTACTTCATATAAGAAATGATTATTGTTATAAATAGTAAGAGCTATTTCTATTCCTCAACAGAAATTTATTATGTTTGAAGTTCCTTTAGGGTAACAATTCATTCGATCAACACTACTCAAAGATCTAGTTACTAGTATTATCTATACTTTATAGATAAGAAATCTAAGGAAAATACAGGTTAAAAAATGATTAAATACCGAGTATAAAATACCATACAAGATAATAAAATCTGACAGAAAAGACACAAAACCTGCCCAAAAGCATCTTTAATAATAGAAAACAATTATTTTAAAATAATGAATTGTAGTAAAAAGTTATGGTATGCTGTTTAAAGGACACTACTTTTTTTCCTGACTGAAACATGCCATTGGGAAAATTTTGTGTCCTTGTCTTCATCTTCCTTTTGGCATTTTACCAATTCTGAATTTCTCTTTGTTTTCTTCCTTCTCTTCTGCAATTGAAAAGTTTTAAATGACTGCTGAAGAGCCTATCTATGTTCTGTATATCAGAAGGGTTCAAATGTAACATTTTAAACTTTAAAATGCCCCTTTCCTCTTGGGAGAAATACAGCATGCTGTACTCATTTGGAAGCAAAAAATGGACCCATTTTTTCTTTTTCTGTAATTATAAACAGTTCTCTAATCTTTTCATTATTAACTGAATGTATAAAAAGTTTTAATATTATAGCAATCTCAGCTATTTTTCCATATAGCCCCACACTATCTCATTTTGCCTTCCTCTTAGATTTCTGTCCTGTGTTGTCTGTGGAGATTCCCTCTGCCATTTGTCATTTTTCCATGGTGTCCTTATCTACGTATGCTATGTGCTCCTTTCTCCTAATCCTCTTCTTATACACATTATTTTTCAATACTATGAGCCTAAATTTTTTTGACATAAAGGCTTAAAAGCCACTGCCTATTTCTGTCTGTTGCCAACTTTTCATGTCCCTGTCATAGTGACATCTTAAATCTCTGACAGCAAATGTCAGAATCTCCCAAACTGTACTGTAGACCAGCTTCAGCTAAATTTCATAAAGTATTGGGTAATTCTAACTAAAACAACTGGTACTTCTGGGAATAAATTACATTGATGGAGTCTAAATCCAAGATACTGGCTATATCAAAATATAAGCCTGATTTTGCATATCATGTTCAAAACAAGTTAGTCCTTAGTATTCTGACTGAAAATTTCAGTGGCTGTCTCCAGGTGAATAGGCTGGGACAGGCTTGAGTAAGCTCTCCTAAAAGTTTCAGTATTTTTCCTTAGCTTTATAGCAAATTATAGAGCTGTGATATAAAATAGAAAAGGTTAGAATTTAAAAAATAGATAAAAGGCTACTTAGACTTTTTCTCTACCAATTACCTACAAACTTTTGACTTTTAATATATATATATTTTAAACCTTCATTGGAATATAATTGCTTTACAATGTTGTGTTAGTTTCTGCTGTAAAACAAAGTGGTCAGCTATGTGTATACATATATCCCCATATCACCTCCCTCTTCATCTCCCTGCCACACTCCTTATCCCACCCCTCTAGGTGATTGCAAAGCACGGGGCTGATCTCCCTGTGCTATGCAGCTGCTTCCCACTAGCTATCTATTCTACAATTGGTAGTGTATATATGTCAATGTTACTCTCTCACTTTGGCCCAGCTTATCCTTCCCCCTCCCCATGTCCTCAAGACCATTCTCTATGTCTGTGTCTTTATTCCTGTCCTGCCACTAGGTTCATCAGAACTTTTTTTTTTTTTTTTAGATTCCATGTATATGTGTTAGCATACGGTATTTGCTAATTTTCTGACTTACTTCACTCTTTCTAACTTACTTGACTCTGTATGACAGACAGGTCCATCCACCTCATTACAAATAACTCAATTTAGTTTCTCTTTATGGCTGAGTAATATTCCATTGTATATATGTGCTACATCTTCTTTATCCATTTATCAGTCGATGGACACTTAGGTTGCTTCCATGTCCTGTCTATTGTAAATAGTGCTGCAATGAACGTTGTGGTATATGACTCTTTTTGAATTATGGTTTTCTCAGGGTATATGCCCAGTAGTGGGATTGCTGGGTCATATGGTAGTTCTATTTTTAGTTTTTCAAGGAACCTCCATAGTGTTCTCTATAGTGGCTGTATCAATTTACATTCCTACCAACAGTGCAAGAAGCTTCCTTTTTCTCCACACCCTCTCCATCCAGGATATATAGTTTGTAGATATTTTGATGATGGCCATTCTGATTGGTGTGAAGTGATACCTCTTTTTAGTTTTGACTTGCATTTCTCTAATGATTAGTGATGTTGAGCATCTTTTCATGTGTTTGTTGGCAATCTGTATATCTTCTTTGGAGAAATGTCTATTTAGGTCTTCTGCCCATTTTTGGATTGGGTTGTTTTTTTGATATTGAGCTGCATGTGCTGCTTGTATATTTTTGAGATTAATCCTTTGTCAGTTGCTTCATTTGTAAATGTTTTTTTCCATTCTGAGGGTTGTCTTTTTGTCTTGTTTATGGTTTCCTTTGGAGTGCAAAAGCTAAGTTTCATTAGGTCCCATTTGTTTATTTTTGCTTTTATTTCCATTTCTCTAGGAGGTGAGTCAAAAAGGATCTTGTTGTGATATATGTCATAGAGTATTCTGCCTATGTTTTCCTCTAAGAGTTTTATAGTGACTGGCTTTACATTTAGGTCTTTAATCCATTTTGAGTTTATTTTTGTGTACAGTGTTAGGAAGTGTTCTAATTTCAATCCTTTACATGTAGCTGTCCAGTTTTCCCAGCACCACTTATTGAAGAGGGTGTCTTCTCTCCACTGTATACTTTTGCCTCCCTTATCAAAGATAAGGTGACCGTATGTGCATGGGTTTATATCTGGGCTTTCTATCTTGTTCCATTGATTTATATTTCTGTTTTTGTGCCAGTACCATACTTTCTTGATTACTGTGGCTTTGTAGTATAGTCTGAAGACCAGGAGCTTAATTCCTCGAGCTCCGTTTTTTTTTTCTCAAGGTTGCTTTGGCAATTCGGGGTCTTTTGTGTTTCCATACAAATTGTGCAATTTTTTGTTCTAGTTCTATGAAAAATGCCATTGGTAGTTTGACAGGGATTGCACTGAATCTGTAGATTGCTTTGGGTAATATAATTATCTTCACAATATTGATTCTTCCAATCCAAGAACACTGTATATCTCTCCATCTGTTTGTATCATCTTTAATTTATTTCATCAGTGTCTTATAGTTTTCTGCATACAGGTGTTTTGTCTCCTTGGGTAGGTTTATCCCTAGGTATTTTTTTCTTTTTGTTGCAATGGTAAGTGGGAGTGTTTCCTTAATTTCTCTTTCAGATTTTTCATCATTACTGTATAGGAATGCAAGAGATTTCTGTGCATTAATATTGTATCCTGCTACTCTACCAAATTCATTGATTAGCTCTAGTAGTTTTCTGCAGCATCTTTAGGATTCTCTATGTATAGTATCATGTCATCTGCAAACAGTGATAGTTTTACTTCTTTTGCAATTTGGATTCTTTTTATTTCTTTTTGTTCTCTGATTGCTGTGGCTAAAACTTCCAAAACTATGTTGATAATAGTGGTGAGAGTGGACAATCCTTGTCTTGTTCCTGATCTTAGAGGAAATGGTTTTAGTTTTTCACCTTTGAGAACAATGTTGTTCTGTAGGTTTGTCATATATGGCCTTTATTCTATTGAGGTAGGTTCCCTCTATGACTACTTTCTGGAGACTTTTATCAGAAATGGGTGTTAAATGTTGTCGAAAGCTTTTTCTGCATCTATTGAGAGGATCATATGGTTTTTATCCTTCAATTTGTTAATATGGTGTATCACATTGATTGATTTGCATATGTTGAAGAATCCTTGCATCCCTGGGATAAACCCCACTTGATCATGGTGTATGATCCTTTTACTGTGCTGTTGGATTCTGTTTGCTAGTATTTTGTTGAGGATTTTTGTATCTACGTTCATCAGAGATATTGGCCTGTAGTTTTCTTTTTTTGTGACATCTTTGTCTGATTTTGGTACCAGGGTGATGGTGGCCTTGTAGAATGAGTTTAGGAGTGTTCCTCCATCTGCTATATTTTGGAAGAGTTTGAGAAGGATAGGTGTTAGCTCTTCTCTAAATGTTTGATAGAATTTACCTGTGAAACCATCTGATCCTGGCCTTTTGTTTGTTGGAAGATTTTTAATCACAGTTTCAATTTCAGTGCTTGCGATGGGTCTGTTTATATTTTCTATTTCTTCCTGGTTCAGTCTTGGAAGGTTGTGCATTTCTAAGAATTTGTCCATTTCTTCCAGGTTGTCCATTTTATTGGCATACAGTTGCTTCTAGTAATCTCTCATGATCCTTTGTATTTCTGCAGTGTCAGTTGATAGTTCTTTTTCATTTCTAATCCTGTTGATTTGAGTCTTTTCCCTTTTTTTGGTGATGAGTCTGGCTAACGGTTTATCAATTTTGTTTATCTTCTCAACCAGCTTTTGGTTTTATTGATCTGTGCTCTCATTTCCTTCATTTCTTTTTCATTTATTCCTGATCTGATCTTTATGATTGCTTTCCTTATGCTCACTTCGGGTTTTTTTTTGTTGTTGTTCTTTCTCTAACTGCTTTACATGTAAGGTTAAGTGTTTACTTGAGCTTTTTCGTGTTTCTTGAGGTAGGCTTGTATTGCTATAAACTTCCCTCTTAGAACTGTTTTTGCTGCATCCCATAGGTCAGGTCTCATGTTTTCATTGTCATTTGTTTCTAGGTATTTTTTGATTTCCTCTTTGATTTATTCAGTGATCTCTTGCTTATTTAGTAGCATATTGTTTAGCCTCCATGTGTTTGTATTTTTTACAGTTTTTTTTTTTTTCCTGTAAGTGATATCTAGTCTCATAGCGTTGTGGTTGGAAAAGATACCTGATACGATTTCAATTTTCTTAAATTTACCAAGGCTTGGTTTGTGACCCCAGATATGGTCTCTACTGGAGGAGGTTCCATGAGCACTTGAGAAGAAAATTTATTCTGTTGTTTTTGGATGGAACGTCCTATAAATATCAATTAAGTCCATCTTGTTTAATGTATCATTTAAAGCTTGTTTTTCCTTATTTATTTTCATTTTGGATGATCTGTCCATTGGTGAAAGTGGGGTGTTAAAGTCCCCTATTATGATTGTGTTACTGCCAATTTCCCCTTTTATGACTGTTAGCATTTGCCTTATATATTGAGGTGCTCCTATGTTGGGTGCATAAATATTTGCAATTGTTATATCCTCTTCTTGGGTTGATCCCTTGATCATTAGGTAGTGTCCTTCTTTGTCTCTTGTAATAGTCTTTATTTTAAAGTCTGTTTTGTCTGATATGAGAATTGCTACTCCAGCTCTCTTCTGATTTCCATTTGCATGGAATATCTTTTTCCATCCCCTCACTTTCAGTCTGTATGTGTCCCTAGGTCTGAAGTGGGTCTCTGGTAGCCAAAATATGTATGGGTTTTGTTTTTGTATCAATTCCACCAGTCTATGTCTTTTGGTTGGAGCATTTAATCCCTTTACATTTAAGGTAATTATCGATATGCATATTCCAATTCCCATTTTCTTAATTGTTTTGGGTTTATTTTTGTAGGTCTTTTCCTTCCTTGTGTTTCCTGCCTGGAGAAGCTCCTTTAGCATTTGTTGTAAAGCTGGTTTGGTGTTGCTGAATTCTCTTAAATTTTGCTTGTCTGTAAAGCTTTTAATTTCTCCATCAAATCTGAATGAGATCCTTGTTAGGTAGAGTAATCTTGGTTGTAGGTTTTTCCCTTTCATCACTTTAAATATATCCTGCCATTCCCTTCTGGCTTGCAGAGTTTCTGCTGAAAGATCAGCTGTTAACCTTATGGGGATTTCCTTGTGTATTATTTGTTGCTTTTCCCTTGCTGCTTTTAATATTTTTTCTTTGTATTTAATTTTTGATAGTTTGATTAATATGTATCTTGGTGTGTTTCTCTTTGGGTTTATCCTGTATGGTACTCTCTGTGATTCCTGAACTTGACTGATGATTTCCTCTACCATGTTATGGAAGTTTCCTACTATAATCTCTTCAAATATTTTCTCAGACCCTTTCTTTTTCTCTTCCTCTGGGATCTCTATAATTCAAATGTTGGTGTGTTTAATGCTGTCCCAGAAGTCTCTGAGACTGTCCTCAATTCTCTTCATTGTTTTTTCTTTCATTCTGCTCCCTGGCAGTTATTTCCACCATTTTATCTTCCAGCTCATTTATCCGTTCTTCTGCCTCAGTTATTCTGCTATTGATTCCTTCTAGAGTATTTTTAATTTCAGTAATTGTGTTGTTCATCACTGTTTGTTTGTTCTTTAGTTCTTCTAGATCCTTTTTAAATGTTTTTGTATTTTTTCCATTCTCTTTCTGAGATTTTGGATCATCTTTACTATCATTACTCTGAATTCTTTTTTAGGTATGTTGCCTATTTCATCTTCATTTATTTGGTGTTATAGGTTTTTACCTTGCTCCTTTATCTGTAACATATTTTTTTGGTTTTTTTTTTTTTTTTTTTGATGGGTGGTGATGTATTCCTGTCTTACTGGTTGTTTGGCCTGAGATATCCAGCACTGGAGTTTGCAGTCAGTTGGATAGTGCTGGGTCTTGGTGCTGGGATGAGGGCCTCCAGGAGGCCTCACTCCAATTAATATTCCTTTGGGTCTGAGGTTCTCTGTTAGTCCAGCGGTTTGGACTCGGAGCTCCCACCACAGGAGCTCAGGCCCGCCATCCATCCTGGGAACCAAGATCCTGCAGGGATAATGTGGAATCAGTGGGAACCCTGAGCTTGTCTTCCTACAACTAGAGGTCCCATCTGGGGATGATGGGATGGCCTCAGCTCTAACTCAGGCATTAGATCATGAGGCATTAGATTCTCATAAGGAGCATGTAACCTAGATCCTTCACATGTGCAGTTTCTTGACTTTTAATTTCTAATCTTGGTATACTTACCTTGGAGGCAATGCTCTCATCTCTTCTGTTTTTTATCCCTGTGGCATTTAGAAATATTCTCTCTCTTTCTTTTTAATTACTAGTAAATGTTGAATAAATTTCCTTTTGGAATAGGGATCATAGCAGATCTGTACAACTTAGTTACAAAATCTCAAAACACTCTTCTAAAATGTTTCCTGAACCTTGGTTCAAAAATAGATTTTTCTCTCCCTAGCCTTTAAAAATGGTTTGAAATGTAAAAGGACAAAGCAATTCTTAAACACAGTCACAGTGACATCTGCCAAAAGCTAAAAATATCTCATTGGTTTAACAGGCCAAATTTGTGGCCACTATGAAGTTCTAATGTTATTGTGAATGCCCTATGATGGGCTACATGGGTAAATTAATGTGTTTGTAGAATTACATGTTAACTCAAAGAGACGCTGAGAAGCTATATTTTGCAATTCTGTTCCAGAGGCAGGAAGGAAACATTTAATCCATCTGATTTGATCCAGAAAACTGTCTTAATGAGATTTGGAGGGACTTAATGATATTTTCCTTGGTTCCAGCTCTACTATTCAGTCATACTTCATCTTATATGATCAGGCTTTGCCTTTGCAGACAGTTATAGTGCCTAATCTGTGAAGTTCATGATTAAAACGCAAAAAAAGTTGAATTTTGTAAAGTACTCCTTTTCAAATAACTGTGACTAGAAATTCTCTCTCTGCTCCCCGCTAGGCCCTGATCTGTGAAGCAGTTGCTTAGATGGGGGCTATCAGACTTGACTGACCCTAGGATCTGTTCTAACTGCTTTCATCTCCCAGATTCCTACTATGATTCAGAGGTAACAAGATGCTGCATAAAGTAACAAAGGTATAAGAATGTAGGACTCAGTGGTTGCAAAGTAAGAGGAGGCCATAAATAGAGCACTGGATAAATAAAAGAACAGTGTTATGGGTCTTGTCAAAATTCATATGCTGAAGTCTTAACGCCCAGTATCTCAGATGTGACCATATTTATGAATATGGTCATTTCAGATGTAGGTAAGATGAGGTCATTAGCAGGGAAGGGTCCTAATCCAATATGATATGTGTCCTTATAAAAAGGGAGGATTTAAAATAGACATGTACACAGGGAGAACATCATGTGAACATGAAGGCAGTGACTCAGGTGATGCTTCCAAAAGCCAAGGAATGACAAAGATTTCCAGAAAACCATCAGAAGCTAGGGACAATGCACAAAATCTCCCTCACATCCATAGCAATCAAACCTGCTGACACCATGACCTCACACCTCTACCCTCCAGAACTGTAAAACGATATATATCTGTTGTTTAAGCCACTCAGTTTGTGGTACTTTGTTATAGCACCCTTAGCAAACTAACATAGGTGGCCAACTTGGGAAGATGGCTTGTAGACAACTGGTGCAGGTATAGATGTCAGAGGAGAAGGACAGCTTAGTATAAAAGCCAAACAAAATAGCAGGTGCCATGGCAGAGATCCAGCCATGCTGTCTGCCCTGTGGCAGGTTAAAGACTGGATCCCAATTACCCAGAAATCAAGGAGCAAAGGCTCAGATATTGGCAAGTTGACATTATGTGGAGAGACAGCAAGAGAAGAAGGCAAAAGCAGCTGGCTCCTGTAACAGAGTGGAAGCCAATGAGGCAGCAAAGCAGGACTGTGACTCTAGGGTCTCAAATCCATCATTTCATTATTCAGGCAGTGGGGGTCATTGGAAAATTCAGTAAGGAGTTAAATACTGACCAAAGCATTATTTAAGAAGGTTTCTCTGGCAACTGAGTGCAAAACGTAAATTTTGAAGAGATGAGATGCAGAAATGATTCAACCTTGAGCTTATTACTTAACTCTAGTCTCCTTATCTGAAAAATGGAACCAACCATATAATCATTGGATTTTTGCAAGAATTAAGTGAGATAATCCATACACAATGCCTGATACAGTAAGCCCTTCAATAAATGTCAGAGGCTGAGTCAGATATGTGCACAGCTTTAACTCACATATTTCTTCAAATTAAATGTGGACATTTAACATTTCTCCTTGTTCCTGCCTGACTGCTACCTCCTTGAAAACAGTACCTGTAACTCATGCTTGATTTTATCTCAGGCAACACTCACCTAATTATTATGTATAACGAGTGCCTGCTGAGTTCCCTTCTCCACTCCCCAACCTCTGCCGTCCTCTCAACCTAAATCTGAGTTCCATGCTAAATCCATAACAGGAGAGTCAAAACATGCTTGTAAATTTGGGCCTCATTTGCTCTAATGAGATCTCACCTTTCCTCCATTTCTGGGGTAATATAAGGCACTGAATGACAATTCAGAGTAGAGAGAACACCTCTTTAATATCTCTCCACATGCTGACCTATTTCAATACTGTGTACTTATCAAGGATGAGCAGCTATGCAAAGTCTAGAAGGAAAATACCTGAGAGGCCACCTCCTCCTGGGAATGTTTCAGCTTTTAAAGATTCTAGGTCATCCCTCTCCCTGATATTTGGAGTTCATTACCACTGGGAGAACAATCTGTTCATACAACTTAAAAAAAAAAGAACAATTATTATTTATCCATAATCTAACAGAAACCACTTTAAAAAAAAGCCTCATATGGAGCTTTTCCTGTAAATTTCATCAAAAAGGGTAAGGTGCATTAATTTAAGGTAATTTGATTAATTTTGAGTTAAATAACTGAGCCACCTCCTGAGAAAGGCTGCATTTAACTGTATACAAATGGCCAAACAGAGAAACTGAATGTGGTTGCTGACATTCGTCAGGGATGGATAAGTTTGTTTAGGGACTGAAAGGTGTACTGTGGTGAGAGGGAGACTGACCAGGAAGCATCCCTAGCCTCTGGTGGCCTAGTAAATTCCTGTTACAAATAATGATGCTCCCTGAAATAACTGGATGTGAATTTCATTATGACCTGCCTTCAAGTGTCAGGGAACGTTCTCTTGGTAAGCATATCAGGAAAATATGAACTGAGACTTTTTAAGATCAGAGGCATGTTCCATTTGCAGAAATGAGAGAGATGTGTCGTCATGTGAGATGAGGGATTAACCATGGGTAGGATTTCTGGAGACAAGAAACTCTTTCCCTAAATTAGCTTATTTTGCAGGCATTTCAAGTTATAATCCCAAGCAGTCTTTATGGCTCTCAATCTAGAGTTTCCTAGAATGAGGGATTATGTTTTCTAGGCTGTGGCCTCAATAAAGCCACTACCCAAGAGACATCTGTACAATTTTCAAAGTTTGGAAGAATGAAGCAGCTTCAGTATATGGCCTCAAGACTACCCATAAAGCCCTCTTCCTCTACTTAGTTTTCTTTCCCAATTTCTTTCTAACTGGAGTGTTACAGATGTGTGGCATGTCTTCATATGCAGGTGTCTTTGTATCCAGGTGTGTAAGTGTTGGGTTTGTATACTTGGTGTGTACGTATGTATATGCACCTGTGTTTATGAAGAGTATCATTGGCTCTTTCCAGACACAATTTCCTAGGAGGGTACTGCTCTTTTCTAAACCATGATATGACAAGAGATGATTCCTGATGGCTGTCTGTATGTGCCATTAAAGATTATTTTTAATAACTACCTTCTCACCCCTTGTTGCTCCATCACAGAGGTATATCAAATGGGATTAATTTAGAAATTAAGACTAGTCATGACACCACTTGCTTCATTTTAAAAACAACTTCCAACAGTTAGCATTCTGGCCATTTGGTTTTCTGGAGGGCCTAGAGTTCTTTTAAAATAAGGGAGACTTGACTTCATTGCAGTTCGCAAAACATGTATCAATCAGCATGTACAAATGCACACAAAATGCAAAAGCTAGTTTGCAACTCTACAGCAATTGCTGTGATGATCCATGTATTCCCACTGCTGTGCAGAGTGCTGCACAAATAGTGGGGGTACAATCACTGTTCATCTGAATACAAAGCTTCACAGAAAGATTGGCAGCATTTTCCACTAGAACGCAAAGGCTAACTTCCTAAAAGATCAAATGGCTCAAGCAAGATGGGATGTGGCAGCCAGATCAAACTGGGAAACTCGTTGCTTCCCAAGATCCTATATTTCTTACCTCCACAAAGGGATCTTGAGGAGAAAGAAACTGCTTCAAGGTGGATGAACGTTAAAACACACCCACCTGTAGTAGGGTCCTCAAGAGGTGAGGGGGTCTGGTAAAGCACATTTATGTATATAAGTGTTAACAAGGGACCTTGGATATGAAAATAGCCTGCAAAAAAAGAGTGGCGAAGCCAATTTTAAAGTAGGAGACAATGACAACAGTACCTCAATCACTGCTTCCTCAGGAGGAATGTGCAGTCCAACTGCATCTACTTCACACAGCTGAGGACGACACTGCAGCCAAGCTCCACTACCGGTGCACCATGAAGAACTTGGCAATCCAGAAGCCCGCAGAGGACTGGATGATCCTGGCGTTCTCCCAGCTGGGCTTTATTGAGAAGATGTTCAAGTGGTTGAATCTGGGCCTGAATATGGAATTCATCCTCGTCCTACCAGGACAAGCCTATCGAATGGCTCCTGGGCCATATCCTAGAAGGGGGCGAAGCACTGGGACCCACAGAAGACAAACCTGCGGCTCCGCTTCAAGCCCTCCTCTTCCAGGACCGGGGCACTCACATCTCTCTGGCTGGCGGGCAATATCCAGAAACTGAAGGATAAGGACTTCAGCAGGTGCGGCGTTAAAGGAAAGTGAACTCGCCTGCAGAGGTGAGCACAAGCCTGTTGACGTACAGCACTTGCCCCTAGAAAAGGCCCACCTGTGTGGGGCTGCTTCTAGGCCCTCGGGCACGCAGCCAGGGCGTCCATCTGCTTCCGCTTCTGCCTGCAGCTGCGTCTTCAGCACGTCAGTGGAGGTGCTGCCCTTTGCTAACCGTCAGTCCTCACAGGAGGTGCTGCAGGAGGGCCGCTCCCATACCTTCTGAGCCCTGATGGCACCCCCAGGTGGCCCCTCCAGCAGGGTGCAGTGGCAGGGAGCGAAGTGGCCCCATGGAAGCACGGTGCCCCTCTAGCCAGCCAGACTCTCTGGTACGGGTCATTTTGATCCAAACCTTCCTGTAAAAGGCCCATTAAGCCAAGGGTTTTAGACGGTGTGCTTCACTCGCCCTGGATCCCAGAGCTGGGAGGTCATGGTTACTGCCCGCAAGGGCCAGGCGCAGCTGCCCCAACACGAGGGGGTCCTGCCTGGTGCCCAACTCGGCGGCCTGGGGTTCCCGCTAGCCCCCAGGCCCAGGAGTGGGTGTGGCCTCGCCCGCCGGGCGTGAGGAGGCAGGCGGCGCCTGTGCCCACGCCCACACGCACACCGTGCCAGAGGCCGCCACGCCGCTGGGAAGAGGAACCTTCGGGGCCGCCGCGGAACAGAACCTGGCCATTTCAGAAGAGCTTTAACCTGGGCGCCAGCTTCCTCCTCCGACGCTGGAATGCGTGTCCGACTTTATGTGCTGTCGTTTTGATTCCTGGATACTTTCATGTAAGTACACTTATACTTCTATAAAAGCATGACATAATAAGCAGCTAGTGAATTAAAAGAAAGTGTTTCCTAGCGGTAAAGCAGAGTATGCAAGAGTTATCTAGGGTTTAAGTCTTGCTGAAGTCCCTGGGTCGCAGGATGATGTTTTTCCTGGTCTATGGGCTCCTTAAAGGAGAACAAAAGCGTATTTAAAAATCAGAGGCCACGGAGAAGGGGAAGATGGCAGAAGAGTAAGACGCGGAGATCACCTTCCTCCCCACAGATACACCAGAAATACATCTACACATGGAACAACTCCTACAGAACACCTACTGAACGCTGACAGAAGACCTCAGACCTCCCAAAAGGCAAGAAACTCCCCACGTACCTGGGTAGGGCAAAAGAAAACAGAATAAACAGAGACAAAAGGATAGGGACGGGACCGCACCAGTGGGAGGGAACCGTGAAGGAGGAAAGGTTTCCACACACTAGAAAGCCCCTTCGCGGGCGGAGACTGCGGGTGGCGGAGGGGGGAGCTTCGGAGCCACGGAGGAGAGCACAGCAACAGGGGTGCGGAGGGCAAAGCGGAGAGATTCCCGCACAGAGGATCGGTACCGACCAGCACTCACCAGCCCGAGAGGCTTGTCTGCTCACCTGCTGGGGCGGGCGGGGCTGGGAGCTGAGGCTCGAGTATCGGTTGGAGCGCAGGGAGAGGACTCGGGCTGGCTGTGTGAACACAGCCTGCAGGGGGTTAGTGCGCCATGGCTAGCCGGGAGGGAGTCCGGGGAAAAGTCTGGACCTGACGAAGAGACAAGAGGCTTTTTCTTCCCTCTTTGTTTCCTGGTGCGCGAGGAGGGGATTAAGAGCGCTGCTTAAAGGAGCCACAGAGATGGGCGCGAGCCGCGGCTAACGGCACGGACCCCAGAGACGGGCATGAGACGCTAGGGCTGCTGCTGCTGCCGCCAAGAGGCCTGTGTGCGAGCACAGGCCAGTCTCCACACCTCCCTTCCGGGGAGCCTGTGCAGCCCGCCACTGCCAGGGTCCCGGGATCCAGGGACAACTTCCCCGGGAGAACGCACGGCACGCCTCAGGCTGGTGCAACGTCACGCCTGCCTCTGCTGCCGCAGGCTCGCCCCGCACTCCGTGCCCCTCCCTCCCCCTCGGCGTGAGTGAGCCAGCGCCCCCGAATCAGCGGCTCCTTTAACCCCGTCCTGTCTGAGCGAAGAACAGACGCCCTCCGGTGACTTACATGCACAGGTGGGGCCAAATCCAAAGCTGAGCCCCGGGAGCTGTGAGAACAAAGAAGAGAAAGGGAAATCTCTCCAAGCAGCCTCAGGAGCAGCGGATTAAAGCTCCACAATCAACTTGAGGTGCCCTGCATCTGTGGAATACCTGAATAGAGAACGAATCATCCCAAATTGAGGAGGTGGACTTTGAGAGCCAAATTTATGATTTTTTCCGCTTTTCCTCTTTTTGTGAGTGCGTATGTGTATGCTTCTGTGTGAGATTTTGTCTGTAGAGCTTTGCTTTCACTATTTGTCCTAGGGTTCTGTCTGTCCGTTTTTCTTTTTTTTTTTTTTTGCTTAAAAATTTTTTTTCTTAGTAATTATTTTTATTTTAATAACTTTATTTTATTTCATCCTCTTTCTTTCATTCTTTCTTTCTACTTTTTCTCCCTTTTATTCTGAGCCGTGTGGATGAAAGGCTCTTGGTGCTGCAGCCAGGAGTCAGTGCTATGCCTCTGAGGTGGGAGAGCCAACTTCAGGACACTGGTCCGCAAGAGACCTCTCAGGTCCATGTAATATCAAAAGGCAAAAATCTCCCAGAGATCTCCATCTCAACACCAACACCCAGCTTCACTCAACGACCAGCAAGCTACAGTGCTGGACACCCTATGCCAAACAACTAGCAAGACAGGAACACAACCCCACCCATTAGCAGAGAGGCTGCCTAAAATCATAATACGGCCACAGACACCCCAAACACACCACCAGACATGGAGCTCCCACCAGAAAGACAAGATCCAGCCTCATCCACCAGAACACAGGCACTAGTCCCCTCCACTAGGAAGCCTACACAACCCACTGAACCAACCTTAGCCACTGCAGACAGACAACAAAAACAATGGTAACTATGAACCAGCAGCCTGCAAAAAGGAGACCCCAAACATAGTAAGATAAGCAAAATGAGAAGACAGAAAAACACACAGCAGATGAAGGAGCAAGATAAAAACCCACCAGACCTAACAAATGAAGAGGAAATAGGCAGTCTACCTGAAAAAGAGTTCAGAATAATAATAGTAAAGATGATCCAAAATCTTGAAAATAGAATAGAGAAAATGCAAGAAACATTTAAGAAGGACCTAGAAGAACTAAAGAGGAAACAAGCAACGATGAACAACACAATAAATGAAATTAAAAATACTCTAGAAGGGATCAATAGCAGAATAACTGAGGCAGAAGAACAGATAAGTGACCTGGAAGATAAAATAGTGGAAATAACTACTGCAGAGCAGAATAAAGAAAAAAGAATCAAAAGAACTGAGGACAGTCTCAGAGACCTCTGGGACAACATTAAATGCACCAACATTCGAATTATAGGGGTCCAAAAAGAAGAAGAGAAAAAGAAAGGGACTGAGAAAATATTTGAAGAGATTATAGTTGAAAACTTCCCTAATATGGGAAGGGAAATAGTTAATCAAGTCCAGGAAGCACAGAGAGTCCCATACAGGATAAATCCAAGGAGAAACACGCCAAGACACATATTAATCAAACTGTCAAAAATTAAATACAAAGAAAACATATTAAAAGCAGCAAGGGAAAAACAACAAATAACACACAAGTGAATCCCCATAAGGTTAACAGCTGATCTTTCAGCAGAAACTCTGCAAGCCAGAAGGGACTGGCAGGACATATTTAAAGTGATGAAGGAGAAAAACCTGCAACCAGGATTACGCTACCCAGCAAGGATCTCATTCAGATTTGACGGACAAATTAAAAGCTTTACAGACAAGCAAAAGCTGAGAAAGTTCAGCACCACCAAACCAGCTTTACAACAAATGCTAAAGGAACTTCTCTAGGCAAGAAACACAAGGGAAGGAAAAGACCTACAATAACAAACCCAAAACAATTAAGAAAATGGGAATTGGAACATACATATCGATAATTACCTTAAATGTAAATGGATGAAATGCTCCCACCAAAAGACAGACTGGCTGGATGGATACAGAAACAAGACCCATATATATGCTGTCTACAAGACACCCACTTCAGACCTAGGGACACATACAGACTGAAAGTGAGGGGATGGAAAAAGATATTCCATGCAAATGGAAACCAAAAGAAAGCTGGAATAGCAATTCTCATATCAGACAAAATAGACTTTAAAATAAAGACTATTAGAAGAGACAAAGAAGGACACTACCTAATGATCAAGGGATCGATCCAAGAAGAAGATATAACAATTGTAACAATTTATGCACCCAACATAGGAGCACCTCAATATGTAAGGCAAATACTAACAGCCATAAAAGGGGAAATCGACAGTAACACATTCATAGTAGGGGACTTTAACACCCCACTTTCACCAGTGGACAGATCATCCATATATATATATATATTTTTTTTTTGAACTTAAAAAAAAAATCAGAGGCCACATCCTGCTAAATCTGTTTTTCACTATTATCCTGATTTTTTTAAAAATTTCTATCTATTCCTGGTAACTTCTCAAATCATTTTAAGAAGACAGAGGAACAGAAGGAAAACAAGTTTGAATATTGATTTTTTAAAATACCCTTACATTTGGGAAGGTAGAAGCTGTGCTGTTTTAATCAAGTATTTGCATTGTGTTTTTTAAATTGCATTGCCATGTTACACATGTCTCAAATGACATAGGTAATTGTAGATTACAGTATTTCTGGGTCAAAGATCATTTTTATACTCTATTTTTTTATTGATGTATAGTTGATTTACAATATTGTGTTAGTTTCTGGCGTACAGAATAGTGATTATTTTTCAGATTATATATTATTATAGGTCATTACAAGATATTGTAATATTGATACCTGTTTTCATTTTCTTTTGGGATATACTCAGAAGTGGAAATGCTGAAGTGCGTGGTAGACCTGTTTTAAATTGTGAAAGCTCTATGTTGTTTTCTGTAGTGGTTGGATCAATTTACATTCCTACAACAATGTATTAGAGTTCCCTTTTCACCACATCCTCACCAGCAGCTGTTGTTTCTTGTCTTCTTGATGACAGTCATTCTAGCAGGTGTGTGGTGATATCTCATTGTGGTTTTGATTTGAATTTCCTGATGATTACTGATGCTGACCATATGTCTGTTCGATATTTTGATGTCTTCTTTGGAGAATGTCTGTTTAGTTCTTCTGCCCATTTTTTAATCAGGTTGGTTTGTTGTTGTTCTTGTTATTAAATTCACTGAGTTCTTTTTTATTTTGGATATTAACCCCATTCCCTATACATGGTTTGCAAAATTTTTCTTCTCTGTAGGTTGTCTTCATTTTGTTAATTTGTTTTTTGCTGTTCAGATGCTTTTGAGTTTGATGTAGACCATTTATTGATTTTTTTTTCTTTGTGCTTTTGGCATCATGCCTAGAAATTTTTGCCAAGACCAATACTGGTGAGCTTCTTTCCTATGTTTTCTTTTAGGAGTTACATTATATCAGGTATTTTATTTAGGTCTTTGATCCATTTTGAGTAAATTTTTATAAGTGGAGTGGGATAGGGGTCCAGTGTCATTGCTCTGCATGTGTTTCTCCAATTTTCCCAGCACCTTTTATTGAAGAGACGGTCCTTTCCACACTGGGTATTCTTTTTTTTTTTTTTTTTTTTTTTGTGGTACGCGGGCCTCTCACTGTTGTGGCCTCTCCCGTTGCGGAGCACAGGCTCCGGACGCGCAGGCTCAGCGGCCATGGCTCACGGGCCCAGACGCTCCGCGGCATGTGGGATCTTCCCAGACCGGGGCACGAACCCATGTCCCCTGCATCAGCAGGTGGACTCTCAACCACTGCGCCACCAGGGAAGCCCCCACACTGGGTATTCTTGACTCCCTTGTCAAATATTGGATGGCCGTATGTGCCAGGGTAAAATTGTGTGTTCTATATTCTGTTCCATTGGTCAATGTGTCTACTTTTATACCAGAACCATATTGTTTTTGTTATTATGGTTTTATAGTTTAGTTTGAAATCTAGAAGCATGATACCTCTGGCTTTGTACTCTTTTTTTAAATTTCTTTGCCATTTGGTGTCTTTTGTAGTTCCACACAGACTTTAGGATTTCTTCTTCTATTTCTATGAAGAATACCGTTGTTTTTTGTTTTTCTTTTGTTTTTGGATGGAGATTGCATTGAATCTGTAGATGGCTTTTGGTATTATGATAATTTTAACAATATTGATTCTTCTGATCTGTGAACACAGATTTCTTTCCATTTGTTTGTGTCTTCTGTTTTTTCAGCAAAGTTTTATACTTTTCATTGTACAGACTTTTCACTTCATTGGTGAAGTTTATTCCTCAGTATTTTATTGTTTTTGATGCTATTGTAAATAAAGTGGTTTTATTTACTTTTCAGAGGCTTCATCATTAGCATAAAGGAGTGCCATTGATTTTATGTTAATTTTGTATCCTGTCACTTTATTGAATTCCTTGATTAATCTCAACAGCTTTTTGACATATTCTTTGGCATTTTATTTTTTGACTTGTCTAATTGCTATAGCTAGGACTTTAAGTACTATACTGAATAGGAGTAGTGAGAGTGAGCATTTATGCTTTGTTATTGATCTTAGGAAAAACATTTTCCATTTCTCTCCTTTGAGTACAATGTTAGTTGTAGTATTTTTTTGTATATGGCCTTTATCATGTTAAGGTATGTCCCTTCAATATCCAGTCTGTTAAGAGTTTTTATTGTGAAAGAATGTTGTATTTTGCTAAATGCTTTTTGGTTATCTATTGAGATGATTGTGATTTTTATTTTTCATTTTGTTGATGTGATGTATTACATTTATTCATTTGCTTATGTTGAACCATCCTTGTATCCCAGAGATAAATCCCCCTTGGCTATGGTGTATAACATTTTTAATGTAGTCTTGAATTTGGTTTCCTGATATTTTGTTGAGAATTTATGCACCTATGTTCATCAGGTATATTAGTTTATAGTTTTCTTGTGGTATCCTGGATTTACTATCAAAGTAATGATGGCCTTATACAATGAGTGTTCCCTCCTCCTTAATATTTTGGAAGAGTCTGAAGAGGATTTCTTGTTAATTCTTCTCTAAACGTTTGGTATAATTCTCCCAGTGAAGCTGTCTGTTCTGGAGTTTTCTGTGTTAAGAGTTTTTTGCTTACTGATTAAATCTCTTTACTTATTATTGGTCTATTCATATTTTCTAGTCCTTCCTGATTCAGCCTTAGTCAGTTGTATGTTTAAGAATTGTAACATTTCTTCTAGGTTATGTAGTTTGTTGGCATAGAGTTGTTCATAATACTCTCTTATGATCTAGGTATTTGTAGTACTAGTTGTAATGTCTCCACT
Source organism: Hyperoodon ampullatus (assembly GCF_949752795.1). Classification (NCBI taxonomy): domain Eukaryota; kingdom Metazoa; phylum Chordata; class Mammalia; order Artiodactyla; family Ziphiidae; genus Hyperoodon; species Hyperoodon ampullatus. The sequence continues at coordinate 84,041,124 of NC_136918.1, read as the reverse complement.
TTCATTAATAATTTTGAGTCATTCCTAATTTTGAGCCTACTCATTTTTTTGCTTAGTAAAAGATCTGTCAATATTTTAACTTTTTGAAGAAGCATATCTTAGTTTTGTTGATTCTTTCTATTGTCTTCTAGTCTCCATTTCATTTATTTCCACTCCGGTCCTTATTATTTCCTATCTTTTGCTAACTTTGAGCTTAATTTGTTCTTCTTTTTCTAGTTCCTTGAGGTGTATAGTTTGGTTGTTTGAGATCTTTCTAATTTCTTAACTTATGTATTTATTGCTATAAACTTTCCTCTCAGAACTGCTTTCCACCAAATTTGGTATGTTGTGTTTTCATTTTCATTTGTTTCATGATAAGTTTTTACTTCCCTTTTGATTTCTTCTTTGACCCAATGGTTTTTTAAAGGTGTGTTTAGTTTTGTAAATTATTTTTGTAAATCTTCTCAATTTCCTCTCATTGTTGATTTATAGTTTTATACCATTGTGGTCAGAGAAGGTAGGTGGTATGATTTCAATCTTCTAAAATTTACTGAGATTTGTTTGGTGGTCATACGATCTATCCTAGATTATGTTTCATGTGCAGTTGAGAAGAATGTGTACTCTGCTACTGTTGGATAGAATGTTTTGTATATGTCTATTAAGTTTGTTCTAAAATGTGGTTTAATTCCCATGTTTCTTTGATTTTCTATCTGGATGATCTATCCATTACTAAGGTGGGGTACTGAAGTCCCCTAAAATTACTGTATTGTTGTCTATCCCTTAATATCTGTTATTAAGGGATTTCCCTGGTGGAGTAGTGGTTAAGAATCCACCTGCCAATGCGGGGGACATGGGTCTGATCCCTGGTCCAGTAAGATCCCACATGCTGTGGAGTACCTAAGCCCGTGTGCCACAACTACTGAGCCTGCATGCCACAACTACTGAAGCCCATGCGCCTAGAGCCCGTGCTCTGCAACAAAGAGAAGCCACCACAGTGAGAAGCCCATGCACCACAATAACGAGTAGCCCCTTCTTGCCGCAACTATAGAAAGTCTGTATGTAGCAACGAAGACCCAATGCAGCCCATATATATATATATATATATATATATATATATATATATATATATATATATATATATATATGTTATTAATAGCTTAATATACTTCACTGCTTGGGTGTTGGGAGCATATATTCTTATGATTATTATATCTTTTTGATGTACTGACCCCTTTATCATTATATGATGACCTTCCTTATTTCTTGTTACCACTTTTTGCTTGAAGTCTATTTTGTCTGATAAAAGTATGGCTATGCCTGCCTCCTTTCATTTCCATTTGCTTGTAATATCATATTGCATTCTTTCACTATGAGCTTATGTGTGTCTTTAGAGCTGAAAGTAGTCTCCTGTAGGTAGGATATACTCTGGTCTTTTTTTTTTTTAATCCATCCAGTAGCCTTTTGATTGGTCAATTCAATATGTTTAGGGCAATTTTTTTGTTTTGTTTTGTTTTTTTAAAATTTTATATTGGAGTATATTTGACTTACAATGTTGTGTTAGCTTTAGGCCTACAGTAAAGTGATTTAGTTATACATACATGCATATATATATTCTTTCTCAGAATATTTTCCTATATAGGTTATTACAGAGTACTGAGTAGAGTTCCCTGTGCTATACAGTAGATCCTTGTTGATTATCTATTTTACATATAGTAGTGTGTTTATGTTACTCCCAACTTTCTTATTTCTCACCATCCCCCATTCCTGCTTTGATAACCATAAGTTTGTTATCTAAGTCTGTGAGTCTGTTTGTTTTGTAAATAAGTTCATTTGTATCATTTTTTTAGATTCCAAACATAAGTGATATCATATGATATTTATCTTTCTTTGTCTGACTTATTTCACTTGGTATGATAATCTCTAGGTACATCAATGTTGCTGCAAATGGCATTATTTCATTCTTTTAAATGCCTGAGTAATATTCCCTTGTATGTATGTACCACACCTTCTTTCTCCATTCATCTGTCAGTGGACATTTAGGTTGTTTCCATGTCTTGGCTATTGTAAATTGTGCTGCAGTGAACATTGGGGTGCATGTATCTTTTTGAAGTATGGTTTTCTCTAGATATATGCCCAGGAGTGGGATTGCTGGATTATATGGTAGCTCTATTTTTAGTTTTTTAAGGAATGTCCATACTGTTCTCTGTAGTGGCTGTACCAATTTGCATTCCCACAGACAGTGTAGGAGGGTTCCCTTTACTTCACACCTGCTCCAGCATTTATTGTTTGTAGAGATTTTCATGATGGCTATTCCTACTGGTGTGATACCTCACTGTAGTTTTGATTTGCATTTCTCTAATAATTAGCAATGCTGAGCATCTTTTCATGTGCTTTTTGGCCATCTATATGCCTTCTTTGGAGAAGTGTCTATTTAGGTCTTCTGCCTTTTTTTCTTTGTTTGGGTTGTTTGTTTGTTTTTTTGATATTGAGCTGCATGAGCTACTTGTTTACTTTGGAGATCAATCTCTTGTCAGTTGCATCGTTTGCAAATATTTTCTCCCATTCTGTGGGTTGTCTTTTTGTTTTATTTATGGTTTCCTTTGCTGTGCAAAAGTTTTTGAGTTTTATTAGGTCCCATTTGTTTATTTTCATTAACTCTAGGAGGTGGATCAAAAAAGATACTGCTCCAATTTATGTCAAAGAATGTTCTGCCTATGTTTTCCTCTAAGAGTTTTATAGTATCTGGGATTAAATTTGGGTCTTAAATCCATTTTGAGGTTCTTTTAGTGTTGGTGTTAAGAGAATGTTCTAATTTCATTCTTTTACATGTAGCTGTCCAGTTTTCCCAGCACCACTTATTGAAGATACTGTCTTTTCTCCATTGTATACTCTTGCCTGCTTTATCATAGATTAATTCACCATAGGTGCAAGGGTTTATATCTGGGCTTTCTATCCTGTTCCATTGATCTATAAGTCTTTGTACCAGTACCATGCTGTTTTGATTACTGTAGCTTTATAGTATAGTCTGAAGTCAGAGAACCTAATTCCTCCAGGTCCATTTTTTGTTCTCAGGATTGCTTTGGCTATTTGGGATCTTTTGTGTTTCCATACAGATTTCAAGATTTTTTGTTTTAGATCTGCAAAAAATGCCATTGGTTATTTCATAGGGATTGCATTGAATCTGTAGGTTTCCTTGGGTAGTATAGTCATTTTGATATTGATTCTTCCAATCCAAGAATACATATCTTTCCATCTGTTTGTGTCATCTTCGATTATTTTATCAGCTCCTTATAGTTTTTGCAGTACAGGTCTCTTGCCTCCTTAGTTAGGTGTCTTCTAGGTATTTTATTCTTTTTGATGCAATGGTAAATGTGATTGTTTCTGTAATTTCCCTTTCTGATCTTTCCTTGTGAGTGTATAGAAATGCAACAGGTTCCTGTGTATTAATTTTGTAACCTGCAACTTTACCAAATTCATTGATGAGCTCTAGTGGTTTTCTGGTAGTATCTTTAGGATTTTCTGTGTATAGTATCAAGTTATCTGCAAACAGTGATTGTTTTACTTTTTCTTCTCCAATTAGGATTCCTTTTATTTCTTCTCTGATTGCAGAGGCTAGGACTTCCAAAACTATCTTGAATGAATGTGGCAAGAGTGGATATCCTTGTCTTGTTTCTGATCTTAGGGGAAATGCTTCTGGCTTTTCACCATTGAGTATGATGTTAGCTGTGAGTTTGTCATATATAGCCTTTATCATGTTGAGGCAGATTTCCTCTATGCCTACATTCTGGATGTTGGACTTTGTCAAAAGTTTTTTCTGCATCTATTGAGATGATCATATGGTTTTTATTCTTCAGTTTGTTAATGTGATGTATCATACTGATTAATTTGTGGATATTGAAAAGTCCTTGCATCCCTGGACTAAATCCCACTTGATTATCATGTATGCTCATTTTAATGTATTTTTCGATTCAGTGTGCTAGTATTTTTGTCAAGGATTTTTCCTTCTGTGTTCATCAGTGATATGTCCTGTAATTTTCTTTTTTTGTGGTATCTTTCTCTGGTTTTGCTATCAAGGTGATGGTGGCCTCATACAATGCATTTGGGAGTGTTCCTTCCTCTGCAATTTTTTGGAATAGTTTCAGAATGAGATGTTAACTCTTTTCTAAATATTTGATAGAATTTGCCTACGAAGCCAACTGGTCTTGGACTTGTATTTGTTGGGAGTTTTTTAATCACAGTTTTAATTTCAGTGCCTCTGGTCTGTTCATATTTTCTATTTCTTCCTGGTTCAGTTTTGGGGATTGTATCTTTCTAAGAATTTGTCCGTTTTCTCTAGGTTTTCCATTTTATTGGCATGTAGTAGCTTGTAGTAGTCTCATGATCCTTTTTATTTCTGTGGTGTCCATTGTAATTTCTCCTTTCTCATTTCTAATTTTAATGATTTGAGCCCTCTCCCTTTTTTTCTTGATGAGTCTGGCTAAAGGTTTGTCAATTTTGTTTATCTTTTCAAAGAACCAGCTATTAGTTTCATTGATCTTTTCTGTTGTTTGTCTCTATTTCATTTATTTCTTCTCTGATCTTTATGATTTCTTTCCTTCTACTAACTTTGGGCTTTGTTTGTTCTCCTTTCTCCAGTTGCTTTAGGTGTAAGGTTAGGTTGTTTATTTGAGATTTTTTTTGTTTTCTGAGGTAAGATTGTATTGCTATAAACTTCCCTCTTAGAACTGCTTTTGCCATATCCCATAGGTTTTGGATTGTGTTTTTTGTTTTAATGCATTGCTGTATATTTTTTGATTTCCTTTTTGATTTCTTCAGTGAGCCATTGGTTGTTTAGTAGCATATTGTTTTACCTTCATGTGTTTGTGTTTTTTACAGTTTTTTTTCTTGTAATTGATTTTTAATCTCATACCATTGTGGTTGGAAATGATGATTGATATGATTTCAGTTTTCTTAAATTTATCGAGGTTCACTTTATGGCCCAGCATGTGATCTATCCTGTAGAACGTTCCATGTGCACTTGAGAAGAATATGTATTCTGCTTTCTGATGGAATGCTGGATAAATATCAGTTAAGTCCATCTGGTCTAATGTGTCATTTAAGGCCTCATTTTCCTTATTGACTTTCTGTCTGGATGATCTGTCCATTAATGAAAGCGTAGTGTTAAAGTTCCCCACTATTATGGTGTTACTGTTGATTTCTCCTTTTATGGCTGTTAGCATTTGCCTTGCATATTGAGGTCCTCCTATGTTGGATGCATACATATTTACAATTGTTATATCTTCTTCTTGGATTGATCTCTTGATCAGTATGTAGTATTCTTGTCTCTTGAAACAGTCTTTATTTTAAAGTCTATTTTGTCTGATATGAGTACAGCTACTTCAGCTTTCTTTTGATTTCCATTTGCATGGAATACCTTTTTCCATCCCCTCACTTTCAATCTGAATGTGTCCCTAGATCTGAAGTGGTTCTCTTGTAGACAGCATATATAGGGGTCTTCTTTTTGTATCCATTTAGCCAGTCTATGCTTTTTGGTTGGAGCATTTAATCCATTTATATTTAAGGTAATTACTGATATGTATGTTCTTATTGCCATTTTGTTAATTGTTTTTGGATCATTTTGTATGTCGTTTTTCTTCCCTTCCTCTTTTGTTATCTTCTCTTGTGATTTGATAACTGTCATTAGTGTTGTGTTTGGATTCCTTTTTCTTTTTTGTGTGTATATCTATTGTAGATTTTTGGTTTGCAGTTACCATGATGTTTTCATGTAGCAGCCTGTATATATACAAGATTGTTTTAAGTTGTTTGTCTCTCACTTTCAAATGCATTTTCAATATCCTGCATTTGTACTTTCCTCTTCTCATGATTGCAGGTTTTGATATCATATTTGTGTGTGGATGATGTCCTACCTTTACTGTAGGTTCTCCTTTACCTGTATGTTTGCCTTTACCAGTGAGCTTTCCCATAGAAATTTTCTTGTTTCTGGTTGTGGGTTTTCCTTTTTAACCTAGAGAAATTCCTTTAGCATTTACTGTAAAGCTGGTTTATGGTGCTGAATTCTTTTAACTTTTGCTTGTCTATAAAGCTTTTGATTTCTCCTTCAAATCTTAATGAGGACCTTGCTGGGTAGAGTATTCTTGGTTTTACATTCTTCTCTTTCATCAGTTGAAATATATCATGCCACCCCTTCTGGCCTGCAGAATTTCTGCTGAAAAATCAGCTGATAACCATATGGGGATTCCCTTATATGTTATTTGTTGCTTTTCCCATGTTGCTTTTAATATTTTTTCTTTGTTTTTAATTTTTATCAGTTTCATTAACATGTGTCTCAGCATGGGTTCCTCCTTGGGTTCATCCTGTATGGAAGTCTGCACTTCCTGGCCTTGGGTGACTGTTTCCTTTCCCATGTTAGGAAAGTTCTCAGCTATTATCTCTTCAAATATTTTCTCAGGAACTTTCTCATTTTCTTCTCCTTGTTGGACCCCTATAATGCAAATGTTCATTCATTTAATGTTGTCCCAGAGGTCTCTTAAATTGTCTTCATTTCTCTTCATTCTTTTTTCTTTATTCAGTCTTTTCTTTTGATTTCATGTCTCTGCTCTAGGCTTTTGTTCTGTGGTTACCATAAGGTTTACATAAAACATACCATAGATACAATTATCTTTTTTCTGCTGATAGCAATTTATCTTCATTTACCTATAAAGGTTTCATTTTTTTATTCCTCCCCTTTTATATATATTTTATTTGAGCATTGTTGGTTTGCAATATTGTGTTAGTTTCAGGAGCAATATTGTGTTAGTTTCAGGTGCACCACATAATGACTCATGTTTTTTGAAGATTATATTTTATTATAGGTTATTATGAGATATTGGGTATAATTCCCTGTGCAATACAGTAAATCCTTGATGCTTATCCATTTTATATATAGTAATTTGTATCTGTTGACCCCCATACTGCTCATTTATCATTCCTGTACTCCCATTCTCCTTTGGTAACCAGAAATTTTCTGTCTCTGTCAGTGTTTTTCTGTTTTATATATAGATTCATGTATATTTTTTATACTCCAAATATAAGTGACATCATATAATATTTGTTTATCTCTGTATGACTTATTTCACTTAGCATAGTAGTCCCTAAGTCCATACATGTTGTTGCAAATGGCAATATTTCATTCTTTTTTATGGTTGAATAATACTCCTCTTTGTGTGTGTGTATGTATGTATATCACATATTACTATCCCAGTAATCCATTTTTGGGCACTTGGGTTGCTTCAGTATCTTGGCTATTATAAATAGTGCTGATATGACAGTTGGGGATGCATGTATATTTTCAAATTAGTGTTTTCATTTTTTCCACATAAATACCCAGGAGTGGAATTGCTGGATCTTATGTAGTTACATTTTTAATTTTTTAAGAAACTTTCATACTGTTTTCCATAGTGGCTGCACTAATTTATTACATTGCCACCAAAACTGTACAAGGGTTCCTTTTTCTCCATATACTCTCCAACATTTGTTATTTGTAGACTATTTGATGATAGCCATTCTGACAGGTGTGAGGTGATACCTCATTGTGGTTTTGATTTGTATTTCTCTAATAATTAGTGACGTTGAACAACTTTTCATGTGCCTGTTAGCCATCTGTATGTCTTCTTGGAAAATGTCTACTCTTCTGCCCATTTTTTCATTGGATTTTTTTGTTTTATTGATATTGAGTTATATGAGCTTTTTGTACAATTTGGATATTAACCCTTTGTCAATTACATCATTTGCAAACTTTTTCTCCTGTTCTTTATCTTGTCTTTTCGTTTTGTTGATGGTTTGCTTTGCTATACAAAAGCTTTTAAGTTTAATTAGGTGCCGTTTATTTATTTTTGCTTTTATTTCTTTTGTTTTGGGATACTGATCTAAGAATATATTGCTGTGATTTATGTTAAAGAGTATTTGGCCTATGTTATCTTTTAGGATTTTTATGGTGTCATGTATTACATTTTGGTCATTAGGCCATTGTGAGTTTGCTTCTCTTTATGGTATGAGGGAATGTTTTACTTTCATTGATTTACATGTAGTTATCCAGCTTCCGCAACACCACTTGTTGAAAAGACTGTCTTTTCTCCACTGCATATTCTTGCCTCCTTTGTGATAGATTGACCATAGATTCATGGGTTTATTTCTGGGATCTCTGTTCTGTTCCATTGTTCTATGTGTCTCTTTTTGTGTCAAAACCATGCTGTTTTGATTACTGTAACTTTGTAGTATATTATGAACTTTGGAAGGGTTATACCTCTAGCTTTTTTCTTTTTTCTCGGGATTGCACTGGTAATTTTTGGTCTTTTGTGTTTCAATGTAAATTTTAGGATCGTTCTAGCTTTGTGAAAAATGTCTTTGGTACTTTGATTGGGTTTCATTAAATCTGTAGGTTGCTTTGGGTAGTATGGCCATTTTAATCACATTGAATCTTCCAATCCAAGAGCACAGGATATATTTCCATATTTCTATTTCTCTGAGTTGTTTTCAGTTTCCTTTATCAGTGTCTTATAGTTTTCAGGGTATAGGAGTAAACAACCAAAGAGGTGAAAGACCTTTTTTTTTTTTTGATGTGATTGTAAAGAAGATTTTTTTTTACTTTCTCTTTCTGATATTTTGTTATTAGTATAAAGAAATGCAACAGATTTCTGTATGTTATTCTTGTACCCTGCTACCTTGTTGAATTCATCTATTCTAATAATATCATTTTTGTGTGGAGACTTTAGGGTTTTCTATATAGAGTACCATGTCATCTGCAAATAGTGATAGTTTTACCTTTTCCCTTCCAATTTGGATATACTTTCTTTCTTACTCTTGTCTGATTACTATGGCTAGGACTTCCAATACTATTTTAAATAGAGGCAGTGAGAGTGGACATCCTTGTCTTGTTCTTGAATTTATCAGGAAGGCTTTTAGCTTTTCACTGTTGAGTATTATGTTGGCTGTGCGTTTGTCATAAATGTCCTTTATTATGTTGCGATATGATCCCTCTATATCCACTTTGAGAGTTTTTCTCTTGAATGGATGTTGAATTTCATCAAATGGTTTTTATGCATCTATATAGATGATCATGTGCATCTTCCTTTTCCTTGATGTGGTATATCACATTGATTGATTTGCATATGTTGAACCATCCTGGTGACCCTGGAATAAATCCAACTTGATCATGGTGTATGACCCTTTTTATGTATAGTTGTATTTTGTCTGCTAATATTTTGTTGAGGATTTTTGCATCTATATTAATCAAAGATATTGGCCTGTAATTTTCTTTTTTGTAGTGTCTTTGTCTGGTTTTGGTATCAGGACATTGGTGGCCTCATAGAATAAATTTGAGAGTGCTCCCTCCTCTTCAATCTTTTGGGATAGTTTCAGAAAGATAGGTTTAAGTTTTTTATGTTTGGTAGAATTCCCCAGTGAAGCAGTCCTGTTCTGGACCTTTGTCTGCAGGGGTTTTTTAAATTACAGATTCTATTTTGCTTCTAGTGATTGTTCTGTTCAACTTGTCTGTTATTTCTTGAATCAGTCATTGTAGGCTGAATGTTTTCAGAAATCTGCCCATTTCTCATAGGTTGTCCAATCTGTTGGCATATATTGTAACGTTCATAATATTCTGTTATGATTTTTCTGTATGTCTTTAGTATCAGTTATTTATCCTCTTTCACTTCATATTTTATTTGGGTCTTCTCTCTTTTCTTCTTGGTGAGCTTGGCTAAATGTTTGTCAATTTTGTTTACCTTTTCAAAAAACCAGCTCTTGGTTTCATTGATGTTTCCTATTTTTTTTTTTTTTTGGATCTTTTATTTATTTCCTCTCCAATCTTTATTATTTCCTTTTTCTGCTGGCTTTGGGCTTTGTTTGTTCTCCTGTTTCTAATTCTCTTAGGTGGTAGGTTAGGATGTTCATTTGAGATTTTTCTTGTTTCTTGAAGTAGGTCTGTTTGACTATGAACATCCCTCTTAGAACTGCTTTTGCTGCATCCCATAGGATTTTGTAAAGCTGTTTTCATTTTCATTTGTCTCAAGGTATGTTTTGATTTCCTGTTTCATTTCTTTGTTGAACCATTAAGTTTTTCATTAGCACGCTGTTTAGTTTCCATGTGTTTGTTCTTGTCCCATTTTTCTTTCTGTGGTTGATTTCCAGTTATATATTGTTATGGTCATAAAAGATGCTTGAAATAATTTCTGTTCTGACATTTTTTGAGGCTTGTTTCATGACATACTATGTGGTCTATCCCAGAGAACGTACCATGCACTCTTGGAAAGAACGTGTATTCTGCTTTTTTTTAAATTTAGTATCCTGTAGTTGTCAACTAAGTCTAACCGGTCCATTGTGCACATATGACATCTGTTGCCTTAGTGATTTTTCTCTCTGGATGATCTATTGCTGTCAGTGGGTTGTTTATGTCTCCTGCTATTAGTGTATTATTGTCAGTTTCTCCCTTTATGTCTTTTACTATTTGCTTTATATATCTAGGGACTCTTGTATTGGGTGCATATATGTTAATGAGTGTAAAACCTCTTCTTATATTGATCCCTTTGTCACTATATAATGTCCTTCTTTGTCTTTCATTATAGCCTTTATTTTAAAGTCTAATTTTTCTTATATGAGTATTGCTACTCCCACTTTCTTATTCTTTCCATTTGTATGAACTGTCTTTCTCCATCCCTTCACTTTCACTCTGTGTCTTTTGCTCTGAAGTGAGTCTCTTATATGCATGGTATTGAAGGGTATTTTTTAATTTGATCAGCCACCCTATGTCTTTTGATCATAACATTTAGTTCATTGACCTTCAAAGTAAATATTGAGAGGTATGTACTCATTTCCATTTTATTCCTTGTTTTCCAGTTGTTTTTGTAATTCTTTGTTCATTTCTTCTTTCTATTTTTCCTGTTGGTCTGATGGTTTTCGTTTGTAGTCTTCTTGAGTTCCTTTCCTTTTGGTTTTTGTGCATCTTTGGTAGGTTTTTGATTTGTAGTTACCATAGGGATCATGTATGTTTATCAATAATTATATCTACTTTCTTTAAACTGGTAATCATTTACGTTCAGGTACAAAGATCTACATTTTTTACTCTCATTCCTCACATTCTGTGTTTATGATGTCCTATTTTACATCTTCATGGTTCTCCTTTTGCTGTTTATTATAGTTGTAGTCACTTTTACATTTTGTATGTATGTGTGTTTTTAATCTATACACTGGCTTCATTAAGTGATTTTTAATCCTTACTTTATAGTTGCCTTTCTATTAGGATTTTCCCTTTCCTATACATTTGTGTTGCTTTTCTATTTAGAGAAGATCGTTCAATATTTTTCTTTAGGTTAGGTTTAGTATTGCTGAATTCTTTTAGTTTTTCCTTGTTTGATAAATTCTTTATCTCTATTCTTAATGATAATCATGCTGGGTATGATATCCTAGGTTGCAGGTTTTTCTATTTCAGTAATTAGAATATATTATTGCCACTCTCTTCTGGCTGGAAAATTTCTGCAGAGAAATCAGCTGACAGTCTTATGGGGGTTCCCTTGTACATGACCCTTTGCTTTTCTCCTGCAGCTTTTCGAATCCTCTCTTTAAATTTTGCCATTTTAATTATGATATGTCTTGGTGTGGGTCTGTTTCAGTTCATCTTGTTTGGGACCCTCTGTGCTTCCTGTACCTGGATATCTGTTTCCTTCTTTAGGCTAGGTAAATTTTCAGCCATAATTTCTTCAAATACATTTTCAATCCCTTTCTCTCTCTTTTCTTTCTGGAGCCCGTATTTTGCATAAGTTGGCATATATTATATTATTCCATAGATCTTGTATCAATATGTTGCTTTCTTTCTTTTTTTTAATTTATTTGTATTTTTCTCTGCTGTTCTGATTGGGTGATTTTCATTATTCTATCTTCCAGAACACTTTCCATTCTTCTTTGTTATCTAGTCTGCTCTTCATTGCTTCTAGAATGCATTTTATCTCAGCAATTGAATTATCTATTTTTGTTTGGGTCATCTTTATAATTTCTAGTTTTTTAAAAATAGTCTGCACTTATAGTGATCATTTTTCTTAATTCTGTTAGCATTTCTATTACCACCTTTTTGAATTTATTGTTTGGTAGAATAATTATCTCTGTTTCACTATTTATTTTTTCAGGGGTTTTATCTTGCCTTTTTAATTGGGAGTAGTTCCTCTGCCTTTTTGTTTTACTTAGCTTTCTCCATCTCTATGAATTTAGGAGAAAAGTTATCCTTTGTGGTCTTTGAAGGGGTGTTTTTATGTAGGAGCATCCCTATGTAGAGTGTATACGCCCAATGTGTTAGGTGTGTGTGTGGAGGGGGGTGGTTGATGTGAATGCCAGCCATGTCTTTCTTCAGGTGTGCTGGCTGGTATCAATTTGATAAGGGGTGTGGTTGGTGTTGTAGGATCTAAAGCCTGCACAGGGTATAAGGAAGGACTTCCTCTCTGATCTGTGTCTGTTGCTACCCTGTGAAGCATGGGGTCTGCTCCCCAGTTGCTTGAGCCTGCCAGAGGGTCAGGCTCAAGCTGACTCTGTTCCCTTTAAGTGTTTTCTTTCTCTCTGCATTGGGGCCTTTACCTCAAAGGAGGGAACTGCTGAAGTAAATGGGGATTGGGCACTTATAGAGGTCTGATATGCTGCCTGTGTAGGTGTCCACAGTCTACTCAGAAGCAGCCCAAGGTCACTTCCCTTCCCCTACTGAGGTCATCACAGATCTAGTGCAAGGCTGTGGTGTGGAGTGGGTGGGGCCAGATTGTTCACTAGGTTGGGGCTGGGGGCCAGAGTATTATAACTGTAGGAATTGAATCGGCTGCTCTGCTGTCAGAGACCTGGGCTGCTTCTGGGGCGCTGATATAGCTAGCACCAAAATAATCTGCTGCCACCCCTCCTGGGCCACACCCCAGACCCACAGGCTGTCTCTTTGTAACTAGATGAGTCTATTCCCATGGCCCTGTTGGCCCAGATCCTGTGCCTGGCTGTGATGTGGAATGAGTGGGGCTAAGTGTTTGCCCCACTTAGGTTCAGGAGCTTGGCGAGGGGGCAGCCACCAGTGCAGAACTCTCTGCACCCTGTTTTTTGGCAAGCCAGCATCCATGCGCTCTTTGCAAGTGGAGTCTAGGCCTCTCCAGCCCTTCTGTCTGTCCAGTGGTTCTTTTAGAAGCAAAGGGGGCTTGTCTCCTTCACATAGGACTCCAGGACTGGGATGCACAGTCTGTGGCTCAACCCACTTGGTCCCCAGCATGAGAATCTTACCGTGTGGACCTTTTCTTCATTTCAGATCTCTCCTAGTGGCAGAGGTCCTGACCTTTTGCCTTTTCTCCATCATACCTGGTTACATGTAAATCTTTCTTGCTACTTTGTTTGTATAGGTGTTCTTTTGCCAGTTTCCAGTTTTCCATGAGAATTTTTCTTCATGTAGATATATTTTTGATGTGTTTGTCAGGGGAGGTAGGCTCCACATTCCTATTCTGCCACATTCCTATTCCGTCCCCCTCTTCTGCCATCTTGATCCAATCCCCCCAGAATTCTTTATTCTATCTCCGTTCTTCCCTTTGCTATCTGTGTGATTCTGAGAAAGTCCTAACCTCAATTTATTTAGTCAGAAAGTTGTACATGTGTGTTTGTGTGAATGTCTCTCTCAAAAAGATTGCAGAGAGGGTCGGGAAGATAAGAAAACTTTTAATTGCTGCATTCAGCCAAGCAGTTCAGCAACAGAACATTAATTTTTATTTTAATAATGTGATTTTAATTGAGTACTTTTCTGGGTCTGTTATTTAAAATTACATTAAGAAAGATCATCCCCCTTCTACAACTAATGCCACCCCACCCACACTCCCAAATAACATGCTATCCTTTTGGGAACAGGCAGAATTTAAATTACTGTTCCTTGACGGATTTTTTAGCAAAAACAGGGTAAGTATTAATAGACTAGAAAGTTACTGTTTTAGAGTAAACAGAAATACAGTTGAAATATACCTTTTTTTATACACTGTGGCAGTGATCTCTCACTGTCCACTGAATTCTATTATGTTTTCTCCTCCAATAATATGATTGTAACTAGGAACCTCCCCTTGTAGCTAGGTGTATTTGTATGACTAGTAGCTAGGTGTATTTGTATGACTATTTCTTGCCAATAGATATGAGCAAATGTTATAAGCACATATTATAAAATGTGGTGTGTCTCCTCTGTGATTGCTTTTTTAAATTTCACTGCCTGGACATTTATTATGACATGGTTCTATGGGATGGTGAAACAACAAGATAGAAGGAAACTGGTCCCTTAGTGAATACTTGGAGTGGAACTTTTCTGCTCACCTGAATACCTATCCAGGCATGGCTATTGCGTTACTGTTGAAATTTAGGTGTGTGCTATTACAGTCTAACATGCCCTACCTATTACACATCCATCTTTAGTTGGGTTATATTTCTTAATAAGTGTAAAAAGCAGGAAATATCCATGGGTGGGTTGTCTGTTTTATTGTGACATTTTCAAGAAGAGCCAGGTTTGAATAGGGAGCTTGTATTAGCAGCCTAACATTCTGTTAGTGATTGTCAGTCCCAGACTTTGAAAATTAGTATCTTTTCATGCTCATAACCACTTTTTGAAAATACTATGTATTTTGACCCAAAAAAATGAGGTGAAAGAAGAATGTAATGCAGGTTTGTAGATAGCAAATTAATCAAAAAGTGAATGAATAAGTAGGATGAATAGATGGATAGACAGATAAAAACAAGTCCAGGGTGTAGGTGAGGATGCAAGAGGACCAGCCGGTTTTTCAACTTAAAAGTACAAATGATGCAATGATGCAATAATGGTGCTTCTTCCCATGGGGTAAGGAGAAGAGTACGAAATTTAGAATCACACAGATGGAAAATGGAATTTGTTGGATAAGCACAGCATGTCATGCACTGTCCTACATATTTTCACATACAGTTTGTGCTTTCATATGCATGGTTTCATAAAAACCCTGCAAAGGAAATACTATGCTGTTCAATTTTCATGGTGAGAGACTACTGAGGCTCAGTTTTACCATCCCTGAATTATACTGCAGGTATGTGGATGAGCTGGAATTAGAGTTAAGTATTTCTAATTTTAGGTCCTGTGTTATCCAAATTTTACTCTTTATGGGGACTTGGTAGGTAATTAACATTAACTTAATAATGTACACATAATAATGTACATTTACATGTATTGTTAAAATTCAAAGTGATTACTGTCATCAATACATTGAGTGAATCTTACTGTAACTTAGAAACATCAGGTGTCCTGTGTTTCATAAGAGAATATTTTGGCTTAGGCAATACTATATGGATTTCAAGAGAAGTAGTGGGAGTAGAAAATAGGAAGGAAAGTAAGTCTGCACTCCAGACACCCTGGCCTTGCTGACTTGCCAGAACTCAGTAGCTATACTGCCTCCAGGTCCTGTTCTCTTCCATCCTGATCTCTTCCATTCTTAGCTTTTTATATCCTTCAACCTCATTTTTTATTAAAATGCTTCTCTGTTTTTTTGTGATTACTTTGTGGCCATGTTCAAAAGTGAGGTAAAATCCAACTATTCTAACAAATTAAACCACATTAGTTGGGTGATATTGTATTACTATTCAATGATTTTTTTAGATGCTGTGTCTTAAGCCTAAGAGTTATAAAGAAGATTTTTGAGGTACTAATGAGGGCTTTGGGAAACATGTTTTGGGACTAAGATGCTGGCTGTATATAATATTTATTTTGTATTGAGCACCTAACGTACCAGGCCCTATGCCATTTTACAAACATTATCTCATTTAATGTAAATAATAAACATGTGAAGTGGTACTATTGAGGAAGGAACTGGAGAGGTCAAGTAGCTTGCTGAAGATCAAATATTTTGTAGAGAACAGTGGTGAATTTTCAATCCAGTCTACCCAGCTTCTAAAACTGAGCTCTTAATTACCATGCTTTATTGTATATTCTGTGGGTAAACTATCCAGGGGTTATTTTCTAGGTGGGATTAAAAATAGACCTTTCAAATACTTTGAGCATAGAGAAACATTATTTTAGGTGGGAAACGGAGTGGGGGACTTGGCCACTGAATCTTAAATCCAATGAATGAACCCTAAATAGCAATAAAGTGTTGATGCTAAAGTATCCCCATACTAAGAACTTCTGTGAAATTCAATAGGATGTCCAAAGGGACAACAATAAAGAAATGGGTTGATTCGTTAATGAAACTTAAAGGCAAACCAAATGTTCAAGATGTAGGTGCCAAAATGTGTAGGAGCAATACTGTGTTCTGAGGGAATACCACCTTGTAATTACTTATAATTAAAGAGAGACACTGCCTCTGCCTTCTAAAGGAACAAAGATGCCCACTGGACTTGGGATGCCAAGATCAAAGAACTGTACTTTTTAAGCACCTACATGTGTGAACTACTTGCAGCATGGAGTACTTGGGTCAACTTTTGAAAGTAAAAATAAACCAAACACTCTGTACATCTTTTCCGTTTTTTTTAATTGAAGTATGATTGATGTACAATATTATATTTTAAGTGTACAACAAAGTGATTCTCAATTTTTAAAGTTTATACTCTAATTATAGTTATAAAAATTGGATATTTTCCCTTTGCTGTATAATATATCCTTGTGTCTTATTTATTTTATACATAATAGTTTGTATTGATACCTCTTATTCCTCTACTCCTATCTTGCCCTTTCCCCCTTCCCTCTACCCACTGGTAGCCACTAATTTTTCCTCCATATCTGTGAGTCTGTTTCTTTTTTGTTATATTCCCTAGTTTTATTTTTTGATTCCACATATAAGTGATATAATACAGTATTTGTCTTTCTCTGTCTGACTTACTTTACTTAGATTAATACCCTCCAAGTCATCCATGCTGTTGCAAATGGTGAAATTTCTTTCTTTTTATGGCTGAGTAGTATTCTGTTTTGTTGATGTACCACAGCTTTATCCATTCATCTGTCGATGGACACTTAGGTTGCTTACATATCTTGGCAATGGTGTATAATGCTGCTGTGAACTTTGGGGTGCACATATATTTTCTAATCAGTGTATTCTTTCTTTTCTTTTCTTTTCTTTTTTTTTTTTTTTGGATAAATACCCAGGAGTGGAATAGCTGGGTCATATGGTAGTTCTATTTTTAGTTTTTTCCAGAAGCTTGCTTACTGTTTTCCACAGTGGCCACACCAGTTTACATTTCTGCCAACAGTGAATGAGGGTTCCCTTTTCTGCACATCCTATCCAATATTTGTTATGTGTGGTCTTCTTGATGATAGCCATTCTGACAGGGGTGAGGTTATATCTCATTGTGGCATTAATTAGCATTTCTCTGATGATTAAGGATGTTAAGCATCTTTCTATGTGCCTGTTGCCCATCTTTATGTCTTCTTTGGAAACATTTCTATTAATTTCTTCTGCCTATTTTTTAATCAGGTTGTTTTTTGATGTTAAGCTGTACGTACTGTTCGTATATTTGGGATATTAACCCCTTATCAGTCACATAATTTGCAAACATTTTCTCCCATTCATTAGGTTGTCTTTTTGTTTGGTTAAAAGCTTTTGCACAGCAAAGGAAACCATTAAGTTTAATTAGGTCCCATTTGTTTAGTTTTCTTTCCTGTTTTTTTTTTTTTTTTTTTTTTTTGCCTTAGGAGACAGATCCAAAAAAAATTGCTACAATTGATGTGAAAGAGTGTGGTCCACCTATGTTTTCCTCTAGATATTTTTATGGTTTCCAGTCTTACATTTAGGTCTTTAAGCCATTTTGAGTTATTTGTGTGCATGGTGTTAGACATATTATAGTTTCTTTTACATGTAGCTGTCCAGTTTCCCCAGCACTATTTATTGAAGAGACTGTCTTTTCTTCATAGTATATTCTAACCTCTTTATTGTAGATTACTCAATCATAAAGGCATAGGTTTATTTCTAGGCTGTCTATTCCATTAATCTATGTGCCTGTTTCTGTGCCAGTATTATGCTGTTTTGATTACTGTAGCTTTGTAGTATAGTCTGAAGTCAGGGAGAGTGATTCCTCCAGCTCTGTTGTTATTTCACAAGACTGCTTTTGCTATTTAGGGTCTTTTCTGTTTCCATATGAATTTTTAAATTATTTGTTCTAGTTCTGTGAAGAAGGCCCTTGGCATTTTGATAGGGATTGCATTGAATCAGTAGATTACCTTGAGTAATATGGTCATTTTAACAATATTAATTCTTCCAATCCATGAACACAGTTTATCTTTAGAACAGTTATGTCATCTTCAATTTTTTTCACCAATGTCTTATAGTTGTTTAGAGTACAGGTCTTTTACCTTGCTAGGTAGGTTTATTCCTAGGTATTATTTTCTTTTTGATGTGATGAAAATGGGATTGTTTCCAAAATTTTGCTTTCTGATAGTTTGTTGTTAGTGTATAGAAATGCAACAGATCTCTGTATGTTAATTTTGTATCCAGCAACCTTACCGAATTCATTAATGAGTTACAGCAGTTTTTTGGTGGCACCATTAGGATTTTCTATGTATAGTATCATGCCATCTGCAAACAGTGACAGTTTTACTTCTTCCTTTCCAATTTGAATGCTTTTATTTCTTCTTGTCTAATTGCTGGGGCTAGGACTTCCAATACTATGTTGAATAAAAGTGGTAAGAGTGGGCATCCTTGTTTTGTTCCTGACCATAGAGGAAATGCTTTCAGCTTTTCACCATTTAGTGTGATGTTAGCTGTAGGTTTGTCATATATGGCCTTTATTATGTTGAGGCGTGTTCCCTCTGTGCCCACTTTCTGGAGAGTTTGTCATAAATGGGTGTTAAATATTGTCAAAAAAGCTTTTTATGCATCTTTTGAGATGATGTGTTTTTTTTTTTATTCTTTAATTTGTTATTGTGGTGTATCACATTGACCAATTTGCAGATACTGAAAAATCCTTGTATCCCTGGGATAAATCCCACTTGATTATGGTGTGTGATCCTTTAGATGTATTGTTGGGTTTGTTTTGCTGATATTTTATTAAGGATTTTTGCATATTTGTTCATAAGTGATTTTGGCCTGTATTTGTCTTGTGATATCCTCTTTCGGTTTTGGTGTCAGGGTGATGCTGGCTTTGTAGAATGAGTTTGGAAGCATTCTTTCCTCTTCAATTTCCTGCAAGAGTTTGAGAAGGATATGTTAACTCTCCTCTAAATGTTTGGTAGAATTCATCTGTGACACTATCATCTCCTGGACTTTTGTTTGTTGGCAGTTATTAAATGACTGATTCAATTTTAATACTGGTAATTGGTCTGTTCATATTTTCTATTTCTTCCTGGTTCAGTCTTGGGAGATGTACCTTTCTAAGAATTTGTCCATTTCTTCTGGGTTGTCCATTTTATTGGCAAATAGTTGTTTGTAGTTGTCTCTTAAGAGACTTTGTATTTCTGTGGGGTCAGTTGTAACTTCTTTTTCATTTCTAATTTTATTGATTTGGGCCTTCTCCCATTTTTTTCTTGATGAGTCTGGCTAAAGTTTTGTCAATTCTTTAAAATCTTTTCAAAGAACCAGCTGTTAGTTTCATTGACCTTTTCTAATGTTTTTTTAGTCTCTAGTTCATTTATTTCTCTTCTGATCTTTACAATATCTTTCCTTCTACTGATTTTGGATTTTGTTTGTTCTTCTTTCTCTAGTTCCTTTAGGTATAAGGTTAGGGTGTTTATTTGAGATTTTTCTTATTTTCTGAGGTAAGCTTGTATCACTACAAACTTCCCTCTTAGAAC
Source organism: Hyperoodon ampullatus (assembly GCF_949752795.1). NCBI lineage: Eukaryota > Metazoa > Chordata > Mammalia > Artiodactyla > Ziphiidae > Hyperoodon > Hyperoodon ampullatus. Next base: position 84,021,389 of record NC_136918.1, on the reverse strand, counting down.
TGCTTTCACTGCATCTGATAGGTTTTGGATCATTGTGTTTTCATTTCTCACTAGTCTGTGGGTATTTTTTAATTTTCTCTTCGATTTCTTCAGTGATCCATTGGTTGTTTGGTAGCATATTGTTTAGTCTCCGCTCGTTTATGGTTTTTGCCATTTTTTTCTTGTAGTTGATGTCTAGTCTCATAGCATTGTGGTTAGAAATGATGCATGATATGATGTCAATTTTCTGAAGCTTACCAAGGCTTGTTTTGTGGCATACCATGTGATCTATCCTGGTGAATGTTCCATGTGGACTTGAAAAGAATGTGTATTCTGCTTTTGGATGTAATGTCCTATAAGTATCTACTAAGTTCATCTGGTCTAATGTGTTATCTAAGGCCAGTGTTTTGTTTGTTTTAATTTTATTGAAATATAGTTGATTACAATGTTGTGTTAATTTCTGCTGTACAGCAGAGTGATTTATTTATATATATATATATATATTTATGTATATATATATGTGATTTATCATATTCTTTTCCATTATGGTTTATCACAGGATGTTGAATATACTTCCCTGAGCTATACAGTAGAACCTTTTTGTTTATCTATCCTATATTTAATAGTTTGCATCTGCTAATCCCCAAATCCCAATCCTTCCCTCCCCCACCCTCCCTCAGTTGGCAACCACAATCTGTTCTCTATATCTGAGAGTCTATTTGTTTTTTTTAGATAAGTTCATTTGTGTCAAATTTAGATTCCATATCTAAGTGATATCATAAGGTATTTTTCTTTCTC